>NC_091435.1:106527817-106875323 GCF_964237555.1 Oryctolagus cuniculus | reverse complement strand
AAATGCATGCCTTTTTCATTTACTGCTGAGTAAAGTGGCGAAAGCATGAGTTTGAGGTAAGTTTTAGTTTTTCAACCTGAAGTAGATGTTAATTATAGTAATTAATAGATACCCAGTAAGTGAAATTACTTTCTAATTATAGCTTGCTTAGAATTTATGCTTGTAGATCATAATTCCTGGCTTCTTGGGCTTTTCAGTTATTTTTGATTAGCAGTTGGACATTGTGATTTTGTATTGTTGAGTGCTTGGGTATTGTAATCTTCCCTGAAAGATTGTCAGACTTTTATTTTTTGGAAGATACTTTTATTATTGTGGTTCAATTTTATTTTTTGAGGTTCATTTTTAAAACTTGTATAGAGTTGACATTGACTATTCCTGAGGAATGATTTACTTCCACTACAAAGGTGTGGCTCTCTAGGGTCCCAGCTGACTAGTCTGGTAAAGTCTATGTTGGCCCGAGCTTGAATAGCTCCCTTCCCACGTGACCTCTTGGAATTCACAGAAACCTGCCATTGTTTGTCCATCCTCATAAATTTTGTTTTATGCATTCAAGGGGACCCAAATGCAGATCCTGGAGATCTTTTATTTTTTTTTAACTTTTATTTAATGAATATAAATTTCCAAAGTACAGAATATGGATTACAATGGCTTCCCCCCCATAATGTCCCTCCCACCCGCAACCCTCCCCTTATCCACTCCCTCTCCCCTTCCATTCACATCAAGATTCATTTTCGATTCTCTTTATATACAGAAGATCAGTTTAGCATACATTAAGTAAAGATTTCAACAGTTTGCTCCACACAGAAACATAAAGTGAAAAATACTGTTTGAGTACTAGTTATAGCATTAAATCTCAATGTACAGCACACTAAGGACAAAGATCCTACATGAGGAGTAAATGCACAGTGACTCCTGTTGTTGACTTAACAAATTGACAGTCTTGTTTATGGCCTCAGTAATCACCCTAGGCTCTTGTCATGAGCTGCCAAGGCTATGGAAGCCCCCTGAGTTCACTGACTCTGATCATATTTAGACAAGGCCATGGTCAAAGTGGAAGTTCTCTCCTCCCTTCAGAGAAAGGTACCTCCTTCTTTGATGACCCATTCTTTCCACTGGGATCTCACTCACAGAGATCTTTCATATAGGTTTTTGTTTCCCCCAGAGTGTCTTGGCTTTCCATGCCTGAAATACTCTCATGGGCATTTCAGCCAGATCCACATGCCTTAAGGGCTGATTCTGAGGCCAGAGTGCTGTTTAGGACATTTGCCATTCTATGGGTCTGCTGTGTATCTCGCTTCCCATGTTGGATCATTCTCTCCCTTTTTGATTCTATCAGCTAGTATTTGCAGACACTATTCTTGTTTATGTGATCCCTTTGGTTCTTAGTCCTATCATTATGATCAATTGTGAACAGAAATTGATCACTGGGACTAGTGAGATAGCATTGGTACATGCCACCTTGATGGGATTGAATTGGAATCCCCTGGTATGTTTCTAACTCTACCGTTTGAGGTAAGTCAGCTTGAGCATGTCCTGAATTGCACATCTCTTCCCTCTCTTATTCCCACTCTTATATTTAACAGCAATCACTTTTCAGTTAAGTTTCAGCACTTAAGAAGAATTGTGTATTGATTACAGTATTCAACCAAAAGTATTAAGTAGAACAAACAAAAAAATACTAAGAGGGATAACATATTAAGCTGCTCATCAACAGTCAGGGTGAGGGCTGATCAAGTCACTGTTTCTCATAGTGTTCATTTCACTTCAACAGGTTTCCTTTTTGGTGCTCAGTTAGTTGTCACCTCTCAAGGAGAACAAGTGGTATTTGTCCCTTTGGGATTGGCTTATTTCACTCAGCATACTGTTTTCCAAATTCCTAACAGGGATCACTTTTCAGTTAAATTTAAACACCTAAGAATAATTGTGTGTTAATTACAGAGTTCAACCAATGGTACTAGAACAAAAAAAAATACTAAAATGGATAAAGTATTACATTGTACATCAACCGTCAGGACAAGAGCTGATCAAGTCACTGTCTCTCATAGTGTCCATTTCACTTCAACAAGTTTCCCCTTTGGGTCTCAGTTAGTTGTCGCCGATCAGGGAGAACATACTATATTTGTTCCTTTGGGACTGGCTTAATTCACTCAGCATGATGTTTTCTAGATTCCTCCATCTTGTTGCAAATGACTGGGTTTTGTTGTTTTTGACTGCTGTATAGTTTCTAGAGAGTACATGTCCCATAATTTCTTTATCCAGTCTACTGTTGATGGGCATTTAGGTTGGTTCCAGGTCTTAGCTATTGTGAATTGAGCTGCAATAAACATTAATGTGCAGACTGCTTTTTTGTTTGCCAATTTCATTTCCTTTGGGTAAATTCCAAGGAATGGGATGGCTGGGTTGAATTGTAGGGAGCTCTTTTAAAAATTTGCTTTATCCCTGACACTCTGTCATACAACCTCTTCCTATTTTAGACTCTGCTCATTTATTTCATTTTGCCTTTATGGGATCAGTTTAACACTGCATATTTTGTAATATCTGAAAATAGGTGTTTGATATATTTTGTTCAATTTTCTTGTTCATGATAAGAACTTAAGTCTAGATTCTTACACCATCATAGCTAGAAGCAGTAGTGTTATTATTACTTTTTAAAACTCACATTTATTCTTGCTGGAGTATGAAAATATCATTGACTTTTGCATATGAATGTTCTATCCAACATTCTTGATGAATTCTTCATATTAATTATAGTAATTTACATGCATATCTTCAGTATTTTATGGATATTGAATTTTCTTTGATAATTACAGTTCTAATTTTTACCTTTCAAAAACCCATAGATTTTACTTCTTGCTTTATTTTATCTTTTCTTTTCTTTTTTATTTAGCACATATAAATTTCCAAAGTACAGTTTGTGGATTACAATGGCTCCCCCCCGCCATAATTTCCCTCCCAATCGCACCCCTCCCATCTCCAACTCCCTCTCCCATTCCATTCACATCAAGATTCATTTTCTTTTTTTTTTTTTAACTTTTATTTAATGAATATAAATTTCCAAAGTACAGCTTATGGATTACAATGGCTTCCCCACCCCAACAACTTCCCTCCCACCCGCAAGCCTCCCCATTCCCTCTCCTTCCCCCCTTCCATTCACATCAAGATTCATTTTCAATTCTCTTTATATACAGAAGATCAGTTTAGCATATATTAAGTAAAGATTTCAACAGTTTGCACCCACATAGAAACACAAAGTGAAAAATACTGTTTGAGTACTCGTTATAGCATTAAATCACAATGTACAGTACATTAAGGACAGTGATCCTACATGAGGAGTAAGTGCACAGTGACTCCTGTTGTTGACTTAACAAATTGACACTCTTGTTTATGGCCTCAGTAATCACCCTAGGCTCTTGTCATGAGCTGCCAAGGCTATGGAAGCCTTTTGAGTTCACCAACTCTGATCATATTTAGAGAAGATTGCAGTCAAAGTGGAAGTTCTCTCCTCCCTTCAGAGAAAGGTACCTCCTTCTTTGATGACCTGTTCTTTTCACTGGGATCACTCGCGGAGGTCTTTCATGTAGGTTTTTTTTTTTTTTTTGCCAGAGTGTCTTGGCTTTCCATTCCTGAAATACTCTCATGGGCTCTTCAGCCAGATCTAAATGACTTAAGGGATGATTCTGAGGCCAGACTGCTATTTAGGACATCTGCCATTCTATGAGTCTGCTGTGTATCTCGCTTCCCATGTTGGATCATTCTCTCCCTTTTTGATTCTATCAGCTAGTATTAGCAGACACTAGACTTGTTTGTGTGATCCCTTTGACTCTTAGACCTATCAGTGTGATCAATTGTGAACAGAAATTGATCACTTGGACTAGTGAGATGGCCTTGGTACATGCCACCTTGATGGGATTGTATTGGAATCCTCTGGCACAGTTCTAACTCCACCATTTGGGGCAAGTCAGCTTGAGCATGTCCCAAATTGTACATCTCTTCCCTCTCTTATTCCCACTCTTATATTTAACAGGGATAACTTTTTAGTTAAAATTTAAACACCTAAGAATAATTGTGTTAATTACAGAGTTCAACCAATAGTACTAGAACAAAACAAAGAGAAAATACTAAAATGGATAAAGTATTACATTGTACATCAACCATCAGGACAAGAGCTGATCAAGTCACTGTTTCTCATAGTGTCCAATTCACTTCAACAGGTTTCCCCTTTTGTGCTCAGTTAGTAGTCGCCGATCAGGGAGAACATATGATATTTGTCCCTTTGGGACTGGCTTAATTCACTCAGCATGATGTTTTCCAGATTCCTCCATCTTGTTGCAAATGATTGAATTTCATTTTTTTTTTTTTTTTACTGTGGTATAGTATTTTAAAGTGTACATATCCCATAATTTCTTTATCCAGTCTACCATTGATGGGCATTTAGGTTGGTTCCAGGTCTTAGCTATTGTGAATTGAGCTGCAATAAACATTAATGTGCAGACTGCTTTTTTGTTTGCCAATTTAAATTCCTTTGGGTAAATTCCAAGGAGTGGGATGGCTGGGTTGAATGGTAGGGTTATATTCAGGTTTCTGAGGAATACTCAGACTGACTCCCTAGTGGCTTAACCAGTTTGCATTCCCACCAACAGTGGATTAGTGTCCCTTTTTTCCCACATCCTCTACAGCATCTATTTTTGGGGTGAGGTGAAACCTCATTGTGGTTTTGATTTGCATTTCCCTGCTTGCTAGTGACCTTGAACATTTTTTCATGTGTCTGTTGGCCATTTGGATGTCCTCTTTTGAAAAATGACTATTGAGGTCCTTGGCCCATCTCTTAAGTGGATTGTTTGTTTTGATGTTGTGGAGTTTCTTGATTTCTTTGTAGATTCTGGTTATCAACCCTTTATCTGTTGCATAGTTTGCAAATATTTTTCCCATTCTGTTGGTTGCCTCTTCACTTTCCTGACTGTTTCTTTTGCAGTACAGAAACTTCTCAATTTGATGCAATCCCAATAGTTGATTTTGGCTTTGACTGCCTGCGCCTCCAGGGTCTTTTCTAGGAAGTCTTTGCTGGTACCTTTATCTTGCAGGGTTTTTCCAATGCTCTCTAATAATTTGATGGTGTCGGGTGGTAGATTTAAGTCTTTAATCCATGTTGAGTGAATTTTTGTGTAAGGTGAAAGGTAGGGGTCTTGCTTCATGATTTTGTATGTGGAAATCCAATTTTCCCAGCACCATTTATTGAATAGACTGTCCTTACTCCAGGGATTTGTTTTAGATCTTTGATCAAATATAAGTTCGCTGTAGATGTTTGGATTGATTTCTGGTGTTTCTATTCTGTTCCGTTGGTCTATCCATCTGTTTCTGTACTAGTACCATGCTGTTTTGATAACAACTGCCCTCTATTATGTCCTTTCTAGCCTAGCCTTACTCTATATCAAGTGAAATTAGCTTGTAATTTTGTTTGCACTGTTATCGTTTGCTTTTGGCTCAAGTTTATGTCAGTGTTATGTAATGACTTGCCTTTTTTTCTTTCTTGAAAGTTTGGTATAAATTAACAATAGAGTTACTAGGGGTTTTTCTTTAGCTAATTTACTATGTATTTGTGTAGATTAGAGTGTAGTTTTTTTAATTTTTTGAATCAGTTTCTTTAATGATAAAAGGTTGTTTTAAGAACTTTTTCTTTCTACAAAAAAGAATTTTCTTGTTACTTATGCATGTTATATCTTCCTGAAAAGCAGTGTATTACGTACATTTATATATAGTTTCACTTTATTTGGATGTCCCTGCAGTCATTCTACCACATATACCTTATGAATTCTATTTTATACATCTTTGTTATTTTTCTTGACTGACCCTGAGAGAATGTTGTTTCTTCTAGCTGCCTTTCCAAGAACTACTGTTTTCCCTTTATTTTTGTTGTACTTTCATTTATTTGAATTCTTTCTTTCTTTCTTATTTTCTTCCTTCAGTGTTCTTTGGATTTATTGTCTTTTTCTAACTTCCTAAGATGAATGTTGTGATGGTCTCTGATTTATTGCATCTTAGCTCGAAATTCACATTTTTAAAAGATTTCTTTATTTATTTGAAAGGTAGAATTATAGAGAGAGGAGAGGAGAGGAGAGGAGCGGAGCGGAGGAGAGGAGAGGAGAGGAGAGGAGAGGAGAGGAGAGGAGGGGAGGGGAGGAGAGGAGAGGAGGAGAGGAGAGGAGAGGAGAGGAGAGGAGAGGAGAGGAGAGGAGAGGAGAGGAGAGGAGAGGAGAGGAGAGGAGAGGAGAGGAGAGATCTATCATTTTCTGATTCACTTCCCAACTGGCTGCAACAGCCAGGCCTAGGCCAAGCCAAAATCACAAGGAGCTTCATGGGCTCTCCCACCTGCAGGGATCCCAGTACTTGGGCCATCTTCTGTAGCTCTCCCAGGAACATTAGCAGAGACCTGGGTCAGAAGTGGAGCAGCTGGGATATGAACCAGTGCCCATATGTGATGCGGGTGTCACAGTTGGTAGCTTAACTGGCTACATCACAACACTGGCTCCATGTCTTTTTTTTTTTTTTTAGAAAAAAAGAAAAGGAATTTTTGCCTTGTAAATATTTCTCCTCATCTACCAGAAAGATGTAAAAAGGGCATTGGAAGTAAAATGAAATTTTTCCTGTTTCTGTAGTGGCTTGCTGAATAGACTCTGGGAGAATGTGCATTTTAATCTATTCCTGGGCTTGGCATGGCATCTCCAGTGCTAGATGCTTATAGGGATCAGCTCTCCCCAGCATTTGGTTGTTATGTGCTTTCTCCAGCTGTTCGCTTGAACAGCAGCAACATAACCTATAACCTTAAATATTCGGGGCTATTGCCTTAGCCAAAATTCCAGCTGCCTGCACCTTCCTCTCAACTGCATGTGCAGTATGTTTGTGGTCCCAATGGATAGGCTGTCTAGTGGGGTTGCTACTGTACCTTCATCACTCACATCTGACCCAGAACTACTCAGCTCAAGCTGCACACAAGAGCAGAGACAGAGAGGTTGCTACAGGGAGGGGCTTCTGCAGCTCCTGATTTCAGAGCATTCACAGCAGTCCTCCTCTGCCTTCCAGCTCCCTTATCTCTCTTCCTGCTCCCTCGGCTCCCCATCTCTCCTCATTTCCCTGCATCCCAGCTGCCCCCAAGCTCTGCACTCTGCTACTCCTCTTCAGTGTATACCTGTCAGTCCAGCTTGCTTATATCCTGGAGGTTCCTTTTTCTCTACTTTTCCTAATGTGAATACAGCTCCCTATTCCCCACATCCACAGTGATGTTCCAACTCAATCTACCACTTGCCCATCAGTTTCACTTTGTTTCTGTTCCAGAAAGTTGTTTTTGCTTGTCTGGCAACCATAGACCAGCTTGCCTTGGCAACTTAGCATACATCTTTGTTATGTGATTGACTGCAACTATGTCATATTTAACAAGGTTTGAACTGTTTTTTTTTCCAGTTTGTCCTGTCTTAGACATTCTTTCACAGTCATTGGATCAATTTACTTTAGGGTATTCTTTCTGTCTTGACAGTAACTCTCCTATGATTGTTTTAACAATTGTTTATATCAAAATATCAAACGTCATAACTTTCTGTTGCACAGAACCAGCCTATAAATATACTAACTAAATTTCAGCATGTTAACTAATAAAACACTTAAAACTATTATTCCACTTTTAGAAGTGAATTTTAATATATTGTAAGACTTTCCTACTGCAAGCAGTGTTTCTAAGAATCAGCTCATGTGAGATTGGTAAATAAGAGATATATTGCTTTAGTTCCTACATTTTAAGGTTTTTTTATTTGCAAGGCAGAGTTAGAGAGAAAGGTCTTCCTTCCGTTGGTTCACCCCACAAATGGCTGTTAAGGCCGGCACGCAGCACCGATCCGAAGCCAGGAGCCAGGTGTTTCCTCCTGGTCTCCCATGCCAGTGCAGGGCCCAAGCACTTGGCCTATCTTCCATTGCATTCCCGGGCCACAGCAGAGAGCTGGACTGGAAGAAGAGCAACCTGAACAGAATCCAGCGCCCCAACCGGGACTAGAACCTGGGGTGCCGGCGCTGCAGGTGGAGGATTAGCCTAGTGAGCAGGCCAAGTTTAATATTTATTATAGAATTTATTTGCCAGAGTAAACGTATCTTTTTAATGGTGTATTATTTTATTAGGATTGTTATTTTTAGTAGTGCTCTAGCTACAATGTGGTGTAGATTTTAGTTTTTTATACTTTGACTTATCTTTATGACATACCATGTTATTTTTAGTAGGAGATTTTATAGAAATCAAGGTTCTATGAAATTTATTTATACACCCCAAACACTCATGTTTTCATCCTGTATCAAGTTCAAGTCTTTCCTATTTTCCTTTTGAAACATCAGTAATTCAAAAATGCTTTTTTTTAAAAAATGGTAATATTTTATTTTTCTTTTTTACTATTGATTACTATTTTATATGCTCATCAGTTAGGGAACATGATGTGAATAACACAGATTTGTTAAAATGTGTTGGTTGTTGGGGCCAGCGCTGTGACAATAACAGATAAAAACTCCACTTGCAGTGCTGGCATCCCATGTGGGCGCTGGTTCGAGTCCTAGCTACTCCTCCTCTGATCCAGCTCTCTGCTATGGTCTGGGAAAGCAATGGAGGATGGCCCTAGTGCTTGTGCCCCTGCACCCACGTGGGAAATATGGAGGAAGCTCCTGGCTCCCAGCTTCTGATTGAGGAAGCTCTGACAGCTGCAGCCATCTGGGGAGTGAACCAGTGGACAGAAGACCTCTCTCTCTCTCTGATTCTGCATCTCTGTAACTCTGCCTTTCAAATAAATAAATAAATAAATCTTTTTAAAAAATATATTGGTTATGGACTGGTGCTGTGGCATAGCGGCTAAAGCCAAAGCTTGTTGTGCCGGCATCCCATATGGCCCCCAGTTCGAGTCCCGGCTGCTCCACTTCCAATCCAGCTCCCTGCTATGGCCTTTGAAAGCAGTAGAAGATAGCCGAAGTCCTAGGGCCCCTGTACCCCTGTGGGAAGAACTGGAGGAAGCTCCTGGCTTCGGATGGGCACAGCTCAGGCCATTGCGGCCAATTGGGGAGTGAACCAGCGGATGGAAGACTTCTCTCTCTCTGCCTCTCCTTCTCTTTCTGTGTAACTCTGACTTTCAAGTAAATAAAGAAATCTTTAAAAAATATATATATATATTTATATATAAATATATAAAATATATACACAACATATATTTTATATATTTAATAATATTCAATAATAATATTTAATTTAATAATAATATTTAAGACTATATATTCAATATATACATATGTATATCTTATATATTATATATAAGATGTATAGATATATAACATATATAATATATAATAAATATATATTATATGTATATTTCATATATATATGTTTAGTATCCTAATACATTGCTTTGATTATAATTGCAACAATAATTGTTTTCTATAAAATCAGTTCTTATACCTGTTTCCTGTATGCTTACAAGTAATGTTTGTTCTGTAATTTCTTGATTCAAGGTTCTACACATCATTGCTATGAACTGGATCATACCTCTCCTACAAATATGAATGTTGAAGCCTAACCCCTAATGCGACTGTTTTGTGGGTAGGCTGATTGGACATTATTAAGGTTAAATATAGTAATGTGTGGAGCCTTAATCTGATGGCACCAGTGGCCTGTGAGAAGAAGAAATGACAGTTCTCTCTCTCTCTTCCTCTACTTATGAATAAAGAAGAGATCAGGGGGAACAGATAGCAAGATGGTTTGAGCCTACAAGCCAAGAGAAGACTTTGGAATGAAACCTACCCTGCCAGCACCTTGATCTCAGCAGTTCAGTGAGAAATAAATGTATTGTTTAAGCCAACCAGTCTGTGGTTTTTAATGACAACCTAAGCAGGATAATACTTAAAACTTGTTAACAGTTCAAATCTTGATTTTATAAGTGTGTGTGTGTGTGTGTGTGTGTGTGTGCTGCAGGAACTCTGTTATCGAAAGAAGTATATTAGACTTTCACACATGATTGTGGGTTTATCTTTTGTAGGATTCTGTCAAACTTAACCTTAACAACTTTGAGAAATACTATTGTGTGCATACATATTAGAACCATAATAAATTCCTATTATGAATACGGGCCAGCACTGTGGCATAACAGGTTAAATCTCTGCCTGTGGTGCCAGTATCCCATATGGGTGCTGGTTTGAGTGCCAGGTGCTCCACTTCCAATCCAGCTCCTTGCTGTTGGCCTGAGAAAGCAGTAGAAGATGGCCTGACTAGCTTGGATCCTGTGTACACATGCAAGACCTGGAAGAAGCTCCTGGCTCCCGCTATCAGATTGGCCCAGCTCAGGCCATTGCAGCTATTTGGGGAAAGAACCAGTGGATGGAAGACCTCTCTCTCTCACTCCCTCTCTCTGTCTATAATGCTGCCTCAAATAAATAAATAAATGTTTTAAAAAATATGAATTAGGGGCTAGTTCTGAGGCTCAGTAGGCTAAGCCTCCACCTGTGGCGCTAGCATCCATTTGGGCGCTGGTTCATATCCTAGCTGCTCCTATTCTGATCCAGCTCTCTGTTATGGCCTGGGAAGACAGTAGAGGATGGCCTAAGTGCTTGAGCCTCTGCATGCACATGGGAAACCCAGAAGAAACTCCTGGCTCCTGGCTTCAGATCAGCCCAGCTCCAGGAGTGTGGCCATTTTGAGAGTGGACCCCAGGGATGGAAGACCTTTCTCTATGTCTGTGATTCAACCTCTCAAATAAACAAATAAAATCTTAAAAAAATTATGAAATAAATCTCTTAATTCATAAAAATGCTTTTGATCTCAGAGTCTGTTTTATTTGATATCAATTCTCATCAGCTTACTTGTTATGTAGTAATTTCCTTATATATAATTTTCAACATTTCAATCACAGTTTATGTGCATTTAGTTTTAAACATATGTCTTGTAGGCAAGTTAATTTTTAAAATTTACATTGAATCTGTTCTCTTTGTGTTAATGCCACATTAACATGAGAATTGATGAGAATTGTGTTATAGTAATTATCATGCATTTTGAGTGGCCCTGAGAATCTAATGTATGAATAAGGACCTAAATTTTTTTAAAGTCTATTCTTGAAACAGGTGATGTTTGGTAGAGTGCTTAAGCTGCCAGTGGAATACCTGCACCCCAGTGGAATGCCTGAGATTGAAGCCAAGCTTGGTTCCAGTTTCTGCTAATGTGCTTCCTGGGGGGAAGCAGGTACTGGCTCACGTAGTTGGGTCCCTGCGACCCATGTGGGAGATCTGGATTGAGTTCCTAGCTACTGGCTTCAGCCCAGCCCAGCCCTAGCTGTTGTAAGTATTTGTGGCATGAACCAAAGGATCGGAGATGTCCATCTGTCTGACTCTTTCTGTCTCTCTGACTTCCAAATAATTAAAAATCTGTTTTTACAATTTATATGTATACTATTTAAATCTTGATATATTATGGATTTTCTATCTGTCCTACTTGTTTTCCTCTATTTTTTGATGCTTTAAGTTTGTTTTGTTTTCATTCCCTTTTTTACTTTTTCAAGTTTTGAATTTATATACTTTTTAGTGAATGTCCGCAAATGTCACACTTAAACTCTAAAGTGAACCCACATTTCTGTCTGCATCTCACACCTTGAATCTTGGAATACTACACGTCTGATTTCTTCCTCCATCTGATGTGTTAGAGCTGTCCTGCTTCAGGATCATCTTGGTTCACAACTCTTAAATTAACTTGTTATTAATGCTGTTTAATTCAGCATTTTTCACATGTTTATGCAACTTCACTAATTATCTTTGCTCACTTTTTGTAATTTCAACCCTTAAACGAATTTTCTTCTTTCTGAAGTCTTCCCTTTAATTTTTCTATCAGAGACAAACTTCTAGATATTTTCAGTCGACTTTCATTAAGCCACTCAGCTATCTTCTGTTTTTCTTGCTTTTAAAGAAATTTTGAAGTGTCGTCATTTTTTGGTGAGCTATCTGTTTTTTAATTACAGTTGATAGAATTTTCTTTCTTTTTGGTGTTCTGAAGTTCATCACAATACATCAGGGCTTGTATTTGTTTTTATGTATGCTAATGATGTTTTTTAAAAAATATTTATTTATTTTAAAGGTAGAACATAGGCAAGAGAAAGGAAGAATGACAGGGAAAGGTAAAGAGGGGTGAGAAGGGGAGAAAGAAACGAGAGAGACACACACATACACACACACACAGAGTGAGAGAGAGATTTTCCATCTGATAATTCAGCCACCAAATGACTACAATAGCCAGGGCTGGGCCAGGATGAAACCAAGAGAAAATGACACCATTGAGGTCTCCCACATGGGTGGCAGGTGCCCAAGTACGTAGGTCATCATTTGCTGCCTTCCCATGTGTATAAGCAGGAAGTTGGATTGAAAGTAGAGAAGCCAGGACTCTAATTGGCACTCTGATGTGGGATGTCAGCATCACAAGTGGTGACTTAACTGATTGTGCCACAACACTAGCCTCTGCTACTCACGTATTATGTGATTAAGTGGATTATATCTTTCATCATTTTTTGAAAATTCTAACTTATAACTTATTTTAAATTTGCCTCTCATTCTGTTGTTACAAATTAACTTGATGTGTGTTGGATATTCTTATTCTGTTTTCTAGTTCTCTTTTTTCCATTTTTATTTTAATTTTAATTAATTTTAACAAATTTAATATGATTTGTACATACAGGTCTAAGAACATAGTGATAGGTGCTGGCACTGTATTGTAGTGAGTGAAGCCATTGCCTGCAGTGCCAGCATACCATATGGGTGCCAGTTTGAGACCCGGCTGCTCCACTTCTCATCCAGCTCTCTGCTTTGGTCCAGGAAAGCAGTAGAAGATGGCCCAAGTTCTTGGGCCCCTGCCGACCATGGGAGACCCAAAAGAAGCTCCTGGCTCCTGGCTTTGGATGGGCACAGCTCCAGGTGTTGCAGCCATCATAGGAGTGAATCAGTGGATGCAAGACCTCTCTCTCTTTCTCTCTCTCTGTCTCTAACTCTGCCTTTCAAATAAATAAATAAATATCTTTTTAAAAATAACATAGTGATATTCCCTTCCTCCTTCCCTCTCACTCTCTTCCCGTCTACCTTTCTTTCTGTATCTTTTTAGTTTTTGAGATAACACATTTTAAATGTACATTGCAAGAAGAAATGCCTTAGTCCATCACCAGATAAGTTTAACAAGTGAAGAACAGAAAGACCTAGTTTAATGACAATATAGACAATGGCTATAAATAGTAATTGAATGAAAAAAAAGATCATTGAACCCTACAAAGATTTTTGGTCAATTATTTACAAATTTTTTATATGGAATAAAACCATGACAATGTAGCATCCAAATATTTTCTGTGTAGTTACAAGATAATAATTAAATTCATTTATGCTTTAAAATATTTTTACTTAATAGTTTATACTTAACAGGAATGATTTTATTCAGACTTCAATTTACATAATTATATATCACATTTTTTGTACTCTATTAGTTACCACAAATCAGGGCAAAAATACTATATTTGTCTTTTGAGGATTAATTTTTCAGTAAGTATAATCGTTTCCAGTTGAAACTATTTTATTATGAAAGGATTTCATTCTTTTTTATGATCGAGAAATAGTCCATAATGTATATACACATTTTAGTTATCTAGTCATTGGTTAATGGGCATTTGGGTTTATTCCATATCTTACCCATTGTGAATTGAGCTGCTACAAATGTGGTAACAGATAAATATTTCATATGCTGATTTCATTTCTTTTGGGTACATCCCCAAGAGTAAGATGTTGGGTTATATGATAGATAAATTTTCGGATTTCTGGGGACGCTCCATATTGTCTTCCATAATAGCTGTACTAGTTTACATTCATGCAAACAGTGGATTAGAGAAAATTTTTCTCAATATTTTCGCTAGCATTTCTTGTTTTTTGATTTCTGTCTAAGAACTATTCTAACTGGGGGGAGGCGAAAGCTCATTGCGGCTATTTTCTTTTGTCTGATGGGTAGTCATCCTGAGCATCTTTTCATGTGTCTGTTGACCATTTGAATTTGCCTTTTGAAAAATGTCTGTTCAAGTCCTTTACCAGTTTTTTAACTGAATTGTTCGTTTAATTGTTGTTGAGTTGTTTTGAGCTCTCTGTAGATCTTGGGTATTAATCCTTTATCATTTGCATAGTTTAAATGTGTTCTCCCATTCTGTTGTTTGCTTCTTCACCTTATTGAGTGTTTCTTTTTACAGTGCAGAAGCTTCTTAGCTGGTTGTCACCCCATTTGTCTATTTTTTGCTTTAGTTGCCTGTGCTTTTATCTCTCCCATGAACTCTTTGCCTATGCCAGTTTCTTGCAGAGTTTCCAGTGTTTTCTGGTAATTTGATGGTGTCAGGACATAGTTTTAGGTCCTTGATCCATTTTGAGTTGATTTTTGTATAAGGTGTAATATGGGGATCTTGTTTCATATTTCTGCACATGGAGACCTAATTTTCTAAGCACCATTTATGAAGAGACATTCCTTTTTCCAGGGATTGAATTTAGCTCATTTGTCAAAGATTATTTTGCTGTATATACGTGGATTGATTTCTGGGGATTCTATTCTGTCCCATTGGTCTACATGCCTATTTTTGTGCCAGTACCAGGCTGTTTTGATTAAAACTGCCCTGTAGTACAGCATGAAGTCTGGCATTTTGATGCCTTCAGCCCTTCAGCTTTCTTTTTTTTTTGACAGGCAGAGTGGACAGTGAGAAGAGAGACAGAGAGAAAGGTCTTCCTTTGCTGTTGGTTCACCCTCCAATGGCCGCTGTGGCCGGGGCACTGCACTAATCCGATGGCCCTTCAGCTTTCTATTGTTGTTGTTGTATAAGATTGCTTTATCAATTTGGGTTCTCTTCTGTCTCTGTATGAATTTTTTTTAACTTTTATTTAATGAATATAAATTTCCAAAGTACAGAATATGGATTACAATGGCTTCCACCCCATACAGTCCCTCCCACTGACAACCCTCCCCTTTCCCACTCCCTCTCCCCTTCCATTCACATCAAGATTCATTTTCGATAATCTTAATATACAGAAGATCAGCTTAGTATACATTAAGTAAGGATTTCAACAGTTTGCTCCCACACAGAAACATAAAGTGAAAAATAATAGATGATTTTTTAAATGATGATGAAATCAGATCAGAGCTATTGTCATGTTTAATCCCAGTGAGAGTCAAGTTGGGAATTGCTAATTTCTTCTTCTTTTTTTTTTTTTTTTTACAGAAGATCAGTTTAGTATACATTAAGTAAAGATTTCAACAGTTTGCACCCACATAGAAACACAAAGTGAAAAATACTGTTTGAGTACTAGTTATAGCATTAAATCTCAATGTACAGCACATTAAGGACAGAGATCCTCCATGAGGAGTAAGTGCACCGTGACTCCTGTTGTTGACTTTACAAATTGACACTCCTGTTTATGGCATCAGTAATCTCCCTATGCACCTGTCATTAGTTTCCAAGGCTATGGAAGCCCCTTGAGTTCTCTGACTCTTATCTTGTTTAGACAAGGTCATAGTCAAAGTGGAGGTTCTCTCCTCCCTTCAGAGAAAGGTACCTCCTTCTTTGAAGACCTGTTCTTTCCACTGGGATCTCACTCACAGAAATCTTTTTGCCAGAGTGTCTTGGCTTTCCATGCCTGAAATACTCAAATGGGCTTTTCAGCCAGATCCAAATGCCTTTAGGGCTGATTCTGAGGCCAGAGTGCTATTTAGGACATCTGCCATTCTATGAGTCTGCTGAGTATCTCACTTCCCATGTTGGATCACTCTCCCCTTTGTTTATTCTATCGGTTAGTGTTAGCAGGTACTAGACTTGTTTATGTGATCCCTTTGACTCTTAGTCCTTTCATTATGATCAATTGTGAACTGAAATTGATCACTTGGAATAGTGAGATGGCCTTGGTACATGCCACCTCAATGGGATTGAATTGGAATCCCCTGGTATGTTTCAAACTCTACCATTTGGGGCAAGTCAGCTTGAGCATGTCCCAAATTATACATCTCTTCCCTCTCTTATTCCCACTCTTATGTTTAACAGGGATCACATTTCAGTTCAATTTCAACACTTAAGAATAACTGTGTGATAATTACAGAATTAAACCAGTCATATTAAGTAGAACAGACAAAAAAAAATACTAAGAGGGATAATGTATTAAGTTGTTCATTAACAGTCAGGGCTATGCTGATCAAGTCACCATTTCTCATAGTGTCCATTTAACTTCAGGAGGTTTCCTTTTTGGTGTTCAGTCAGTTGTCACCGATCATGGCGAACATATGGTATTTGTCCCTTTGGGACTGGCTTATTTCACTCAGCATGATGTGTTCCATATTCCTCCATTTTGTTGCAAATGACTGGATTTCGTTGTTTCTTACTGTGGTATAGTATTCTAAAGAGTACATATCCCATAATTTCTTTATCCAGTCTACTGTTGATGGGCATTTAGGTTGGTTCCAGGTCTTGGCTATTGTGAATTGTGCTGCAATAAACATTAGGGTGCAGACCGCTTTTTTGTTTGCCAATTTAAACTCCTTTGGGTAAATTCCAAGGAGTGGGATGGCTGGGTCAAACGGTAGGGTTATCTTCAGGTTTCTGAGGAATCTCCAGACTGACTTCCATAGTGGCTTAAACAGTTTGCATTCCCACCAACAGTGGGTTAGTGTCCCTTTTTTCCCACATCCTCTACAGCATCTATTTCTGGGGTGAGGTGAAACCTCATTGTGGTTTTGATTTGCATTTCCCTGCTTGCTAGTGACCTTGAACATTTTTTCATGTGCCTGTTGGCCATTTGGATTTCTTCTTTTGAAAAATGTCTATTGAGGTCCTTGGCCCATCTCTTAAGTGGGTTGTTGGTTTTGTTTTTGTGGAGTTTCTTGATCTCTTTGTAGATTCTGGTTATTAACCCTTTATCTGTTGCATAGTTTGCAAATATTTTTTCCCATTCTGTCAGTTGTCTCTTCACTCTCCTGACTGTTTCTTTTGCAGTACAGAAACTTCTCAATTTGATGCAATCCCAATAGTTGATTTTGGCTTTGACTGCCTGTGCCTCCCGGGTCTTTTCCAGAAATTCTTTGCCTGTGCCAATATCTTGAAGGGTTTCTCCAATCTTCTCTAATAACTTAATGGTGTCAGGATGTAGATTTAGGTCTTTAATCCACGTTGAGTGGATTTTTGTGTAAGGTGAAAGGTAGGGGTCTTGCTTCATGCTTCTGCACGTGGAAATCCAGTTTTCCCAGCACCATTTATTGAATAGACTGTCCTTGCTCCAGGAATTGGTTTTAGATCCTTGATCAAATATAAGTTGGCTGTAGATGTTTGGGTTGATTTCTGGTGTTTCAATTCTGTTCCATTGGTCTATCCATCTGTTTCTGTACCAGTACCATGCTGTTTTGATTACAACTGCCCTGTAGTATGTCCTGATTCTGGTATTGTGATGCCTCCGGCTTTGATTTTTTGTACAAGATTGCTTTAGCTATTCGAGGTCTCTTGTGCCTCCATATGAATTTCAGCATCATTTTTTCTAGATCTGAGAAGAATGTCTTTGGTATCTTGATTGGGATTGCATTGAATCTATAAATTGCTTTTGGGAGAATGGACGTTTTGATGATGTTGATTCTTCCAATCCATGAGCATGGAAGATTTTTCCATTTTTTTGTATCCTCTTCTATTTCTTTCTTTAAGATTTTGTAATTCTCATCGTAGAGATCTTTAACGTCCTTGGTTAAGTTTATTCCAAGGTATTTGATTGTTTTTGTAGCTATTGTGAATGGGATTGATCTTAGCAGTTCTTTCTCAGCCATGGCGTTGCTTGTGTATACAAAGGCTGTTGGTTTTTGTGCATTGATTTTATATCCTGCCACTTTGCCAAACTCCTCTATGAGTTCCAATAGTCTCTTAGTAGAGTTCTTTGGATCCTCTAAGTAAAGAATCATATCGTCTGCAAAGAGGGATAGTTTGACTTCTTCCTTCTCAATTTGTATTCCTTTGATTTCTTTTTCTTGTCTGATGGCTCTGGCTACAACTTCCAGAACTATGTTAAATAGCAGTGGTGAGAGTGGGCATCCCTGCCTGGTGCAAGGTTTCAGTGGAAATGCTTCCAGCTTTTCCCCATTCAATAGGATATTGGCTCTGGGTTTTTCATAAATTGCTTAGATTGTATTGAGGAATGTTCCTTCTATACCCAATTTGCTTAGAGTTTTCATCATGAAAGGGTGTTGAATTTTATCAAATGCTTTCTCTGCATCAATTGAGATAATCATATGGTTTTTCTTTTGCAGTCTGTTAATGTGGTGAATCACATTGATTGATTTGCTAATGTTGAACCATCCCTGCATATCAGGGATAAATCCCACTTGGTCTGGGTGGATGATTTTCCTGATGTGTTGTTGTATTCTATTGGCGAGAATTTTATTGAGGATTTTTGCGTCTATGTTCATCAGGGATATTGGTCTATAATTTTCTTTCAGTGCTGCATCTTTCTCTGGCTTAGGGATTAAGGTGATGCTGGCTTCATAGAAAGAATTTGGGAGGATTCCATCTTTTTTGATTGTTCTGAATAGTTTGAGAAGAAATGGGATTAGTTCTTCTTTAAATGTCTGGTAGAAATCAGCAGTGAATCCGTCTGGACCTGGGCTTTTCTTTGTTGGGAGGGCCTTAATTACTGTTTCAATTTCTGGTTCAGTTATGGGTCTACTTAGGTTTTCTATGTCTTCATGGTTCAATTTAGGTAGATTGCATGTGTCCAGGAATCTATCCATTTCTGATAGGTTTTCCTGTTTGCTGGCATACAGGTCCTTGTAGTAATTTCTGATGATTCTTTTTATTTCTGTGGTGTCTGTTGTTACGTTTCCTTTTTCATCTCTGATTTTATTGATTTGGGTCTTTTCTTTTTTTAGTTAGTTGGGCCAATGGGGTGTCAATTTTGTTTATTTTTTCAAAAAACCAGCTTCTCACTTGGCTGATTTTTTGTAGTATTTTTTTGGATTCAATCCTGTTAATTTCTTCTCTGATTTTAATTATTTCTCTTCCCTACTAGATTTGGGTTTGGTTTGCTGAAGTTTTTCTAGGTCCTTGAGATGCGCTGAAAGCTCATTTATTTGGTACCTTTCCAATTTCTTGATATAGGCACCTATTGCTATAAATTTGCCTCTCAATACTGCTTTTGCTGTATCCCATAAGTTTTGATATGTTGTGTTGTTGTCTTCATTTACTTCCAGAAAGTTTTTGATTTCTCTTTTGTTTTCTTGAATGACCCAGTCTTCATTCAGGAGCATGTTGTTCAGTCTCCATGTGTTTGCGTACTTTCTGGGGTTTCCCGAGCTGCTAATTTCCAGCTTCATTCCACTGTGGTCTGAGAAGCTGCATGGTATGATTCTAATTCTTTTAAATTTGCTGAGACTTGCTTTATGGCCTAGTATGTGATCAATCCTAGAGAAGGTTCCATGCACTGCTGAGAAGAATGTAAAGTCTTTAGATGTAGGATTGAAAGTTCTGTAGATATGTGTTAGATCCATTTGAGCAATACTGTCGATTAAATCTGCTGTTTCCTTGTTGATCTTCTGTCTGGATGATCTATCTATTTCTGAGAGTGGAGTATTGAAGTCCCCCAGTACTATTGTATTGGAATCTAAGTCTCCCTTTAAGTCCCTTAACATATCTTTTAAATAGACCGGTGCCCTGTAATTAGGTGCATATATATTTATAATAGTTACATCTTCCTGTTGAATTGAACCCTTAATCATTATATAGTGCCCCTCTTTGTCTCCCTTAACAGTTTTTGTATTAAAGTTTATTTTGTCTGATATTAATATGGCTACACCTGCTTTTTTTTGGTTTCTGTTGGCATGGAATATCTTTTTCCAACCTTTCACTTTCAGTCTGCATGCCTCTTTGTTAGAGAGATGTGTTTCTTGTAGGCAACAAATAGTTGGGTTGTGTTCTTTGAGCCAGTCAAACGGTGTCTTTTAACTGAAGAATTCAGACCATTAATGTTCAATGTGACTATTGATATGTAGTGACTTTGCCCTGCCATTTTCCCGGAAATATTTTCTAGTATATGCTTTGAGCTTCGCATGCTCTTTTACTGGTAGGTGTTCTTCCTTTACCTTCTTTTATATTGATGGCCGTGTTTCTGTGTTTCTGAGTGTAGCACATCTTTAAATATCTTTTGCAGGGCCGGACGAGTAGCCACAGATTCTTTCAATTTCTGTTTGCTGTGAAATGTCTTTATTTCACCTTCATTCACAAATGAGAGCTTAGCAGGATATAATATTCTGGGCTGGCAATTTTTCTCTCTTAGCACCTGTGCTATGTCTTGCCATTCCCTCCTAGCCTGTAGTGTTTCTGATGAGAAGTCTGCTGTGAGTCTGATTGGAGATCCTCTGAGAGTAATCTGACGGTTCTCTCTTGCACATTTTAGGATCTTTTCTTTATGTTTCACTGTGGTAAGTTTAATTACCACGTGTCGTGGTGAGGATCTCTTTTGGTCGTGTTTATTGGGGGTTCTATGAGCTTCCTGTACTAGGATGTCTCTGTCCTTCTCCAAACTGGAAAGTTCTCTGCTAGTATCTCACTAAAAAGGCCTTCTAATCCTTTCTCCCTCTCCATGCCTTCAGGAACTCCTAGAACTCGAATGTTGGTTTTTTTAATAGTATCCTGTAGATTCCCAACAATATGTTTTAGATTTCTAATTTCCTCTTCTTTTCTTTGGTCTGACTGTATCCTTTCTTGTTCTGTCTTCTAAGTCCGATATTCTCTCTTCTGCTTCACCCATTCTGTTTTTAAGGCTTTCTAATGTGTTTGTCATTTGATCTATTGAGCTCTTCATTTCATTTTGATTTCTCTTCACTATCACACTTTCCTTTTCTACTAGTTTCTGCGTTTCATTTTGATTCTTCCTTAAAATTTCATTTTCACGAGAGAGATTTTCAATCTTGTCCAATAAGGATTTCTGTAGTTCAAGGATTTGCTTTTGAAAACTTCTAAATGTTCTTACCGTAAATTTTTTGAAATCCGTATCTTGCACTTCTTCTATCTCATCATCTTCATAATCTTGGCTTGGGGTGTTTTGTTTATTTGGAGGCATCATAGTGTCATTGTTGATCTTGTTCCCTCGATTTCTGTGTTTATTACTTGGCATAGTTAATTCTTCTTTCGTCACTGTGAGTTTTTTTTTTTTTTATTTTATACTATGTCCGTGTTAAGTGGACTGCCTGCTGTTGGAGGAGCCTTGGAGGCTTGAGATGGGTGCGGCCTGAGAGCTCTGCTTGGTTCTTCCTCCCCTTCCAGCGCCGATGTGTGGACTCGGAGCCCTGGACTTCGCAAGTCTCCCCGCTGTTGTCTGTGTGGCATGCACTCCCCTTCCAGCACTGGCTTGCAGACCCTGCGGCTTCCGTGGCTTGGTCCCACGGCTCGGCTTCTGCGCGGTGGACGACCTTGTTCTCCCAGTAGGTCCTCCGATTCACAGCTACTCGATCCAGAAGAGTTTCCTCTGCAATATTTTCCTGGTTCTTTTTTCTGAGGCTACCGTAACTCCCCTTTTATTAAACTAAATTTTCCTGGACTATCGGTGCGCGCCCTCACTATTCCGCCATCTTCCTCTGTATGAATTTTAGCAGTTTGTTCTATATCTGAGAAGAATGTCATTAGTAGTTTGATTGGGATTTCATTGAATCTGTAAATTATTTTCAGTAGCATGGACATTTTGATGATAATAATTCTTCCAATGGGGCTGGTGCTGTGGCTCAGTAGGCTAAGCCTCTGCCTGCAGTGCTGGCATCCCATATGGGTGCCAGTTCATGTGTTGTGTGCTCCTGTTCCATTCCAGCTCCCTGCTTTGGCCTGGGACACCCGTAGATGATGACCCCAGTGCTTGGACCCCTGAAACCATGCGGGAGACCCAGAAGAAGTTCCTGGATCCTGGCTTCAGATCAGCCCAACTTTGGCTGTTGCAGACATCTGGGGGGTGTGAATCAGCAGATGGAAGACCTTTCTATCTTTCCCTCTCTCTGTAACTCTGACTCTAAAATAAATAAATAAAATATTAACAAAAATTCTTCCAATCCATGAACATGGAAGAGTTTTCCTTTTAGTATGTCTTCTATTTCTTTATTTAATTTTTTGTAGTTTTCATCATAGAGATCTTTCACCTCCTTGATTAAATTTATTGCAGGATATTTAAACCTGCAGCTATTATGAATGAGACTGATCTTACAAGATCTTTTTGAGCCATGATATTGTCTCTGTATACAAAGGCTATTGATTTTTGTCTGTTAATTTTATATCCTGCAATTTTACCAAATTCTCTTATGAGTTCCAATAGTCCCTTAGTGGAATTATTTGGTTCTCCTATATTTAGAATCATGTCATCTGCAAACAGAAATAGTTTGATTTCTCCCCTTTCAATTTGTATCCCCTTGATTCCTATTTTATGTCTAATGGCTCTGGCTAAAACTTCCAGGACTGTATTGACTGCTTCTGGATCTTACTGGAAATGCTTCCAACTTTCTCCTATTCAATATGATGGTTTCTGTGGGTTTGTCATATATTGTCTTGATTGTGCTGAGGAACATTACCTTTTTTTTTTAAAGATTTATCTTATTTACTTGAAAGACAGAGTTACAGAGAGAGGAGGAGACAGAGAGAGAGAGATCTTCATTCTGCTGGTTCACTCCCCAATGGCTACAACAGCCAGGAGCTTCTTCCGGGTCTCCCATTTGGGTACAGGGGCTCAAGGTTTTGGGCCATCTTTTTCTGCTACCCCAGGCCATAGCAGAGAGCTGGATCGGAAGTGGAGCAGCCAGGACTACCGGCACCCATATGGGATGCCAGAGCTTCAGGCCAGGACTTTAACCCAAGCACCACAGTACCAGCCCCAAGGAACGTTTCCTTTGTAACACTGTTTGACATGTTTATATCTCGCTCTCTGCTTACTCTTTTTCTATTCACCTGTGTTCTTTTGATTCATCTAATTATTGATTTTTAAGCTTAATGATAATATTTTCATTTCTAAAATTTTCTTTAACCTAATGTGTTACTTTAATGATATAATGCCCTTTACAAATGCTTTTTTTTTACACTTTTTTAAAACATAGAAACAGGAAGTTCATTTCTATCTACAAAAATATTCTGAATGTGATATTTTCCTTTTGAAGAATTTATTTTGAAATGAGAATGATGACCTGTGAGTAGTCATTGTTTATTTTTTTTTATTTAGTAAATATGAATTTTCAAAGTACAGTTAATGGATTACAATGGCTCCCCCCCATAACTTCCCTCCCACTCACACCCCTCCCATCTCTCACTCCCTCTCCCATTCCATTCACATCAAGATTCATTTTCAATTCTCTTTATATACAGAAGATCAGTTTACCATATATTAAGTAAAGATTTCTTCAGTTTGCACCCACACAGAAACACAAAGTGTAAAATACTGTTTCAGTACTAGTTATAGCATTACTTCACATTGGACAACACATTAAGGACAGATCCCACATGAGAAGTAAGTACACAGTGACTCCTATTGTTGACTTAACAATTTGACACTCTTGTTTATGGCGTCAGTAATCTCCCTAGGCTCTAGTCATGAGTTGCCAAGGCCATGGAAGCCTTTTGAGTTCACCGACTTCGATCTTATTCCGACAGGGTCATAGTCAAAGTGTAAGTTCTCTCCTCCCTTCAGAGAAAGGTACCTCCTTCTTTGGCGGCCCCATTCTTTCCACTGGGATCTCACTTGCAGAGATCTTCCATTTAGGTCTTCCTTTTTTTTTTTTTTTTTTTTTTTTTTTTTTTTTTTTTTTCCTTTCCAGGGTGTCTTGGCTTTCCATGCCTGAAATACTCTCATGGGCTCTTCAGCCAGATCCGCATGCCTTAAGGGCTGATTCTGAGGCCAGACTGCTATTTAGGACATCTGCCATTCTATGAGTCTACTGTGTATCCCGCTTCCCATGATGGATCATTCTCTCCCTTTTTGATTCTATCAGCTAGTATTAGCAGACACTAGACTTGTTTGTGTGATCCCTTTGACTCTTAGACCTATCAGTGTGATCAATTGTGAACTGAAATTGATCACTTGGACTAGTGAGATGGCCTTGGTACATGCCACCTTGATGGGATTGTTTTGGAATCCCCTGGCATAATTCTAACTCCACCATTTGGGGCAAGTCCGATTGAGCATGTCCCAAATTGTACATCTCCTCCCTCTCTTATTCCCACTCTTATATTTAACAGGAATCACTTTTCTGTTAAAATTTAAACACCTAAGAATAATTGTGTGTTAATCACAGAATTCAACCAATAGTACTAGAACAAAACAAAGAGAAAATACTAAAATGGATAAAGTATTACATTGTGCATCAACAGTCAGGACAAGAGCTGATCAAGTCACTGTTTCTCATAGTGTCCATTTCACTTCAACAGGTTTCCCCTTTTGTGCTCAGTTAGTTGTTGCCGATCAGGGAGAACATATGATATTTGTCCCTTTGGGACTGGCTTAATTCACTCAGCATAATGTTTTCCAGATTCCTCCATCTTGTTGCAAATGGCCGGGTTTCATTGTTTTTTGACTGTTGTATAGTATTCTATAGAGTACATGTCCCATAATTTCTTTATACAGTCTACTGTTGATGGGCATATAATATTTTTAATTCGTTGTACAAGTAAACATGCCTATTGTGTAGACTAACAGTGAGATGGACTTCATCAAGAGATTTTTGCAGTACAACTAACAAGAGTTTGGGCAGCAGCATTGTTAAAATGGATCAAGGTCAATTTCTGTCATAAGTAAGAGGAAAAAGGAAAAATTTCTTTTTTGAATGCCTTCTTTGTTTTTGGTTTATTTTGGCTTATTTTTCTTGAGTGCAGTTTCTGAAGATGTAAACTGTGGGGTCTTCAGTTCTAATAACCAGCTTGTACAAGTCCCAGGTATATCTCCTGTTTCCGGATTGACATGAAATCAAAGGCTCCTGGTTATGGAAATTAGCTAATATAGCTTCTACTCTGATTCTCAGCTTCACAACCTGTGCTAACCAAGCTTTCTTTCCTCTTCAAATTTCATTGATTTTTCATGTACCCAGTTATGAATCTTAAGAAATGCTTGGTAGATCTAGTCCAACACATCTTGATCTTTTGTATTAGAAGTTCTTTCAGTCACTTGTCCACTATATTGTTGAAGAGAAAGTTCACCATTATTTTTAAAGACTCATTGAAAGATCATTTTAAGGTATTCACTGAAGCATAAATTATTTTTATCACATTTAGTTAAAAAATAATATTTTTGAGGGACTGAAAATGACAAGGAGTGGACTTTTTATAAAAATGTTATTTACAGATTAAGGTACTGTTTTCTAAATTTTTAAATATTTGAAAGCTTATGTTTAGAGAACTTGTATCCAGTAAATTTGAAGTGAAGAAGAGGACCCATAGAACAGGAATAATTTCTAGATAATGAAGAGAAGGCTTAGTCTATCTTTCAAGGGAACTTGTAAAATTGGAAGTGAGAAGAGAGAACATTGAAGACAGTATTAGTTTATTTCCTGTTTGATTTCAAGACAACCATATTTATATTTTATGTGGTTTAATAAGTAGATAGGAGCGTTATGGGGGGAAGCCATTGTAATCCATAAGCTGTACTTTGGAATTTTATATTCATTAAATAAAAGTTAAAAAAAAATAAGTAGATAGGAGCAAAAGAGCTTTGGTCAGCAGGATGTTTTTGGGGGCTGGCATTGTAGCACAACAAATTAAGCTGCCATTTAGGATACTGGCATTATCCTGCATCAGAGTGCCAGTTGGAGTCCCAGCCACTCTACTTCCAATCCAGCTTCCTATCAATGCACCTGGAAAAGTAACAAGTGATGGCTCAGTTGCTTAGCCCACTGCCACCCATGTGGGAAACTAGGATGGAATTCCTGGCTCCTGGCTTTGGACTGGTCCAACCCTGGCTGTTGCAGCCATTTGGGGGCATAAACCAATAGATGAAAGGTCTCTCTATTTCTTTGTCTTCCTCTCTCTCTGTCACTCTGCCTTTCAAATAATCTTTTTCTGAAAAATAAAGTATAAAAGATGGGTTATCTTTTTGATACCTCTATAATCCATTCAATTACTAGGAGTTACTTTTATTTAATGATTTAATATTAATATTTTCTAAAGGAATTTTCTAGTGGATTTTCATTAATGAGAACATCTTATGCTCTGCACTAGACTGGAAGCTTCATCTTGCATGAGGCATATCTTCCTAAAATTATTTAAATTTACTTCTGCATCATGTACCTGGCACATTGTGAATACTGAGTATTTGTTGAATGCAAGAATGAGTGATTCTGTTGCATAACTTTCAAAATGGGAGGTTCTAGCTTTTTAGAGAGACCTCATCAAGAGATTTTTGTGGTATAACCAAGAAGGAGAAATTTGGCAGCAGCATTATAGCACTGGATCTCTGGGTTCTAAGAACATAACAGATTTGGGGAAAGGTAGAGAAGATTTCAGGACCACTAGATATTGACACAGTATATTCTTGAGGTTTTGTCCATAAAATATTCAGAAAAACAAAATACTATTTGTTGATCATGGACAGAGTGGTGCACTTGAAAGAGCATGGACTGTAGAATCAGATAGACCGCAAAACTACAGTGATCATTCACTATCATTGTTATATCCACAAAATAAATTATATTTCTTTTGCTCCAGAAGAACAGTATCACAGTACAACTCATCTTAAACATCATAAGGACTAACTTCTGCCTTCAGAGAGCCTTCATGATAGTATTTTAAGTTGAGAATGCCTATTTTTATCCTGTCCCTGAAAAATACTTACATTTCTTCTAGTTCAAAAATATCATAGTTTCTACATCATGTATGGAGAGTAAAAAACTCCACAGTAACTTGGAATTGAACCTTCATAATCAAGTAGCATTATATATATATTTGCAAGGGAAGAAAAAAAAGTTTGACTAAGTCAAAATGGAATTTATTGCTTAATGTAATTGAATGGCCTAGAGTAAGATGATGGGACTTGAATTGTGGAATTCACACAATGTCAATGGGATTCAGTTCCCTCTATGTTTTAGTGCTACTTAGCTTTGTGATCATACTTGTTTTGACTCATTGCTCTGACATGATGTTTCATCATTGCCACAGAATAGCTGCCCCATTGCCATTACTTCCATTGTTCATAACTTCAGGCCAAGTGGAAAAGAATGTAAATCTCTTCCAGTAGCTTTCACTCAAGACCTGAGATTCGTTTTTCCTGGCTTTGCTTAGGTCACATTCAAACCTAATAAAGGGCAAGAAAAATAAATATTAGGGATTAGGAATAGCATGCATGCACTCCAATGCATGGATGTGGCAGAGCTGTCTCCAGTGAGAGAAGAGAGCATGACTGAGAGTGATGCAGATTAAAATACAGAAATGTCTTTGGTATCTGAAGACAATATTGTCCATTACTCTTAGACTAATTTGCCATTCCTCTGCCTTAATCTGTGCTCTCAAATGTTTATTTCTATATTAATGTCCTCCTCTTGTCCAAAAACTAAGATAAGTGGATTCCTATCTAATGCTAAGTTCCAGATCTCTGGAAGATGTGTAGATCATCTTCGTCAATTCAAATTTAGATCCTCATTATCTATATATAGACAAATGATGTAAGTGTCTATTCTGCAAATACTCTACAAATAAAATGATGGAAAGAGCACATAATTACTATAATAATGGAGGAATGTGAAACAGAACAGAGGTTATCATAGGTTATATAATAGTTAGCATTTGTTTAAGGGGGGAATAACAAGGAATTAATGATCTGGAAGAGCATTGGGTTGTTGGGTTAGCATGTTTGGCAGCCTCCAGATGTCTTCTTGAAAGGACCTTCCCTCTCTATGATCCTTGATGGCTACGTATGAGGAAACCTTTAGAAAACGTGCTCCAAGTACAGAGATCGTAAATTAGAGCTTTGCAAACCGTCTTCTAAAGCTGCTTACACTTCATCACAGTAGTTCACATGCTTCTGTCCTGTTAGACTTTAAGCTCTTTGAGACCAGGAACTGTATTTTATTTGCCTTTTCTACCCCAAATAAAGCACTGTGATAGGTATGAAATGAACAATAAGTTCTTGCTAGAATAACTGATGAATGGATTAGCCAGTGATTTGAATAATAGAGCTAGACAGACTCCAGAGACATGACCTGGTCCTTCTGCATTTTCAGAAAAATAAATGTTTAAATGTTGACCATAAGTGAAATAATTAGTTTTGGGGAGTATGAAGTTGACCGTGCATTATTTCACATGAAATTAAATCTTCTCTTGGAATAACTATGTTTGATGTATAGCAACACCTTGCACAAGGGTCCAGATAAGATTTGTCCTATATAATGATCTTGAAGATTTTGAGTTACCTTGAGAAAATACATTTACTTTTTATTCCCAAGTCAGTCAAATATCTAATACCAAATAAAGATTTAATCACCTACACCTCCATGGGGCTATTAAATTTAGTTGACGTTTGAAATTACCTTCTTTTCCTTTTATTGTAAAAATCTGCAAAGTAATTGCCCTCTTATAAATTCTACACATACACACACACATACACACACACACAGCTTATTTATTACTTATTCTTTCCACAAAGGTCATAGCAAATTGAATAAGATTTCCATCTCTTTCATTATTTTAGTAAATCTATGTCTGAGTTAGGAGGCTGGATGCTGCCTTGAATGGCCTTCACACAATGGCCATTTTAATCTCGTCCTCTCCTGCTTGTTAACAATTACGCAGCCCTCTGGGAAGTCATCAATGTTCTGCAAATTCTTTTCTGGCCTTTTGTATAGATAATTTTCTAATTTTTATTACTTCTTAAGATATTCTTTCCTTTTGAAACCAAGTTTAATGTAAAGCAATGTCCCCAAACTTATTTATGAAGTATTTTTATGGTTTTGGCAAAATCCTGGAGGCTGCTGTGTCTTTAATACGTTTTTTATTAAAAATTAATTCACATTTTAACTTAAATATCATAGTTAAGGAATCTTTATCACCTTCACTAAATGTGGAAACAATCTCTTTTCATGGGTAGGTTACTATAATAATAAATTCAATAGAAGCAAATAAAAATAATTAAATTCTGTCAATGTATTATTGCTTGCTAAAGTAGTGAAACTTGATATCTAATATTTTTAATATGAGAAAATAAAAATTAGTTTATATTAAAGAGATGTTAAATAATTTTCAGCTTTAAATGGAGATTTCCTCTTTGACAGTGTTAGATTTGAAACAAGATAAACTAATCTTGTTTTCTGTTGTTAAAACAAAATATCTGAGACAGAGCACTTTATAAGGAAAAGAGGTTTATTTGGCTCACAATTTGGGAAATTGAAAGTCCAAGATTGGGTGGCTTCATTTGCTTGGTCTCTGGTTAGGATCTCATGGCACATGACATTACCGTGCTGGTTGTGCATGCAGAGGTGGGTACACAGAGAGAAAGGAAGCCAGAGGAATTCAGGGGTCAGGTTTATTCTTCCTATTACAAGCCAGTCTCAGAGGAACTGACCAGTATCTTCTGAGAAATATACCTTAAATAAAAGGAGAGGGTTATATATGTATATATATGTCATTATATATATATATAGTTATATATAGAGAGAGTTATATATGTAAATAGTTATATATACGCACATATTCATGATAGAAAGTAAAAATAATTTTTGGAAATACAAAATTTGCTATACCTTGTTACACATGAAATTATATATAATAACTACACTGGGGTCAGGTTTCTAGCCCCTGAAACCTGGGGGCAGATCATCTCCAAACCATTACAGAAAACTGTTCACCCTCTGAGTTATTATTCTCAGGTTTCCTGCTATCAAATGTGTCCATTGTTACCTAAAGTCGTATGTCTATCACCAGTGTAATTCATACTCCCCTTTAAACTATTTGCCTTATGGGGATATAATTTCAAAAAAATCTTTGGTATATGTTCTATATTGTATTTGTATGTGATGTTTGTACCATTAGCATATAAGATATCAAAGATTATAGCTTATTTAGGTGTAAAAGTTTCCTTGTAGACTAGGACCTCAAATAATATTTTATGTGTACTATATTTTACATAAACATTTTCCTCAACTGTCTGATTTAACTTGTTGGTTTCCATGGAAATACCTACACTATTCCATAGCAAGAAAATTTAATATTGACCCATTTTCTATAGGGACAACAAAATTTAAGTTAATTATTTTTAATCAGTTTCTGTCCTTAGGTCTCTTCCTTCTCCATTTCATCCCCTTCAGCCCAAACCCTGTATGTTCTCTACCCAATGGCTAGATGGCCTTCTATGAAATCAGATAAAAATTTTGACTCTGCTTTAAAACCTTCCAAAATTTTCCTATGAATAAAAGTCTAAATGTGTGCCTTCACCTGAAGATCTCCCATGTTCCAGCCCCTATTTATTTCCTGGTGTCTCTGTCTTCTAGCTCACTAGGTAGGGCCACGCTGGCTTCCTTTCTGTCTTTTCAAGTATGCCAGGACTTTTCCTCACTTTATATCTTCTTTTTTCGTGTTACATTTTTCTTTATCTGGTTTTTTCTCTTCCTTAAGTCTCAGGTTATATGTCTTTTAGGTTATCCTGTATACCCTTTATAAGTGGGTCATGTCCTCATGTAGTACTTTTATTCCTCTTTATGCTTAATACTTGAGTTCTAACTATCCATCTATTTGCATTTCTTCTATCCCCAGAAACCTTTTATTTAAGATATATAATCTTCATGTATTTCATAAGTACAACTTTAGGAACATAGTGATTCTTTCCACCCTACCCGTCCTCCCACCCACACTCCCACCCTTCTTCCTCCTCCCTCTCCTATTCTCATTCTTATTTTTTACTAAGATCTATTTTCAATTAGCTTTATACACATAAGATTAACTCTGTACAAGGTAAAGAGTTCAACAAATAGTATGAAAAAAACTGTTCCTCAACAGTCGAGGCAAGGGCTGCTTAAAGTCATCGCATCAGACTCTAACCTCTATGAAGGCAGAGTTTAGGACTTTTAGTGATTGATTTCAAATGTCATTGCATTTGCTGTCTCAATAGCATGCATGGTACCAAAAAGCACTTAATAAATATATATTGAGTAAATGACTCTTGAAGAGTTTTATTTGCTTAGTAGCCTTCCCTGATGTTAATCTCATTTTTAAGTAATTACTTTGTTAAGAAAGGAGCGTATGCTGTGTTCAGCATTCGTTGAATAAAAAGCTGCCTCTAGTTCAGAATAGTGCTTAAAACTAATTGTAGTGACTGAGCATAAGGGGCAGCATAAACATCAAAGACACACAGTTTTGCAGCATCAAAGGCAAGGCAGCAATACTGTTTTAAATCTTCCCTAATGATCTCCTTATAATTATGAATCCTTAAGAAGAAATTCAATTGCTTCCTATGTTTGAAATCTGCTTAACTATGCTTAATTCTTTCTCTTTGACTCATCTTCAGATTCTGAAACTTCCTTTGCCTAACTGGAATTGCATCTGGATTTAGAGGGTAAATGGTTATTATGCATTTGTAGGTGTGAGAACCAGCTCCTTGTTAAAATCCTAATTCATCATATATATGATTTACAAAAGGATAAACAAAATTTTGAAGCCACAGCTTTAGCGTTTGCACTTGAACCTCATCTTCACTGTTGATCACATTTTTATGTATATATTACCTCATTAACAAACTGAATATATTTATTCCTTATTTTTCAGTTTCTGTACAGTCCAGGTTTAATATTTATGTAAAGCATATGCAAAACAAATAAAGACTGTTTTTTAAAATGCAAATTTATCATATATTTTCTATAAGTATATGAGGGTCATGAAAAAGTTCATGGAAAAATCATATAGCAAAAGAGTTATCTATGGATTTCAAAATATGTTTGTACTATGCAATACGCATTTAGCTTAGAGGTTAAAATGCCTGCATCCTAAATTGGTATACGTAGATAAGATTCCAAGCTCTGACTCCAGACTTAGCTTCCTGCTAATGTAAACCCTGGGAAACAATGGTGGTAGCTGAAGTAATTTAGTTTTACTCATCACCTGGGAGATCTGGGAAGTATCCCAGGCTCCTCAGTTCAGCCCTGGCTCAATCCCAGTCATTGCAGGCATTTGAGGCATTGTGTGGGAGCTGTCTCTATTTCTCTGTCTCAGAAAATTGTCTCCACTTTTTGTCTCTATGCACTTCAAATAATAATTAAATTAAATAATTTAGTTAAATAGTTGGATTAAATTTGCATCAAAATAAACTTCTCTATTAATTCTATTGTCCATGACATTTTTTGTTGTTTTTAATAGAAAGCTTTTATTTAATAAATATAAATTTCATAAATATAACTTTTGGATTACAGTGGTTCTTCCCCCCCATACTCCCCCTCCCATCCCCAAACCATCCCACCTCCTACTCCCTCTCCCATCCCATTCTTTTTTTTTTTTTTTTTTAACAGGCAGAGTGGACAGTGCGAGAGAGAGACAGAGGGAAAGGTCTTCCTTTGCCGTTGGTTCACCCTCCAATGGCCGCCGCGGCTGGCGCACCGCGCTGATCCGAAGGCAGGAGCCAGGTGCTTCTCCTGGTCTCCCATGGGGTGCAGGGCCCAAGCACTTGGGCCATCCTCCACTGCATTCCCAGGCCATAGCAGAGAGCTGGCCTGGAAGAGGGACAACTGGGACAGAATCCGGCGCCCTGACTGGGACTAGAACCCGGTGTACCAGCGCCGCTAGGTGGAGGATTAGCCTATTGAGTCATGGCGCCAGCCCATCCCATTCTTCATTATGATTCATTTTAATTATCTTTATATAGAGATCAACTCTATACTAAGTAAAGTTTTCAACAGTTTGCACCTACACAGACACAAACTGTAAAGTACTCTTTGAAGTCTAGTTTTACCATTAATTCTCATAGTATAACGCATTAAGCACAGAGGTCCTACATGGGGAGTAAGTGCACAGTGACTCCTGTTGTTGATTTAACAATTGACACTCTTATTTATGATGCCAGTAATCACCAGAGCCTCTTGTCATGAGCTGCCAAACTATGTAAGACTTTTTGAACACCTTTTGGGTATGCATAATATGTATATATATCACAGAAATAACCTTACACATGAGGAACTAAAGGAAAAAAGTCTTGAAGAATTAAGCAAGCTTAGTAGATTCTAAGATATATTAATTAACAAGTAAACTAAATCCAATGCTTTATCCATTGTAGCAGTAATCAACAAAGTATGGCCAATCTGGACCCTGGTAACATCTATTCATTTATTTTTTAAAAAATGTTTTAAAGATTTATTTATTTATTTGGAAGTTAGAGTTACACAGAGAGAGAAGGAGAGGGAGAGAGGGAGAGAGAGAGAGCAGGAGAGAGAGAGAGAGAGAGGTCTTCTATCTGCTGGTTCACTCCCCAATTGGCTGCAACAGCCAGAGCTGCGTCAATCCGAAGCCAGGAACCAGGAGCTTCTTCTGGGTCTCCCATGTGGGTGCAGGGGCCCAAGGACTTGGGCCATCTTCTACTGCTTTCCGAGGCCATAGCAGAGAGCTAAATCAGAAGTGGAACAGGTGGGACTCGAACCGCTGCCCATATGAGATGCTGGTTCTGTAAGCTGTGGCTTTATCTGCTAAGCCACATTGCTGGCCCCACGTACATTCATTTAATATAATCTAAGGCTGCTTTTTTATTAGAACACCAACTTGAATAGTTTTGTCAAGGTCATATGCTCAATAATGCATAAAATCTTTATTTTTTATGATAAGTTTATGTATATACATATGTATGTATGTATGTATGTATTTGACAGGGAGAGTTACAGACATTGAGAGAGAGAGAGACAGAAAGTTCTTCCTTCAATTAGTTCACTCTCCAAATGGCCCCAACAGCCAGAGCTATGCCAATCTGAAGCCAGGAGCATGTGCTTCTTCCTGGTCTTCCATGTGGGTTCAGTGGCCCAAGCACTTGGGCCATCCTCCACTGCTATCCCAGGCCACAGCAGAGCTGGACTGGAAGAGGAGCAAGCGGGATTAGAACCTGGTGCCCATATGTGATGCTGGCGCTGCAGGCAGAGGATTAACCCTAGTGCGCCACGGCGCTGGCTGCAAATCTTTATATATATATATATATATATATATATATATATATATATTTTACAGAAAAAGATGACTAACATGCATTGTAATATATTTTTATAGCCATAATGAAAAGAAAGGCTATTAATTTTATATCTGTCATTTTAGTGGGAACATGGGAAAATCCTTTAACTTCACTTCATGTTTTTACTCTTTGTGTTCTTTCTTCCTTTCTGTAATTTATTTTATGAGCCAACTCCGTCTTAGTTACTGTTGGGAACTGATAGATCTAGCTTCTCCTTTTGCTTCTGATACAACAGGATGATAGGAAGCAGAATTTCAGGGTGAAGTGCTGAAAGAATGAGACATGCTTTTCTGTCTTTTCTTTATCCCTACCCTAATGTTCAGACCAAGCACTTGCCAATTAGAACCTTTCCTTAGACTCTACCCCAAGGTGTCAACCAAGAAAATCAGAGGCCTGGCATTTCTATTTAACTCATAAAAATTGTTTTCTCGGTCCTTTTTGTCTACAAAAGTCCCATCTTACTGTCCAGAGGTGATATTCAGCATTTTTACACATTGTCACTCATGACATATATCTGTGTTTGCACTGATAAAGTAAAATGTAGACATGGTTCACTTCCCAACTTGAATAGATGAAATCCCATCACTTCTTCTCCCACTTTACCAAAACATATCAGAATACAAGGAAGATTATTTATTATAGGCCTAATCATCAATAAATAATAATTTATTAGTAAATTATATGGAAATATAATAATAATTAAATTATCATTAATAAAAAATATTTGCTCCATCACTCATAGCTGATTCTAACACACAAGCTAGCTGTAACAATATGTTGGAAGATAAATAAGCTTACAAGAAAAGCAGAAACCTTAAGAGGTTCATAATAGAAAATTTTGTTTGTTTCTTCATTGTAAGTTGTATAAAAAATGAATTTAAGAATATAAAATTGAAAGCGAACAAAATATCTTTTTTTTTTTTTGACAGGCAGAGTGGACAGTGAGAGAGAGAGAGACAGAGAGAAAGGTCTTCCTTTGCCATTGGTTCACCCTCCAGTGGCTGCCGTGGCCAGCGCACTGTGGCCGGCACACCACACTGATCCAATGGCAGGAGCCAGGTACTTATCCTGGTCTCCCATGGGGTGCAGGGTCCAAGGACTTGGGCCATCCTCCACTGCACTCCCGGGCCACAGCAGAGAGCTGGCCTGGAAGAGGGGCAGCCGGGACAGAATCCGGCGCCCCGACCGGGACTAGAACCCGGTGTGCCAGCGCCGCAAGGCGGAGGATTAGCCTAGTGAGCCGCGGCGCCGGCCAGCGAACAAAATATCTTTTCATTTAAAGATTTATTTACTTATTTGGAAGTCAGAGTTACACAGAGGGAGGAGAAGCAGAGAGAGAGAGAGAGAGAGAGAGAGAGAGAGGGTCTTCTACCCAATGGTTCACTCCCCAATTGGCCTCAATAGCTGGAGCTGCACAGATCCAAAGCCAGGAGCCAGGAGCTTCTTCCTGGTCTCCCACGCAGGCGCTTGTGCCCAGGGACTTGGGCCATCTTCTACTGCTTTCCCAGGCCACAGCAGAGAGCGGGAACAGAAGTGGAGTAGCCGGGTCTCAAACTGGTGCCCATTTGGGATATGGGCGCTTCAGGCCAGGGTGTTAACCTGCTGCACCATAGCGCCGGCCCCAGCAAACAAAATATCTTAAAAAATCCTTTTGGATTTTATTTTAGGAAGAGTCAAATAGAAAGAAAAATGTAAAACTGAGTTACTTTATTTCTTAGTAATTTGAAAGAGATAAAAAAAAAATCCAGGTCAGAATTCAAAGGTAACGCTGTCATACATCTTACAGCCTGATCTATCCTTGGGCTGAAAAGAAAATGAAAAACAGTGTGTGGTAAATGACCACTGAAGTATTTCCAACACACCAAATCACCAGTAGGCCTTAATTCTTAGTGATCATCTCTTCCACCCTCTCCTCCTCAGTTTCAATTCTTGTAATTTCTACATCAGACTGAAGCTGATGGGTTGTTCTAAGCACCAGGTAACTAAGCATGAGATTGGAAGGAAAATTTCCTGTTCCACTGTGGGAAACAGGAGGAGTGTTCCTGGCATTGCTTAAAGAATCAGTTAACTATAGTTTCCTGGGAATTCTTGTTATGCAGAATTTATACTTGCCACAGTTTATTCTAGTATCTTGGCATATTGTGGGTTAAATTTGTTTCTCTGGTTGGCAGAGAATAAATCACCATGGAAATCATTATGACTCTAATAAAATGTATTTAAACAACCACCCACAAAATGCATTTTACAATAATTCTTTGACACCTTAGAGATTGACCTTACATTTTGGTTTCATTTTGAAAATTTGGTTTACAAGGTGGTTAAAACAGAGGATGTCAGTCTCAGATGCTACCCAAGTCTGTTTATTTGGTCACACAATGATAACCATCATAAAAAAGTCTTTTATTGGTAGATTCATCTATAGATTCAGCTTTCTGATGTAAGTTATGAGATGCAAACACTGTTTTATTCATTTTAATATGAATAAGAAAATTTAGAATCGTACCTGCATCAAGTGAAATACTTACCATTACATAGCTGGTAGACTTTGTAATACTTCTTTCATTTTGTCTTTCTCATCATCTTTTTTCTTAGGAACTTCAAAGACAGACAAAAAGACAGACAAAATTATGTAGTGTTATTTATGGTATAACATTGACATTAAGTAATTCTTAAATTTTTAATCTTTTGCTTGATAAGTAGTTTTAAATGTTGGCCAAAATGATGACTTTTGTAATATTTGAAATATTTATTTATTTTCATCTTTCTTGAAAGAGAGAGAGAGAGAACCATACATCTGCTGTTTAACTCCCAAAATGCCCACAACAGTCAGGACTAGACCAGGCCAAAGTCAGGAGCCAGGAAATCCATCCAGGTTGCAAGCAGGGGCCAATATACCTGAGCCATCATTTGCTGTCTCCCAAAGCATTCATTAGCAAGAAGCTGGATTGGAAGCAGAGGTGCCAGGTACTAGACTCAAACTGGCACTCTGATATAGGATTGTGAGTCTCAAGCACTGGTTTGACCCACTATGTCATGATGCCTGCCTAATGTCTTTGGAATTAATATGAATTACTCACTCTGTACTTGCTTCATTTGACATACATATTCATGTCTAAAATTTTAATAGCTTTCTGAGATAGTAGAAAGTAAATCAAATTGTATGTTATCATTAAAAAGCATCCGTATGTGAATAGCTACTTTAAGAAAACTTATAAGGAAATAATAGTTACATATTTTGTCTTTTTGTTTCTGACTTCAGTCAATGTGTGTCATTTTTGTAGGTACTAAAATCAACATTTTTTAAAAAATATAAGAATTTTAGCTATGGGTAAATATTATCATCCTTTACCTTGATGTATAATTGTATTTCTTTTAATAACTAAATTTGTTGGAAGATATTCAAAGAAATCAAATAACTTTTTAGATTAATAAAAATATTTTCAGTTTTTTAGGGTATCTTTGCCTTTGGAACCAGACCAAGTTCAGAAGTAATTGGTGCAGGGAGACAAAGAAGTTCAAGTGCGATTATAGATTGAAGATTAATTACTCCTACTATATTTGCTGTATGTCACATAGACATATTCAATCCTGTCTTTTGCAACAAAATGGCTAGAACTGGAAAACATTACTTGGTGAAATAAGCCAGTCCCAAAAAGGCAAATCCTATGTTTTCCCTGATCTGTAGTCATTAAATAGAATACCTAAAATGTAATCTTTAGGAGTGAAATTAACACGTTGAGCTTAATGATTGTTTATAGCCCTTGTCTCAACTATTGAGGAACAGTATTTTTTTTTCTTCTTACTATTTGTAGAACTCTTTTACTTACTATAAGGTTAATCTTATGAGTATAAAGTAAACTGAAAATAGATCCTTGCAAATTTAAGAGTAGGAATAGGAGAGGGAGGAGGAAGAAGGGTGGGAGTGTAGGCAGGAGGGATAAGATAGGAAGAATCAATGTTTTCCTAAATCTGTATATAAGAAATACATGGGCCGGCGGTGTGGCTCACTTGGTTAATCCTCCACCTGCGGCACCGGCACCCCAGGTTCTAGTCCCAGTTGGGGTGCCGGTTCTGTCCTGGTTGTTCCTCTTCCAGTCCAGCTCTCTGCTGTGGCTGGGGAAGGCAGTGGAGGATGGCCCAAATGCTTGGGCCCTGCACCCGCATGGGAGACCAGGAGGAAGCACCTGGCTCCTGGCTTCAGATAAGTGCAGCTCCGGCCGTAGTGGCAATTTTGGGGGGGTGAACCAACAGAAGGAAGACCTTTCTCTCTCTCTCTCTCTCTCTCTCTCTCTCTCTCTCTCTCACTAACTCTGCCTGTCAAAAAAAAGAAAAAGAAAAAGAAAAAAAGGAAGAAAGAAAAAAGAAATACATGAGGGGCCAGCGCCATGGCTCACTTGGTTAATCCTCCGCCTTGCAGCACCGGCATCCCATATGTGCTCCGGGTTCTAGTTCTGGTTGCTCCTCTTCCAGTCCAGCTCTCTGCTGTGGCCCAGGAAGGCAGTGGAGGATGGCCCAGGTGCTAGGGCCCTGCACCCGCATGGGAGACCAGGAGGCAGAGCCTGGCTCCTGGCTTCTGATCGGCACAGCGTTGGCCGTGGTGACCACTTAGGGGGTGAACCAACATAAGGAAGACCTTTCTCTCTGTCTCTCTCTCTCTCACTGTCTAACTATCTGTCAAAAAAAAAATACATGAAATTTGTATACCTTAAATAAAATTTAAAAAAAAAACACACCTTGGTCTCTTCAGTTCCCCACACTGGCCATGTGCTGGAAGCCAGAGCCTGGGCCTGCTATGGGTGCCCACAGCCTCGGATTGCACTCGTTTTAAACCACCCTGCCTTTTCCCTCCCAGACTCTCACTGCCATGTAAGTACTGGGCTGCTGGTGGTGTGGAACTCTTTCTGTTGTTGGTAGTGGTGTGGTGGCAGAAAGAGTGACAGCCGCTAGGGTGTGAGAGCCGAAGGAATCAGATGCTTCCCCTGCATGTTCAAGCCACGTGTTCCTCCAGTCAGGCTGCTGCCGGGAGCTGCTGTCCTCAGTGGAGAGCTGCTGACGGTCAGCCACCAAGGCCACAAATGCACAGGCCCTGTCCTGTAGCCTCGGCTGCTGCCCAAGAGGGAACTCTCGCATGTGGCCTGCACGGGTGTCAGGAATAGCTCCAGCCGAGAGTCATCACCCTGGTGAATTCTGTTTTCTATAGGAAATAGTCCCTGCAGCTCTACTTGGTGACAGATACCATGGCCAGAAACATTTTGGAGATATTCTTTCACACACGGATGGGACCTGCTGTCCGTGTCAGTTTCTTCGATGACAATGAGTTCCAGCCCCAGATCTCCCATATCCCCCAAAAGCACTACTCTGGTATCTAGGGGCTAATGAAGCTGGTGCTGCTTGGTGCCCTGTCCCCTGGCCTGGCCCAGGACATTGTCCTAGGCATGGATATTAACATGACCCTGACATTGCAGAGCTGTAGGGAGGTTTTGCCATTTTTTGACAAACAGGTGATTGATGTCCTGGAGAACCTGGAGGACTGCTACCTGAGCAACATCTGGAAGAATCCCAGGTCCTGGTATGCTTTGAGCCGGGGATTTAACACAGCTGTGATCTTGCTGTGGCTAGAGTGGCAGCCTCTGGCTAGGAGCAGATGAGGAAGCTGATAGCCAGGTGGGAGCGCCTCACGCTGTCCGCCTGCCAGCTCACCGGCAGACCTGGGCATCTTCCAGGCTGTCATCAAAGAGCCGGTACAGCCCCTTCCTGGTGTCTGGGAAGTTCAGCTTTGAGACTACATGCTGGCCGAGCACTGCGACTCTGAAGCTTGGAACCTGACGGTTCATGTGAGAAAAATTTTAACTTTTCTGAGTTCTTTCACTTGGAAAATCGTGCTATCTTACTCTTACTGATTGTTTTTTTTTTTTAAACAGGAATATATATATATATTTAGATATATATTTAAATATTTAGTTTCAAGCTCTGTTTAAATAGAAATTTCACAAATGCTTGTTTGTTTGTTTTCTTCTTCCTTCTTTCACCAACTTTTGCCTTCATTATCCTTTTCAATCAACACATGATTCAAGCAACAAAGTAATTCTGATAGGCCTTCTTACCAACATGATGAAGTTAACTGAGAAAAAGAAGGAACCAGTCCAAATGGATGCCAGCCACACACACACACACACACACACACATTTAGACACCTGGTATACTCTGGCAGAATGTTCTCCAGTTTTTGTTGATAACGAAACTGAGCTTTCCAAAATTTAAGGTATTTACTGGAATTGTTTTTGGCGCTCTTTTCTCTCTCTTCTGTCTATCTCCTATTTGTCCTTCAAGAGCTAGATAACACAGTTTCTTCCTTTTCCCTTTTACTTCTTTTTTTTTAAAAAAATATCTATTGATTTGAAAAGCATAGTTACAGAGAGAGAGAGAAATAGAGACAGAGTTCTTCTATCTTCTGGTTCACTCCCCACAAGACCACAACCACCAAGAACCAGGAGCATCATCCGGGTCTTCCACATGCATACAGAGGTCTAAGAATGTAGGTCATACTCTGCTGCTTTCCTAAGAGAATTAGCAGGGAGCAGGATTGGAAGTGGAGTAGCTGGGACTCAAAATGGTGTCCATATAAGATACCATGGCTGTGGCTGTAGATTAACCTTCTGTGCCACAGTGCTGGCCTATTCTTCCCTTCTACTTCTGCTTCTGCCGGTCTGGGTCTGGTACCCTTCCTCTGTGCTCCCACTGATTCCTCTGTGTCTTTTTCATCATCTTTTTTCCTCTGTTAAAATTTTCTGTGGACTTGTCCTACAATATACTATACATTCCTTCAGGGAAAAGCTCATATTCATGGTCTTTTTGCAGAGTTTGATATGTAATATGTTGAAATTGTTGACTGAAAGATCAAAAGTTAATAGTGGCTGAAAAACTGATTTTTTTTATTTGACAGTGAGAGAGAGAGACAGGTCTTCCTTCCGTTGGTTCACCCCACAAATGGCCACCACGGCTGGAGCTACACTGATCCAAAGCCAGGAGCCAGGTGTTTCCTCCTGGTCTCCTATGCGGGTGCAGGGGCCCAAGCACTTGGGCCATTCTCCACTGCCTTCCCGGGCCACACCAACAGCTGGACTGGAAGAGAAGCAATCGGGACTACAACCCAGTGCCCATATGGGCTGCTGGTGCCGGGATGCGGAGGATTAACCAAGTGAGCCACGGCACTGGCCCCCTGAAAAACTGAGATTATTCAGGGCTATATGTGAGAAAATCAAGGTATTCTTTAAATTAGATGTAATGAACCGGGAACTGTTGGTTTTTACTTGTGGATCAAGCTGGGGAGTCTGTATTTGTGTGTGTGTGTGTGTGTGTGTGTGTAAGGACAAAGACCGTTATTTATTATTGATACTAGGGACTATAGCAATTCTTTATCATACTCCTAGTTTAGTATAATTGATGTATATAGAATATACAGTACTAAAATAGACACAGTAATCCTTAAAGAAGAAGTCACAAAGGGGCAAAGTTAAAGTTACTTGTACAATGGGGCAGAATAAACTCTGTCCTTTTCTTCTGCTGATGGTATTTGACAAGCGTGAATGCTTAATAGTAAGTTGGGCTCATTCTTCCTGGGCTAGCACCAGAAAGCTAGCTCTCTCTACCTTCCCCAAGAAATTTTCCTGGGAAAGGACAGGAAGGGAGGTGTTTTTTAAAATTTTTTTGTTGCTGTTGTGTTTGTGAGATTTTGATAACCTCATCTGATTCTCTGTGGGGGAAAAGAGCCGGATCGAGGACGCTTCAATTAAAATTCAATGGAATTCTTTAGTTTTCTTGATTCTCAGTAGGCTTTTCTGCACAAAGAGCTGGGCACACCACAGAGGAGTTTCTTAGCCAAATCATCCAGAGTCCCTCGTCTAGTGGCACAATTATGTCATGCATTTGGCATCCTCATAGGAGGCTGCCCTCGGCATGCAGGCATGCACGCTAGGGCCAGCTTTGAACCCACCCACACTTCATAATAATAGAACAACGTTTGCTCAGAGATTGCACTTTGCCCTAGTGTTTTAATGATCATCCCTCAGTGCCTCTGATAAACTTAAACATAATAGAAACAATTTTGACTTTAATTCAATGTTCTCTGTAGGAGAGGATGATTGAAGTTTAATTACAATTCTTTTATACTAAATATGTGTGCATTCTCCAGCATTTGATGTGATTCCTTCAAAATTTCCAACTCCACATCAGCCCATCAGTAGAACAGTCACATGTAGCCCAGTTAATTATAATGGAATGTGATGGTTTGGGGCTGTATTCCAAGTAGAGCACCATGGTATCTATGAAAACAAGCTTCTAAAAAAACTAACAAGCCACGGGCCTTTGTTCTATTTCAAATGTTTTGTTTTGCTTTGTTTTTCTCCCTTATGTAAATATGCTGAAGACTGAATAATAAAATCATGTTGTTATATAGCTTTTTTCTCCTTGTGTAGGCTATTTCATTCCCCCTTAATCTCTCTCCTCTCTCTCTCTCTCTCTCTCTCTCTCTCTCTCTCTTTCCTCCATATACAGCAAGGAATAAAATTCACAGTCGCTCTGAGACTCAGAAGTTCAAGACATGCTCACCATTACTTTTAAAAAATAAATTTCTGTGATATAGTTTATTTTAGAAAAGTGTGTGTGGTCAACTATGTATTGGTGATAGTAATCAGGCTTTATATTTATTTTGAGTCTCTGAAATCGTAGATCTGAGTGCTAGTAAATTATATTTTGTAGATTAAATCAGTTCTTTGTAGATTACTACATCTGTTTTGTATCCATAAATGTGGAATGAGATGATATTGTATTCCCCAAACAGTAAAATACTGTGAGGTCAACCGAGAAGTCAAAGGAAGTACCAATCTGAATGCACCTAACAAGCATGTCACTGGGCAATCTCCAGGGGTGGAAGAAAGATGGAAACATTACTAAGGCATTGGCAACATAATGAAATGGGCAAAAATGGGGACTGATACAGGGAGAATACAAATCTTTGAAAATATTTTGATGAACCACTTGGACTTGAAAGAGATATCACAAGAAGTTTGCTTGAGTGGCAATACATAACCAGTAAACTGCTTCTGAGGAATAGTTCTGGTTAATCAAAATATTTGTATTTTTCTGGATAATGGTATGAGAATTTTTCACAAAGTTGAAGTTTTCAGGAAAATAGAGCAGACCAAGCACCAAGGAGGTGCTCTTTCTTCTGTATCCTTTCTTGTCATTGTACTGTCTTATTTCTAAATGTCATGTATTTAAAGATTCCCAATTTACTGGGATACAATATTATGCACTGGATTCAGATCCTCACAAGTCTAGTCATTCCTAGCTCAGTATATTCAAAGTTTAGCCCAAGGAAGGACTTAGATTGTGGTTGCAGAGAGGGACACAAAGAAACACTCTTTTTCCTCTAAATGAATGTACTACAGAGATCCCAAATCAGACATGTAGATAGATTTTAAGCAGGTATTAACACCTTCCTCCCCCCATTAGATCAAAGCTTAAGGTAAAGTACCTCTGTAGAAGAAGAAGGTCCAATTACTACCCTGTGAAAGAAGTTCAGTGGGGATAGGATTTGGGGATGAAGATAAGAATAACAAAATGAAATATTTAGGAATGAGAATTGCTGATAGGAATGATTCAATAATTAAATGTTGGAGAGGTTAGTTCATGTCACTGTAAGTGTGCTGGTCAAATTGCTTTTTGAGATAAATTCATGCCATTGTTTTGATAAAATAAAACCCCAAATTCACACTAAGGTGAACTGTTTTTTTCCAAGTTTTTGCTTTGTGTATTGTTATGTCTTTATTAACCCCATGAATTAAAGTTATGATACAGATATTAATTATATTGAAGGTACTGCATTGTATTGTTATAATCTTTTACATTTTATAGATAATAAAGGAGATATTCTTATGTATTTACCCATACACACATTCATTTAGTATATGGGATTTAAAGTGGTTTGAAAATGAGATTTTAAAAAATATATTGCACTCTGGCAGATGTATCTATTTAATATTGGTCCTACTTTTGTGAAGCAACATATTTTTTAGCCATAATTAAATTTAATCATCTAATCACTGTATAAAATTATACAGTATATTCACATTAAACAGAATTACTTGATTGATCAATGTTATTAACTAAGTAGACTCATATATGTACATTCTCTTTATATTTTAAACACTTTTTCAAAATTTCACAATTGGTTTATAAGTCACACTGTTGCAGTTGCAGTTAAGGAAGTAATAAAATCATATGCAATTTGTTTTACCTTCTCCTCTACATATGGGAAAGCAAAACTTCTTGAGTAACAACTTTTAGGAAGGACAGCAAGAAACATCTTATGTAACTTGTACTTGGCTTAGTGTTATCCTTATTTTCACCTTTACCTCAGTCCCATGTGAGATGCGACTTCCTGAAGGATTTTCCTGAGAGGCTAAAGGCCTTGCAAAGCTAGCCTGGGTCTGGTATCCAAAGGCTTTACCCCTTGACCTGTCATTTTCAACATTGAAGATTTATTCCTTTGAGTCTGGCAGACCTATCCCATAAGAGAAATTTATTGGCATGTAAATGTTCCTGGAAGAAATGACATCTTTTTTTTTTTTTTTAACAGGCAGAATGGATAGTGTGAGAGAGAGACAGAGAGAAAGGTCTTCCTTTTTGCCATTGGTTCACCCTCCAATGGCCGCCACGGCTGGCACGCTGTGGCCAGCGCACCGCGCTGATCCGATGGCAGGAGCCAGGTACTTCTCCTGGTCTCCCATGGGGTGCAAGGCCCAAGCACTTGGGCCATCCTCCACTGTACTCCTGGGCCACAGCAGAGAGCTGGCCTGGAAGAAGGGCAACCGGGACAGAATCCGGCGCCCCGACCGGGACTAGAACCCGGTGTGCCGGCGCCGCAAGGCAGAGGATTAGCCTAGTGAGCCGCTGCGCCGGCCAGAAGAAATGACATCTTAAGATGTCATCTGCTGATGTTCTTAGGAATTATTTCACTATTAGATGATTGAAGAAGTGAAACATACATTTTTCAAAAGAGGAAATTCAAATGGCCAAGAGACACTTGAAAATACACTCAGAATCACCGACCAACAGGGAAATGCAAATCAAAACCACTGTGAGTTTTCACCTCACCCCAGTTACAATAGCCCTCATACAGAATTCAGCAAACAATAAATGCTGGCAAGGATGTGGAGGAAAAGGTACCCTAATCCACTGTTGGTAGAAATGTAAATTGGTGCAGCCATTGTGGAAGATCAAATGGAGGTACCTCAGAAATCTGAAAATAGACCTATGATATGACCCAGCCATCTCACTCCTGGGAATTTACTGAAGGGAAGTGAAATCCACAGATGAAAGAGTTATCTGTACCCCCATGTTCATTGAAGCTCAATTCACAATAGCTAAGATATGAAATTAACTCAGATTTCCATCAACTGATGACAAGATAACAATTATCATACACACATGCACACACACACACACACACACACACTATGGAATACTGCTCAGCAGGAAAGAAAAAACCGAAATCTTTTCTTTTGCAACAAAGTGGATGCAACTGGAAACCATTATACTTAGTGAACTAAACCAGTCCCAAAAAGACAGATGCAATATGTTTTCCTAATAACTAATAGAGTACCTAAAATAAAATGTACTGGAGTAAAAGTGACATTTTGAGATTCAATGATTATTTGTTGCCTTTGTTTCAGCTGTTGAGGAGCAGTGGTGTTTTTCTCCATACTGTCTCTTGAACTCTTTACTTAGTGTAGGGTTAATCTTATGAGTATAAAGTAAACTGCAAATAGGTCTTTGTAAAAATTAAGAATGGAAATAGAAGAGGGAGGAGAAAGAAGGGTGGGAGCGTGGGAAGCAGGGCGTGTAGGTGGGAATTATCGCTATGTCCCTGAATCTGTATTTAGGAAAGACATGCAATTTGTATACCTTAAAAAAAATGCAGTCTCTTACATGAAACTATCCCTGATGTCCGCAGACTGAATCTTCTCCTAATTCAATATCTGTTTTACACACCTCTGTGGAACACTTATCATATCTTGACCATGTAATTGCTCATAAATATATTTCATTTCCCCTACTCTATCATAAACTTAGTGTCAAAAACAACAAAGAGGTGAAACATAGGATGGACTTTAGAAGTGGAAAATGAGAGCAATATAAACTGGAGAAAAAGACATTGGAACCACCAATGATAAAATATTATGCTCAAATTTTATTTAAGGCCAACCATCTAACAATTTTACAGTTTTCAAATATGAGATAACTGGAATCTAAAAGGGCTAATATATAATCTGTATATGTGTCCACAAGTTGGTAATTTAATTATTAAGCCTTTGCTATTTAAGTAAGTAGTACAATGTTTTTCTCCTTTTTCTAAATGAGTATGTATTTATTTATCTGAAAGGCAGAGTTACAGAGATGGCAGGGTTCAGGAGTTGGAGGAGGGAGAGAGAGAGATCAATCTTCCATCCGCTGGTTCACTCGCTAAATGGCCGCAACAGCGAGGTCTGGGCTAGGCTAAAGCTAGGACCCTGAAACTCTATCTGGGTCTCCTACCCTGGATGAAGGGGACCAAGCACTTGTGCTATACTCTGCTGCTTTCTCAGGTGCATTAGCTGGGAACTGAATTAGAAGTGAAGCAATTATGGCTCCAACCACTCTTTGGTGGGACGCCAGCATCACAGATCATGGCTTAACCCATTTTACCACAATGCCATCCCCAGTGTTTTCCTTCTCATGAAAATTTTCATATATTGAAATTATTTTTTGGAACTTGTTTCTCTTGGTAGTCCTTGCCTTTCACACCTGTGCTCTCTGACTAAACATTTCCATAATCTGAACTAATCCATTCCCTTTACTGCACCTCTTGACCCACGAATAAAAGTTACGCGCCACTGAAAAATCTTCCTTGATCTTCATAGTCCCATTACATTGCTCCATTCTCTTTGCTTTCACATATTTTCATTTGATTTTTACCTTCTTAAAGGAAGAATTGTCTTTTTAAAACTCTAATTCCCTTCTTTCTATATCACTGGCAAAGCACTGTGTATTTATTTTAAAAATACACTTGAACTTAGATAATTTTTTAGAAAGCTACCTATAATCTTGTGGTGGAAATAGGGCCCTGGGTGTTGAAATGTTAAGAAATGGAAGCCGTCCTCTATTACTGGTGGGACAAGAAGATATAGAAAAACTCTTTTGACTTTTTCTATATATAATCTCCTAACACTTGGCCCCAGATACAGGAACAGTGGTGGAAGTGTGAAACCAAAATGACAAGCCAACACGTAGCTTTCAGGACAGAACATAAGAGAAGAGAATGTCAGGGAAGTGGAAAGTGTAGTTGAGACCCTGGAGAGTGGTAGGATCACTGGAAGCAACCTAATAAGTTTGTGTATGATCTCACGGATTTACTCTTAAATTGTACATGGTTTGGTCTGATTGTAGTCAGCATGCCAAAGTCTTTGAGAGCTGATCTAGGTGATGGAACATTCTCAGGTCCCAGACAGGAAACTGAATTGTACTCACAAAGGGATAATTTTGCATACCATGCCTGTGGCTTTTTTTTTTTTTTTTTTTTTTGACAGGCAGAGTGGATAGTGTGAGAGAGAGACAGAGAGAAAGGTCTTCCTTTTGCCTTTGGTTCACCCTCCAATGGCCGCCACGGCTGGCGTGCTGCAGCCGGTGCACCATGCTGATCCAAAGGCAGGAGCCAGGTACTTCTCCTGGTCTCCCACGGGGTGCAGGGCCCAAGCACCTGGGCCATCCTCCACTGTACTCCTGGGCCACAGCAGAGAGCTGGCCTGGAAGAAGGGCAACCGGGACAGAATCCGGCGCCCCGACCGGGACTAGAACCCTGTGTGCCGGCGCCGCAAGGCGGAGGATTAGCCTAGTGAGCCGCGGCGCCGGCCGCCTGTGGCTTTAAAACTGAACTGATATTGCAATCACAGCCCTAAATTGAAGGACTTGAACATAATCTGATTAACTGCCCATCAAACAAACAAAAAAATCAATATTTCCCTATTTACTAAGATTTAAACAAGGCATATGGTCTCAAAGAAATTATGAATATATGGGGCCAGCACTGTGGTGTAGTGAGTATAGCTGCCACTTGGGGTGCTGACACCCAATATGGGTGCTGGTTCTAGTCCCAGCCTCTCCACTTCTGATCCAGCTTCCTACTAATGGCCTGGGAAAGCAGTGCAAGATGGCCTAAGTGCTAGCGCCCTTGCACCTACATAGGAGACCTGAGAGAAGCTCCTGGCTTCTGGCTTCTGATAAGCCCAGCTCTGGCTATTGTGGCCATTTGTGAAATCAACCAATGGATGGAAAATCTCTCTCTCTCTTTCTCTATCTCTGTCTTTCCCTCTCTCCCTCCTCTCTCTGTCTTTCCCCCTCTCTCTCCTCTCTCTGTCATTTCCTCTCTCTAATTCTCCCTTTCAAATAAATGAATAAATCATTAAAGATGAAAGAAATTATTAAATATAGCAGGAATAGAATACAGTGTTATTATTTAAACAATTGGGACTGTCTCAAGTTACAAGGAAAAAGGTAATCAAGAAATGCCAACACAGATGTTGTATTTTTGCATTTTGTTAGATGCAGCTAAATAAATTATTATACTGAAAAAGAAAATCTCAGTAATATATGTATATTAAGAAACTAAAATAATAAAAAGAACAAGAAAAGGAAACTTTTAACATTAATAACATGAAGGAAATAATAAAGAATAAGAAAAACCAAATTCAAATCAGAAAGAATACAGGATACTCCATTGAAATATAGTCCTTGAAAAAAGTCAATAAAACTTGGTTGGGGCAGCAAAAGGATGAAAAGGCCAGAGTTGATATAAATGACCAATATCAAGAATAAAAGAAGGGCTATTCACTATTTCTCCCCACACATTAAAGATACCAAGTGAACATTACAAATAACTTCATGAATATAAATTTGATCATTCAGATAAAATAGACTAACTTCTAAAAATAAAAAACTACCATGAAACAAATATCTCAAGAAATACTACGACCGTTAAAACAATTGGTTTAATGGTTTAAAAATCTTCCCAAAAGTGACATCTCCAGATCCAGGTGGTTTCATTGATGAAATCTGTTTGCGTTTTTACTCTCATGATTTTTTCACAAAGCTATATGTGTGTTGAGACTCATAGTAGTGAGTACAGTAGCTCACACAAGTTAAAATTTTCTCTTATTTGTTTACAGGGCATGTAAATATCGTGTCTCCTTGTCATCCACACACCCCGATTTTCTGATTTCTGTTTTGTGATTCTCTAGGATTTTGCAATCTATGGTTTTTTCCTGTCTGTGATGTTTTAGCAAGTTGGGACTTGTTTAGGCTTTTGTAAAGATCCATGAAGCCACAGACTTTGGTAGGCTAAGACTATGGGTTTTTTGAATGAGCAATACCTTCACCAACACTTTACTTCTAATAAATTTCACGAGTGTTCAAAACCAAAGAACTTCTAGACATACTGTAAGCCTTTCAACACATGATATTTAATGTTCTTTACAAAATCAGCTCAGCTAGTACTTTCCCTTAACCCTCACTGCTCCCAGTTCTTTGCATGGAAACTGCTGGGGGAAAACAAAAACACACAAAGAGGAAAGCAGTATCTGTAATCTGCTTTTTGAACGTGGACTACCTCAGGCCGGCGCCGCGGCTCACTAGGCTAATCCTCCACCTTGCGGCACAGGCACACTGGGTTCTAGTCCCAGTCGGGGCACTGGATTCGGTCCCGGTTGCCCCTCTTCAGGCCAGCACTCTGCTGTGGCCAGGGAGTGCAGTGGAGGATGGCCCAAGTGCTTGGGCCCTGCACCCCATGGGAGACCAGGATAAGTACCTGGTTCCTGTCATCGGATCAGTGAGGTGCGCCGGCCGCGGCGGCCATTGGAGGGTGAACCAACGGCAAAAAAAGGAAGACCTTTCCCTCTGTCTCTCTCTCTCTCACTGTCCACTCTGCCTGTCAAAAAAAAAAAAAAAAGTGGACTACCTCAAGCTCGCTCAAAGTGTCAGTTCTCTGCCATGGTTTCTTGTTCAAAAGCATTTGGCTTTTATACCAATCAGCCTTCATTGTATTGGACTATCAGTCAATCAAATAACAGATTGAAGGAGAGGGGCATCTCTCAGCAGAATTGCTATCTCTTCTATCTACACTTGTCAAGTGATTAATTTTTGCATAACTTTAACCCTCTGCTATGATCCCTTACTGTTGTAGTGAAGTTTATCAGTACACTAAGCACTTCTTTAGGCCTGATTAACACATGGTCTTGTGAGGTACTAAGCATAAACACTTGTCCAAATGTTTTGTCCTGCATGGCATTTCAAATATCATTAACTTTTCAGCCTACAGTGTCTGTTTTCTTGGTACCCACTACACAGTGGCTACGCCAATGCCAAAAGTTTTTAAGCTTTTATTATGAAATCAACCTACTTTTAGCTACTGGTTTCCGTACTAGTCAGTGCACAAGCTAGGCTGCTAACAGACTCCTGAAGTGCACTAGAAAAAATAAGAAAAATGTGTATTTTTCTTGGAAGTTACATAATTCAGAGTAGATAGCTGTCTGCTCATGAAGTCATCTGGGAGCCCAGCTTCTTGTTTATTCTTCTTCCATTTCCTTCCTCCATTTCCTGTGTTGTCTTTGCATTATTAAAATGGATACTAGTAGATCATTAGCACCATGCCCAGGCAGTGCAAGGCAGGGAAAGGAATGGAGAAACAGCAACTCATTTTTAAAAGGATAAGATCTATAAGTTGCAAACATAAATTCTCACAGCCCATTGATCAGAATGTAACATGGTGGCACCTGTGTCTCAATAAGCTGAGACCTGCACAAGAGGCCTTCAAAAAGTTCATGGAAAATGTGTATTATGAAAAAAACTATGCACATATTTCTTTTTTTGCACAAAAATCAAACCTATCTTTCAGTTTTATTTTTCTACAAACTTTTCCAAGTACCCTCATATTCTTCAGTTAGAAGCCTTGCACGTCAGTTAAAACTTAGTTCTGTCACTTAGCCAGAAGGAGGAGAGAAATTAGAGTTGGAGGCAGAAGTCTCTCCCAAAGTCTCTTCTGATTCTTGAGTGTTTCCACGCATGGCTACAGTAGGAAGGGAATTAGAAGATCTCAGAGCAGAATAGATATGCCTATTTAGACAGGATTCCAGGCCTGAAGGTTCTTAGGGAATAGTACTTGTCCCCAGTGTACGACAAGGAAAGAGCAGAGCTAGAGGACAATAGGCTGCTCTGTCTTAGACTATTAGCATTTAACAGCAAATAGTATGAAATAAAGTATAGAGGACTCCAAGTATACTCATAAAACCTTGAAATTCTATCATGAAGATGGGCTTACATATTTCAGAATGATTGATACTGATGTCCTGCTAAAAGTGATATAATCAAATTTTCATTGGTTTTAGGAAAGTTAAGTATTGTTAAGTTTTCAGATTTTCCCTTGCAATCTATTTGCAAGCTAGTACTCACTACAACAGTCAGTACTATCTTGGAGTTATTTATTATATTAGACATATGCTTGCATTTAAAGTGATGTTCTTGACTAACATGTTTCATTTTCTGTAGATGAATTGGGTTGAAAATTGGCCTTTTACCTAATTTTTAACTCTTCGATTCAGCTGTTTAATTCTGTTCAATCATCTAGTATTTCTATCCCAAGTAGTAGATATATGAAGTTACAAATCTATCCCTTTTTTCTATACCTTGCTGAATTTCTTTTACCAAAGTTTTCCTCATCTTCTGCCTTTAAAAAATTTTCTCTTATATTCTCTAAAACAGATTTTGCTATCCTAGGGACGTTGAGCTCACAGTCAGCTTTGGAACGAACACTGCCTTTTTGGAACATGATATACTTCTTTTTAGCCATTAGCCTTGATCCAGAATCTCTTAGTGTTAAACTTTGATGACTGATAATGTTGTGTCTGCTTCAGATGTGTGTAACTCTGGGGAGATCTTAGGAAGCTAACAACTAGCCCTAAGAGAGAGATTCACTTTACAATAAGTGATGCTGATATTTTACTGCCTAGAACATAGTCGGCACTAATAAATATTTGCTGACTACATAATGGGAATTACATAGGTAAGTGTGAGGTTAATCAACTATTATTTTATTTTCCTGACTCTAATGATAGTAGTTAACTGAAGGTTTATTGATACAGGGCCTCTTTTTTATCAATAAGTACTTGACATGCTTTAATATTTATTCCTGAAAAACAATCTAATAAGCTAGATGTTATTATTATCCCTATTTTCCTGTTGAAGTAGAGAGAAATTAACTAGTTAAACAGAGGTCACAAGTTGCAGAGCTGGAATTTAATCCATGCAGCCACACTGGGTGGAATCCACAGCATACACAATTAACCATGTCATCCACCCAGAGAAGTCTGTAAACATAAAATCAACACCCTTTGAGAAACAAGGATAGTTATGTGATATTAAGATGAAGTGTATTCTCCCAAATAAGTGAAATAATGCAAATTTTTTTAACTTTAATTTAATGAATATAAATTTCCAAAGTACAGCTTATGGATTACAATGGCTTCCCCTCATAATGTCCCTCCCACCCGCAACCCTCCCCCTTCCCTCAACCTCCCCCCTTCCATTCACATCAAGATTCATTTTCAATTCTCTTTATATGCAGAAGATCAGTTTAGCATATATTAAGTAAATATTTCAACAGTTTGCACCCACATAGAAACACAAAGTGAAAAATACTGTTTGAGTACTAGCTATAGCATTAAATCACAATATACAGCACATTAACGACAAAGATCCTACATGAGGAGTAAGTGCACAGTGACTCCTGTCGTTGATTTAACAAATTGACACTCTTGTTTAGGGCATCAGTAATCACCCTAGGCTCTTGTCATGAGTTGCCAAGGCTATGGAAGCCTTTTGAGTTCACCAACTCTGATCATATATTTAGACATAGTCATAGTCAGAATGGAAGTTCTCTCCTCCCTTCAGAGAAAGGTACCTCCTTCTTTGATGACCTGTTCTTTCCTGTTCTTTTCACTGGGATCTCACTCGCAGATATCTTTTATTTAGGTGTTTTTCTTTTTATTTTTTTTTCTCCAGAGTGTCTTGGCTTTCCATGCCTGAAATACCCTCATGGGCTTTTCAGCTGGATCCGCATGCCTTAAGGGCTGATTCTGAGGCCAGAGTGCTGTTTAGGACATCTGCCATTCTATGGGTCTGCTGTGTATCTCACTTCCCATGTTGGATCGTTCTCTCACTTTTTGATTCTATCAGCTAGTATTTGCAGACACCAGTCTTGTTTATGTGCTCCCTTTGGCTCTTAGTCCTATCATTATGATCAATTGTGAACAGAAATTGATCACTGAGACTGGTGAGATGGCATTGGTACATGCCACCTTGATGGGATTGAATTTGAATGCCCTGGTATGTTTCTAACTCTACCATTTGAGGCAAGTCAGCTTGAGCATGTCCCGAATTGCACATCTCTTCCCTCTCTTATTCCCACTCTTATATTTAACAGTGATCACTTTTCAGTTAAGTTTCAACACTTAAGAATAACCGTGTATTGATTACAGTATTCAACCAGGAGTATTAAGTAGAATAAACAAACAAAAAAATACTAAGAGGGATAACGTATTAAGTTGTTCATTAACAGTCAGGGCAAGGGCTAATCAAGTCACCGTTTCTCATAGTGTTCATTTACTTAACAGGTTTCCGTTTTGGTGCTCGGTTAGTTGTCACCGATCAGGGAGAACATATGATATTTGTCCCTTTGGGACTGGCTTATTTCACTCAGCATAATGTTTTCCAAATTCCTAACAGGGATCACTTTTCAGTTAAAATTTAAACACCTAAGAATAATTGAGTGTTAATTACAGAGTTCAACCAATAGTACTAGAACAAAAAAAAATACTAAAATGGATAAAGTATTACATTGTACATCAACAGTCAGGACAAGAGCTGATCAAGTCACTGTTTCTCATAGTGTCCATTTCACTTCAGCAAGTTTCCCCTTTGGTGCTCAGTTAGTTGTCACCAATCAGGGAGAACATATGATATTTGTCCCTTTGGGACTGGCTTAATTCACTCAGCATGATGTTTTCCAGATTCCTCTATCTTGTTGCAAATGACCGGGTTTCGTTGTTTTTGACTGCTGTATAGTATTCTATAGAGTACATGTCCCATAATTCTTTATCCAGTCTACTGTTGATGGGCATTTGGGTTGCTTCCAGGTCTTAGCTATTGTAAATGGAGCTGCAATAAACATTAAGGTGCAGACAGCTTGTTTGTTTGCCAATTTCATTTCCTTTGGGTAAATTCCAAGGAGTGGGATGGCTGGGTTGAATGGTAGGGTTATCTTCAGGTTTCTGAGGAATCTCCAGACTGACTTCCATAGTGGCTTAAACAGTTTGCATTCCAACCAACAGTGGGTTAGTGCCCCTTTCCCCCACGTCCTCTCTGGCATCTACTGTTGGTAGATTTCTGAATGTGAGCCATTCTAACCGGGGTGAGGTGAAACCTCATTGTGGTTTTGATTTGCATTTCCCTGATTGCTACTGATCTTGAACATTTTTTCATGTTTCTGCTGGCCTTTTGGATTTCCTCTTTTGTAAAATGTCTGTTGAGGTCCTTGGCCCATGTCTTAAGTGGGTTGTTTGTTTGGATGTTGTGGAGTTTCTTGATTTCTTTGTAGATTCTGGTTGTCAACCCTTTATCTGTTGCATAGTTTACAAATATTTTTCCCATTCTGTCAGTTGCCTCTTCACTTTCCTGACTGTTTCTTTTGAAGTACAGAAACTTCTCAATTTGATGCATCCCAATAGTTATTTTGGCTTTGACTGCCTGTGGTTCTGGGTTATTTTCCAAGAAGTCTTTGCTGGTACCTATATCTTACAGGGTTTCTGCAATGCTCTCTAATAATTTGATGGTGTCAGGTCATAGATTTAAGTCTTTAATCCATGTTGAGTGGATTTTTGTGTAAGGTGTAAGGTAGGGGTCTTGCTTCATGATTCTGCACGTGGAAATCCAATTTTCCCAGCACCATTTATTGAATAGACTGTCCTTACTCCAGGGATTGGTTTTGGATCCTTGGTCAAATATAAGTTGGCTGTAGATGTTTGGATTGATTTCTGGTGTTTCTATTCTGTTCCATTGGTCTATCCATCTGTTTCTGTACCAGCACCATGCTGTTTTGATAACAAGGGCCCTGTAGTATGTCCTGAAGTCTGGTATTGTGATGCCTCCGGCTTTGTTTTTGTTGTACAAGATTGCTTTAACTGTTCGATGTCTCCTAGAATTTCCGCATCATTTTTTCCTGATCTGAGAAGAAGGTCTTCAGGTTCTTGATTGGTATTGCATTGAATGTATAAATGGCTTTTGGAAGAATGGACATTTTGATGATGTTGATTCTTCCAATCCGTGAGCATGGAAAATTCATCCATTTTTTGGTATCCTCTTCTATTTCTTTCTTTAAGGTTTTGTAATTTTCATCGTAGAGATTTTAACATCCTTGTTTAAGTTTATTCCAAGGTATTTGATTGTTTTTGTAGCTATGTGAATGGGAATGATCTTAGAAGTTCTTTCTCAGCCGTGGTATTACCTGTGTATACAAAGGCTGTTGATTTTTGTGCATTGATTTTATATCCTGCTACTTTGCCAAACTCCTCTATGAGTTCCACTAGTCTCTTAGTAGAGTTCTTTGGGTCCCCTAAGAATCATATCATCTGAAAAGAGGGATAATTTGAGTTCTTCCTTCCCAATTTGTATCCCTTTAATTTCTTTTTCTTGCCTAATAGCCCTGGCTAGAACCTCCAGAACTATATTGAATAGCAGTGGTGAGAGTGGTCATCCCTGTCTGGTACCAGATCTCAGTGGAAATGCTTCCAACTTTTCCCCATTCAATAGGATGTTGGCTCTGGGTTTTTCATAAATTGCTTAGATTGTATTGAGGAATGTTCCTTCCATACCCAGTTTGCTTAGAGTTTTCATCATGAAAGGGTGTTGTATTTTATCCAATGCTTTCTTGGCCTCTATTGAGATAATCATATGGTTTTTCTTCTGCAGTCTGTTAATGTGGTATATCACATTGATTGATTTGCACACATTGAACCATGTCTGCATACCAGGGATAAATCCCACTTGGTCTGGGTGAATGATCTTTCTGATGTGTTGTTGCATTCTATTGGCCAGAATTTTATTGAGGATTTTTGCATCTATGTTCATCAGGGATATTGGTCTGTAATTCTCTTTCAATGCTGCATCTTTTCCTTGCTTAGGAATTAAGGTGATGCTGGCTTCATAAAAAGAATTTGGGAGGATTCCCTCTTTTTCAATTGTTCTGAATAGTTTGAGAAGAATTGGAGTTAGTTCTTCTTTAAATGTCTGGTAGAATTCAGCAGTGAATCCATCTGGTCCTGGGCTTTTCTTTGTTGGGAGGGCCTTTATTACTGTTTCAATTTCTGTCTCAGTTATGGGTCTGTTTAGGTTTTCGATGTCTTCCTGGTTCAATTTAGGTAGGTTGCATGTGTCCAGGAATCTATCCATTTCTGTTAGGTTTCCCTGTTTGCTGGCATACAAGTCCTTGTAGTAATTTCTGATGATTCTTTTTATTTCTGTGGTGTCTGTTGTTTTTCATCTCTGATTTTATTGATTTGGGTCTGTTCTCTTCTTTTTTTAGTTAGTTGGGCCAATTGCGTGTCAATTTTTATTTTTTCAAAAAAAACAGCTCCTCGTTTGGCTGATTTTTTGTAATTTTTTTTTGGATTCAATCCTGTTGATTTCTTCTCTGATGTTAATTATTTCTCTTCTCCTACTAGATTTGGGTCTGGTTTGCTGTAGTTTTTCTAGATCCTTGAGATGCATTGAAAGCTCATCTATTTGATGCCTTTCTAATTTCTTCATGTAGGCACCTATTGATATAAACTTTCCTCTTAACACTGTTTTTCTGCATCCCATAAGTTTTGGTATGTTGTGCTGTTATCCTCATTTACTTCCAGAAAATTTTTGATTTCTCTTTTAATTTCTTCTATGACCCATTGTTCATTCAGGAGCATGTTGTTCAATCTCCATGTGTTTGCGTATGCTCTAGGGATTCCTGAGTTGCTAATTTCCAACTTCATTCCTTTATGGTCTGAGAAGCTGTATGGTATGATTCTAATTCTTTTGAATTTGCTGAGACTTGCTTTATGGCCTAGTATGTGGTCAATCCTAGAGAAGGTTCCATGTATTGCTGAGAAGAATGTAAATGCTTTCTGTGTAGGATGAAAAGTTCTGTAGATATCTGTTAGATCCATTTGGGCTATAGTGTCATTTAAATCTACTGTCTCCTTGTTGATCTTCTGTCCTGTTGATCTATCTATTTCTGAGAGTGGAGTATTGAAGTCCCCCAGTACTATTGTATTGGGGTCTAAGTCTCCCTTTAAGTCCCTTAACAAATCTTTTAAATAAACTGGTGCCCTGTAATTCGGTGCATATACATTGATAATCGTTATATCTTCCTGTTGAATTGATCCCTTAATCATTATATAGTGCCTCTCTTTGTCTCTCCTAACAGTTTTTGTGGTAAAGTTTATGTTGTCCAATATTAAGATGGCTACGCCCGCTCTTTTTTCATTTCTGTTGGCATGGTATATCTTTTTCCAGCCTTTCACTTTCAGTCTGTATGGATCTTTGTTGAAAAATGTGTTTCTTGTAAGCAGCAAATAGATGGGTTTTGTTCCTTAACCCAATCAGCCAATCTGTGTCTTTTAACTGGACAGTTCAGGACATTAACGTTCAATGGGACTATTGATAAGTAGTAACTTTGCCCTGCCAGTTTCCCAAAGATATTTTCTAATATGTGCCTTGAACTTCCTGTGATCTTTTGCTGTGAGGTTTCCTTCCTTTACCTTCTTTCATATTAATGACCGTGTTTCTGTGTTTCTGTGTGTAACACATCTTTAAGCATCTTTTGCAGGGCTGGATGAATGGCGACAAATTCTTTCAATTTCTGTTTTCTGTGAAAGGTCTTTATTTCACCTTCATTCACAAATGAGAGCTTTGCAGGATATAATATTCTGGGCTGGCAATTTTTCTCTCTTAGTACCTGGGCTATGTCTCGCCATTCCCTCCTAGCTTGTAGGGTTTCTGATGAGAAGTCAGCCGTGAGTCTGATTGGAGATCCTCTGAGAGTAATCTGACGTTTCTCTTGCACATTTTAGGATCTTTTCTTTATGTTTCACCGTGGAGAGTTTAATTACAACGTGTCGTGGTGAGGATCTCATTTGGTCATGTTTATTAAGGGTTCTATGAGCTTCCTGTACCAGGATGTATCTGTCCTCCAAACCTGGGAAATTTTCTGCTAGTATCTCACTAAAAAGGCCTTCTAATCCTTTCTCCCTCTCCATGCCTTCAGGAACTCCTAGAACCTGAATGTTGGTTTTTTTTAATAGTATCCTGAAGATTCCTGACAATATTTTTTAGATTTCTAATTTCCTCTTCTTTTCTTTGGTTTGACTGTATATTTTCCTGTGCTCTGTCTTCTAAGTCTGATATTCTCTCTTCTGCTTCACCCATTCTGTTTTTAAGGCTCTCTAATGTGTTTGTCATTTGATCTATTGAATTCTTCTTTTCTTTATGATTTCTCATCACTATCACAGTTTCATGTTCTACTAGTTGTTTCATTTCATTTTGATTCCTCCTTAATATTTCATTTTCGTGAGAGAGATTTTCTATCTTGTCCATTAAGGATTTCTGTAGTTCAAGAATTTGTTTTTGAGAACTTCTTAATGTTCTTATCAATTTTTTGAGATCTGCTTCTTGCATTTCTTCTATCTCATCATCTTCATAATCTTGAATTGGGGTGTCTATTTCATTTGGGGGTGTCATATTGTCTTCGTTGTTCTTGTTATCTCGGTTTTTGTGTTTGTTGTTTGCCATATTGGAGATATTCTTTGGTTTCTTCAGTGTGGTGTTTTTTCTCGTTATACTGTGACTCTAGATTAAGTGGACTGTCTGCTTTTGATGGATCCTTAGAGGCTGGGATGGGTGTGGCCAGAAAGCTCTGTTTGGTTCTTCAGGGTTAAGGGTGTGCCACAGGTGATTCACCCAGATTGTTCTCTTACTGGCTCTCTCTCTCTCTCTCTCTCTCTCTCTCTTTTTTTTTTTTTTTTTTTTTGACTCAGTTGGGAAGTAATTCCACACAGCTGAGTGGAATTGAGAGTAGTTGATGTATGAAATCTGGCCCCTGTAGGTATTCCTCTGCTTACCGCTGGGGCCACACAAAGAGTTTATGCAGCCCTCAGTGTGGTCTCAAATTTCTCTGCATTCTCTCACCAGGTTGCCCCAGGTTACCGAGTTTGTGTACTCGGTGAGTTCTCTCACCCCCACCCTCAGTTTTTCAGTCTCAGTTGGTTAGCTCCACACTTTCATTAGGTGTTAACCTCCTGTTATTTCTCCCCACCAAAGTCAGGTTTCTCTGCTTGGCTAATGAGGGGCACCCTCTTTACATACGTAACAGGGTGCCTGCCCTTTGTCTTGCTCGGCTTTGTAAGGTGAGTGGAGAGAGAGGCTAATGTCCGTGCCAGTTCCCCTTATTTATTTTTTCTCTCCTCCAGTCACCCTGGTGAACTTTCCCCAGTGGGGTTTCAGGCCTCGTTCTCTGCAGGCTCTTTCTGCCTTTCCCCGCCAATGTTTTGGGTTACCGAGGTCTTTGTCTCACCTCCCCTTCCAGTGCTGGAGCGCAGACTCTGCGGCTCAGCTCCCATGGCTCCCACAGCTCCCGCGGCTCCTGCGGCTGGTCTTCCATGCGGTGGGCAACCCTGCTCTCCCCCTAGGTCCTCCGTGTCACATCCACTAGATCCGGAAGAGTTTCCTCTGCAATTTTCTCCTGATCCTTTTCCTGAGGCTACCGTAACTCCACTTTTATTAACCTATCTTTTCCTGGACTATCGGTGCGTGCCCTCACTATTCCGCCATCTTGGCTCTGCCCCCACAAAATATTTTTTATAGTATGGCATTTGTTTAGTAACCAGTCTCATGTGAATCTATTAAATGCATGCATTTACACTGAGGGACATTTGAGGTACTGGACTTTGTAGGGAGTCTGTAATCTTTTTGGAAAACCCTTTGTTAAGAGGCCTTTATTTAGTGGATGATTTTGTAATCTGCATAATACAGACTTTCAAAACAAATTGGGTTAATTTTCAGGTGTAAAACTCTCTGGGAATTGCAAGCTTTTCCTTGGTGTAGTAGATACTTTGATCACAGAGACTTACATTTTAAATAACATTCCTGCCTTCACAGGCGTGGAGCTTTATTTTATAAAGCCAATAAGATGTAATTACATCAAAGCTGTTATTAAAAGAATACAATAAAATTAATTTATGTTGCAAAGAGCTATGGAGAATTTCACACTCTTGTGCATTTACACAGAGAAGTTTCAACAGTAATATGACACAGTTCTGAAAGGTGGATACAACCAAATCCTTATAGTATGATTATAAGAAATAAATAGTTTCATTCTTTATTTTAAGAAAGGAACAAAAAAGCATTGCACCTTTGATTTTATCATTTAATATTTTGCTTATTTCCAGATATTAGATAGGTCTTTATGGAATGCATTTAAAGTCCTGCATTAGTTTCCTAGTGCTGCTGTAACAAGTTTAGTGGTTGAAAAACTACAAAATGTCTTATAGATCTGGAGGTCAGTCATCTAAAATTAGTTTCATTGAACAATAGTGGATTTCTTTTTTCCATGGTGTCAGGAAAGAAATTTTTATAAGAATTTTCTTTGACACAGTCTTCAGGTCCTGAAGGTGTTTTGATTGGTTTAGGGAGGCGGTGATGGTGATGTGAATTCTAAAGTGATTTTTCTGGAAAGACTGGAAGAATGTGCCTACGATTACCAAGAAAGTGGAAGAAGAGGGATGCTTGGCGAGTTACTGAGCCTTTTGAGTGCTGCTTTCTATCTGTTGGCCCAAGAAAGGAACATTTGAGATAGGCATTGGGAAATAGCAATATTTTAGTGATATTCAGCAAATGTTGAGATGAGATCAAGAATGATTGGATAATGCATTAAATATGGACCACATACTTGATTGTCGCTTCCCCTCTTCGTGGAGGAATGACACAGGACCCTGCGCTGTTCTTTTGTCTGCTCGGCCCTCCCCGGGCTTGCTGCTGGTTCTTCCCGGGTTGGCTACCGTCCCTTCCACCTCCGTGGAAGGGCGGTTCCCCCTAGCCACTTTCCCCACTTCCGCGGGGGAGCGGCATACCGCTGGCCGGCTCTCTTGGGGGCTGCACAGGTGTTCCTCTTAGATGTTCCTGGTGCATGTTGTCTCTCTCCTCCTTTATAGTCCTCTTCCACCAATCCCAACTCTGCTACCCACACGCTGAGTACGCTGCTCTCCTCCAATCAGGAGCAGGTCCTACAGTTTATTGGTTGAACTGGAGGCAGCTGTGTAGAAGCTGTTACCTCCTCTCCCAGCGCCATATTGTGGGATAGCAGATACATAGAATAAGTCTTAATTCCAGTAACTTAGTCTAGTCCAGAGTTGCTCCCCACACTTGATGATTAAGTACATGATAATATACACCTTGATTAAAAAGCCTCAGGTTGGATTAAATGAATTTTTGGCGTTCTCTCATTATTCTTTGAAAACCTAACTCACTCAAAAAGTGCTTATTGAGTTTTTATCATGTGCCAGGCAGTCTTCCATGCCCTGAGTCAGCTAAAACAGAAACCTCTCTTTCTGGGAGTCATAGGTTGTTAGTAAAGGTTGGCATACCAAAGATATGGGCCGTGCTGGATTAAGATGATGGGCAGAAATTCCATGATAGAATGTCTACACTTTCCCAACACTCCACAATATGGAAAAATATACACTGTAGCAACAATAAAATAATCATCATAAACAGAATTAGGAAATGAGCAAAACCTGATGCAATAATGTTGAAAACTGGCAACCATAGAAAAAACAAGATTCTGGAGCAGAACAAGGAGGCTTATTATGGCCCTGAACAATATATGTAGACCAGCAAAATACTGTGTTGCACATTTTCACTAATTTTCTCAAAGCTGGAAAGAAGTTACTAAGTGGGATAGAGATCTTTTTATTCATCTTACTGGAGAGTAATATAAAAAGAACAATTGAGAGGAAATATGTACAATTGACAGGCAGGTCTAGGGGTTGGATATTTTGTAAGAAAATAAAGGCTCCACAACTGCGCACTCATTGGAGTAATCATCCAAAATACAGATTTCCTCTGACACATGTATTTGAAGCAAGCTCTAGTATGAGGGAGTCTCAAAAAAACTAGTGGAAAATACATATTACGAAAAAGCTGTGCATAGATTTCAAAATATGTGGCACCAAAATAAATTTAGCTTTTAATTCCACTTTCCACAAACTTATTGAGAACCTTCATAGTAAAATCCTACATGAAATTTCAATGCACTGTATGTCTGGATTCCTCAAACGTGACATTTTATCACACTTTTTAAGTCATTTTATCTGTATTCTGCCGTCTCCCCTCTAGATGTGTGAGAGCAAGTTACAGATTTAATAAGCCACCTTTACCTCTAAATTATTCCATGAGTATTTCCTAAAAGCAGAATGGGAAATTTTCTTATATAGACACGGTGAAATTATCAAAATCAGGAAATTAACATTTATGACATAATCACATTTTATTCAGAGTTGATCAGTTGAATGTCTTTTTATAGGCCAGTAAAATCCAGGATGATTGATTGCATACAGCTATGCCATTTTACTTTCCTTTCATCCTTAATAGATGCTCAGTCTTTGCCTTTCATGACCATAATTTTTGTTAAAGATTTATTTATTTATTTGAAAGGCAGAGATACAAAGTGAGAAGGAGAGACAGAGATAGAGAGAGTCTTCCTTCTGCTGGTTCACTCCTCCAAATGGCTACAACAGCTGGGGCTTGGGCCAGGCTGAAGCCAGGAGCCAGGAGCTTCATCCAGGACTTCCATGTGGGTGCAGGGACCCATTTACTTGGGTCATCTTTTCCCGGGGCATTAGTAGAGAGCTGGATCAGAAATGGAGCAACCAGGACTCAACCCAGTGACCATATGAGATGTCAGCACTGTAGGTGGAGGCTTAATTTTCTGTACCACAGCACCAGCCCTGACCATAGTGTTTTGAAGCATGCAGGTAAACTGTTTTATAGCCTGTTTCATCAGTAGTTTTATATGTTAGTTTGTACACAGGGAAGATTTTCTAAAACGTTTCCTTCCTGGTCTCTTTCTTTTGATTCAGGAATGTATAAATATCCCTGAGTTCTTGCATCTATGAGGTGAATACAAGGCTGTGTTTGCTGTTGTTTTTGTTTTTATTTTTTGGTTATATGAGGGTACTTCAAAAAGTAAATGGAAAATGGAATTAAAAGGTAAATTTATTTGAGTGCAAAGTGAACTCCATGCATAATATGCATTTTTCATGAACTTTTTGAGGAGTCCTTGTAGATTTTTATAGGGTTGCAATTCTGTCAAACAGAAGTCTAAAAATTAGGAGAGTCCTGTGTTGTAACAAAGAAAGTTAAGCCATCACATGTGCTGTCAGCATACCATATTAGCACTGGTTCAAGTCCCGGGTACTCCCACTTCCGTTGTCACTCCATGTTAATGCACCCGTGAGAGCAGCAGAAGATGGCTAAAGTGCATGGGTCCCTGCCACCCACGTGGGAGACTCAGACGGAATTTCAGGCTCCTATCTTTGACTTTGCCCAGCCTTGACTATTACGGTCACTGGGTAGAGAACCTGTGAATGGAAGGTCACTTTCTGCCTCTTCTTCTGGCACTCTGCCTTTCCAATAAATAAAGCTAAAAGAAAAACAAGGAGAGTAAATATTAAATTATGAACAATAATAATTAATAATATAATTAAAATAGAGATGTAGAGGGGAAAATAGAGTTATGAAAGTACTAAGGTATTCATATTCTATAACAAGAATTTAATACTGTCTAAAAATTAAGTGTGTTGGGAAAGAAAACCAGTCTGAATCCAGTATCTTAATGCTTTTCATAAACTTGAGTCTTTAAAATAGTGTCTGTTATCCTAAAAAAGGATTTACTTGGAGTTGAGTTGTTCCTCCAAGATGTTCTTTAATTTCTTCTTTTTTCTGCTAAAATAGTATGAATAATACGTATAATATGATCCTATTTGAATAAATTATAGCCTACTTACCTTCTTTATCATATTTGTGTACATATTTTGTATGATATAGTTCATTTCTTCTTGATTAAAAAAAGAATTTTCATCTTCTTGATTTTTAACACCATTTGAATTACCCACAGTTAGCAGAATTCATTTTTATACAGAAATTATTTTCTTTTAAGGGAATAAAAAGTATTAAAATGAACAGATAAACAATTTTAAGAAATAAATTGTGGGCAAAAGAATTTAGATTCTCATTACCTACCTCTTTGTATTTTTCTGTATTTTTCAAGTTCAGCATATTTAAGAGAAACTAATAAATAATAAATACACAATACAGTGCAATTTTACAGACATTGCCTTAGAAGTGTGTGTAGTAAGATAAAACACTGGAAACTGGACATTTTTTTTTGAAGAATTATTTATTTATTTGAAAGGCATAGTAGAGAGAGGTGGGGAGAGACAGAGATCTTCCATCCACTGGCTCACTCCCCAAATGGCTTCAACAGCGAGGGCTGGGTCCAGCTGAATCCACAAGCCAAGAACTTCTTCTGGGTCTCCCACAAGGGTGGCAGGGGCCCAAGCACTTGGGTCACCTTCAACTGCTTTCTCAAGTGCATAAGCAGGGAATTGGATCTCAAGTGGAGCAGCCGGGACTCAAACTGGTGCTTAACCCACTATGCCACAAAACCATCCCCAAAAGTGGACAATTCTGATGGATCAGGAAACACTTCACATGGAGAGCCATTAGCTGAGCCCTGTGGAAGAAGATTGGAGGAGTAGGACATGTAGGTGGAACCATGTGAACAAAAGCCATTTTTTAAGGCAGCCTGATGCATAACCAGTGGCCTTGGGCAGAGAGTGTGTGGACAGAGGGCTTGGGAAAGACTGAAGGCAGAGGTAAATTGACAGATGGGAGGGTGGTGCAAAGGTAGAGATCAAAATAGAAAATTTGTAATGGGAGTCTGGAGAGCTGAGTATGTCAAGTTAAAGGGTATAGGAATTATCTCACAGGCTAACAGGTTTAATATTAGACTCTCCAAGATGAAAACAGCAGCTGTAAGGGCCTCCAGGAGGTAGGGAGGATGGTGACAGGCAAAGGAGCACTCTGGGTTCCAAGGCAATCCAGCTTCAACAGAAGCCATTATCTGTGTGTGTGCTTGGTATATTGGACTCCTGCTTTAGCTGAAGTGTTCTTAACTTTGTGCTCCAGAAGGCATACCTCGATGGCTTGCGAGTTCTTCAACCAGTTAGGACAGTAAATGACTGGCTTGAAGTCTCTTAAACTGTATTATTGTATAGATTGTATTCATGTTGTCACTGGGATAGATCTAATAGATAAAGAGGCATTCACAAACAATTTGAAAGTGCAAAACTACAATAGTATTCTGTCAATGGCATCTCCCTCTGACAACCGTTTCAATCACGCACAGCAAAACCAAAGGGAGGGAACCCCATGAGGATAGGGCGATCTGGACGCTCTGCTGACTCAACTGCCTTTGCTTTTTATCCTGAAAGATTTGGTATCCACAATATGGTATCATCAGACTCCTCATGGTCTCTTGGTAAATAAATAAGTAAACAAACTTACATATGTACATGAGGTATGGAATAATGTCCCCATGTTTCCATGATCCGTGGAAATGAATCGAGAAGGAAACCAATTATTGTGATTACCTGGGCATTCAGAGCTGTTCTGACGTGGGCTCTGGTAGATCGTGGAGGAAGGGCAGCATAGTTGCCACTTTCTGCCTCACGTTATACCAATTCCACTTTAGGAGCAGGGGGGAAAGATCATTAGTATTTAATGGTTTCTTCGCACTTCCCTTCCTTTGCTCCCCAGTATGTGACAGCTATATTACACAATCACAAGAGGCTAAGGGGAGGAAGTCTCAGTGGAGGAGAAATAGGACTTGCATTTCAGAACCATTACTCTGTTAGAGATAAAGAAAGTTTCAGGGCTGGCGCTGTGGCATAGTGAGTAAAGCTGCGGCCTCCAGTGCTAGCATGCATATGGACGCCGGTTCTAGTGCTGGCTGCTCCACTTCTGATCCAGCTCTCTGCTATGGCCTGGGAAAGCAGTAGAAGATGGCCCATGTCCTTGGGCCCCTGCACCCATGTGGGAGACCCAGAAGAAGTTCCTGGCTCCCAGCTTCAGATTGGCACAGCTCCGCCCATTGCAGCCAACTAGGGAGTGAACCAGCGGATGGAAGACACTCTCTCTCTCTCTCTCTCTCTCTCTCTGCCTCTCCTTCTATCTCTGTGTAACTCTTTCAAGTAAATAAATAAAAATCTTTATTAAAAAAGAAATAAAGTTTTTGTGTTTTACAGAAATGATACTAGGGGGACAAAAAACTAACATTATTATAAGAAGATGATGAAGGTCTGAAATAGAGAAGCCCCTCCGGAAAGATTTGCCAAATAAATGGGTGAATGGCAGCTTCAACTGAGACAATGAGAAAGGAACATACCCAGATGCAAGGCTGCAAAATATATCAAAGAGGCAGGCTACACAGCTGCATAGATTGAATATGGAGAAAAGACTCATGATGTACTTTGGGTGGCCCTGAGGTTTCTGAGCCGTCAACAATGTATAATAATACCTCCTCCTCCATTTTCTCTTTTTTTTCCTCTTCCATTACTTCTTCCCCTTCTTCCTCCTCCTTCCATAGGTAAATAGAGTAGATAAGAAAATATGTTACATACGTTGCTCAGGACAAGTTTCTCTTGAGATGGGCATCAGATATCCAAGCAGAGGTCTTCAATGGAGTGTGCATTGAAGAGCCATTGAGCCTGCAAAGAAGTATAAAGGTTTTACCAGCAGAGAAGGGATAATTGAGGTCAATTACAGGGAAAGAAATTGTCCAAGAATAATGTGTAGCTATAAGAGGAATGAAGAACAGCAAGAAACACCAATTTCAAAGAGAAATCAGAGGTTGAGGAGTAAACAACAGAGACCGAGCAAAGGGCAAACATATTCCAGTCCACCTATCACAGTGTTTAGTTGGGTATGTGCCTGACATGTTTTCAAGACTATGTCCTTTGAAGAGGAGAAATATTTCATATTTTATTCCAAAAAGCTAAAATTGTGCAAACAGTAGATGATAAATAAATGTTTGCCATATAAATAAATATATATCTTAATTATAATGTGTATTTTAATAATTCTGTATAAGTAATTCCCTTATATACTTGGTAGATACACATGTTTATAACTTAGTGAAGTTGTCCAAATTTGTGTCATGCTTCATTAATTATAATTATTACTGTTGCATAATTATGAGCAGAGAAATATTAGCCTAACATGACTGAATTTTAGGGACACTGGTCCAAACAGTAGGTGCAAATAACTTGAGACAGCATGCATACAAAACCAAATAATGCTCACAGATTCTTTTTCTGCTTGTATACATCACCAGGAAGCCAAAATATCTCAGCAAGAACAACTTGAATACACATGTAAAATATTTCTGCAGAGACTAGGCAAAAAATATACTTGTTTTCCATAAAGGTATTTAGCATTCTATGCTACCTTTATAAATTAATTTTCAGTTGTAGTAATAGAATTTCTACATATGTATTTTGCATTAATGCAAATGTAGATTCTAATACTCAGGTAAATCATTTTACATTGTTAACACTATTTTTAGTATAAACCTGTGCTGGCTGACAAAAGCTGCCTAAAGAGGTGATGTCAGGAGCACTCAATAGCCCTCTACCTCCTCAAATACAGTCTTCAATGACTCTTTGAGGCTTCTGATTGCCTCAGTCTATACGATGGTTGTTAGATTGAAGGATTATAATCTAAAAACACCCATTTTAGAGAGGTCATAGAGACTTAATTTGTAAATAACAAGTTATGTACAAATGTGAAATTTGGAGAATTGAGCAACTTTTCATTTGAGCCCACGTTTTTTTTAATTGTTAGCTTTTAGATTATAATTAGCTCTTGTCAATTATACAGGAAAACATAATCTGATCAATTTTGGCAGCCTTTTGCAATGGACAGAATCTGTCCTATACTCTGGGAAAAGCAGGCCTTGGTCGTTAACTTGAAACTCTCTGAGGGTAAAAACTGTATCTTACACACCTTTATTACTTGTCCTTGTCACTGACAGCCAACAGGGACTTGAGCAGAGTGGAGAAAGAAGATGAGTAAGTAATCTCTTCTGTGAAGGATATGTTCCTGTACGAATGGAGATGGTTAAAGACAAATGAATCAGGGGACATGAACAATTAATGACCCACAAAAATATCTGATACTTGAAACATAATGATGAGAGTAAAAGATAACAGGAAGTTTTCTCCATTGAGAGACTTTCTCTAGTATTATTCACTGGGAAGGAGAACGTGTCATAGCCAGGATGTTTCCTTTTCAAGGCAAAGGAGAAGAGGAGACAATGCAGGCAGAAGCTCCAGGGAGCCCTTTTACTGATCCACATTTATGTATGCTGTTTTTAGACCAGAATACCATCTATTTGGAGTCCTGGCACTCGCGGAAATTGATAGAACTAGAAGTACATTTGACATGTTTATTACTCGGGGGAATTAATCCGTTATGGCAATTAGTGTACTCCTGCAAATTTGTGTCTAAATACCAACTGAATGAAGGTTACGAAGACAAGTGATTTTAACGAGCATTGTGTAGTTGTCTTTTCCCTAAGAAAACTGTATTCAATTTCATAAAATATTTGACTCCCTAAGAAGCAGGAATAAAATATTTGAATAAAGCCAGGGTTATATTCTATCAAAAATGGCCGCATGCACCTGAGTCCCACTAAACTGCTACCAGTTTTTATATAGCAGACATGGATAACAAAAGGGTCTACTTTTTCAGCGGAAACTAAGTTATGAAAAATAACTTATCTCAAGAAATACTAAATCAAAGATACAATGCAATAATTCAAACATGCAAAAATTCAGTTATGTAAAGTAGAATTTTATTTAAAGAAAAAAGTTTAAAAACTAATGTTAAAAAGTACATGTGATTTCGTATTTTAAGACCTATGAATTGTAAAGTACTACGTGTTCCAATGTTCATCTTCCTGAAGTTTTACATGTGGCTGCAGTTGGAGTCCCTGGTAGGTAGTAATATATTTGTTTACTATGTCCAGAAATGAGTTGAAGGGGCAGATGTTAATGTTGCATATAAATATGCAATGGAGATATAAAACACTTTCCTTATACAAATTCAATATTTTATAAGCAAAACATTAAGATACAGTTATGTAAATTTTAAATTTACATATTGGAAACAAATAGCAAATAGAGCATTTTTCCCTAGCATAAAGTTATGCTTAAAACATTAACATTTAAATTGCCTGAATTTTAATAATGTCTCTAAACAATGTGATTTGTGGCATTTATTCCGGAACTGAGTAATTCACACTGAAACTTGTTTTGGTTTAAAGTTTTCTGTGAACCCTCTTGCCTAGTGTGCTTATGCCATCTGAAGGCCATGGGGTAAAGGATCAAAGAATATTATCTCATTGTAATTTCTTAACTTTTTGAGTATAATACACACGGAAATGTGTACATGTAACTAGGGATCTGATGAATTTTCACAAACTAAATAGATCTGTGAAACTGTACATAGATCAAAGCATAGCAAATGACCAGCACTGCCAAAGCCTTCTTGTGGTTACCTCTGGTCACCATGCCTCATCCTAGGGTAACCACTATCTTGATTTCCAGCAATACAATTTAGTTTCATTTCTTTTATACCTTAAATAAATAATTACAATAGTACATATTTTCTGGGTTTTTTTAATTTTTTATTTATCATTACATTTTTGAATCATCAATATTATCATTTGATTGTAGATCATTCATTGTTACTGTTAAATAATTTTCCTCTGTGTGACTGTATCACAATTTATCAAACCAATCACTTATGATATTTCATGCAGTTTCCAGAGGAAAGCTCTTCTGAATAATGCTGCTATGAATATTCTTGTATATGACTTTGGTGAACATGAGCTTGCATTTGTTTGGTATATATCTGAGAGAAGAATGTCTGGGTCACAGTCTATGTCTTCAGCTTTAGTATAATGGATACTGTCAACCTGCTTTTCAAAGGGTGATGTTCCACCACCTAGGCTTATTTATTTACATGGCTCTTCTGATTTAACACATCCCTTCTTCAATCTGAAATCATACATAAATTTTCAATAATTTCAGGCCATTGTAAAGTCCCAGATAATGAAATAATAATCTGATCTAGTTTATGGATCCCTCAAATGGATGGCTCCTACCTCCTCATTCTGGTGGTGTTTCTTATTCAAGCAAATGGAATTGAGTATAGTGTATCTGGGAAATGATGACGGCAACCACCACACTCTGGTGGTTTCACAGGAGTCTCAGTTGTTGCCATCCTGTTGAATATGCAAAGATACCGAGTCTCAAAGGGGCTAAATGACTTACCCTGATAAAAGGTTGCTGAGGGCTAGTGCAATGATCCACTTTAGGTCTTTTCTAATTCTAAAACCCACCAACTTTTACTCTGTCATCCATGTGCCACGGAATTATGCCATCCAGTGACTCTTTCCTATGGTTCATGGCTTAATAAGTTCCTTCCAGCACTTAGAATGTTTATTGTGAAACTCTTGGTGGGTTGATTTAGCTATGTTAATTTAGAGTAATTGTTTTCTGATAGATTATGTCTCCCTAACATTCATAATTAAAATACTTATGTGTATGTGAAAATAATTTGAAAGGTTACACAATCTTTCTTCCATATTAGTACATAAATAAAAGATGTGGTACTCTAGACACAGACACTGAAACAATACTTTTGCATTTATTCTTTGTGGTTTTAGTAATGGTCGTAAGTTCATATTCCAAACATTAGAAGTACAAATACTTGTCCTGTTCCTCTATTTTGAAAATATGAGCTAAGGCAGTTGCTATCTGTGACCTTTACTAAAGGTTTTTTTTTTTTCCCTCCTCTGATGCATTGAAGCTGTACACCGGTTTTCTACTAAAGTCACTACCCACAGGTATCTTTGCAGGTTGACATTCTATTTTGCCTCTTGTAGTTTTATAATTTTTGCTAAAAATGTACATTTCACTTATAAATGCCATATATCAAGCTGCCTTTGTGTTTTATACAATGGTTCAATTTCATTTCATCATACAGCCTCTGCCCAAAAGTCCACTGTCTGCACATATCAGACCTTGTAGAGTTTGTTAAAGTAAATAGCATTAGTAGACTCCAATGTCAATACTCTGGCTTCACTCCATGACCTCTGAGTTGGTGATCCTGTCTTGCTATTTAGTGTTAATTATGACTTTAAATGATACTGGTGAAATGTTTAAAGAATTAGATGTGATTAATATAAAAGGTCCACATCTCTCACAGACATAAAGTAGATTACATAGTATCTTCATTCTATATGCCCTTACTTGGTCTGAAATAACTTACTTTACGGTTTCATCTTTATCATAATTAAGAAATTATGCTGAATGGCCACATTTTTTCTACAAATGAATTGAATTAATTCACTGTGCTGTCATTCCCCCCATAGAACAAATCTTTGCCCTTGAAAAGGTATTCATTGAGGATATAGCATTGTGTCCTTGACCCTGGGCAAGTCACTGTTGTCAGCAGTGTTTGGATGAAAAGATAGGAGGAATACTTATGATATTTTTAGGATAGCATGAAATGTAATAAATTTGGTATTTTAGGATTATAATTTAAAGTTATTGCAGGAGACTAGAATACTTTATAAAAACAAATGGATTCAAATTTAAAACAGAAGCAGGAGGCATATGAATTTAAGCATACAGGATTAATTATACATGTATGTAGATGCCTATTCTGACAGAAATTCCTATAAAAATTGGAATATTTAGTTCACTTGGAGTTAGGAATTACCCAATATAATACAGATATAAGCCTTTTCAGTTTTATTTACTGGTTTTAAGAATTACTATATACCTAATGTTTTACATGACAATTGCTCATGTTTTTTGAAAAAGATAAATAAAAACACTCTAAGTAGTAAATCCTTAAATCTTGCTTAAAAATTAACAGCCTAACACATAGAAGTAATTAATTGAAGGTATTTCTGCAAGGAATTAAGCCAGTACATTCTAGAGACATTCCTTTCTGGATTAGACAAATATCAGAAGAAAACAGATAGTGTGCGTGATCTTTAATGCTTTCTTTGTCTATACTTTTAAAAATTCCATTTGTTCCAGCTATATTTTTGGTAGTCTTAGTCAATTTATGTTAGCATTTTCTGACATCCATTTTCCAATCATTTATACTGTTAAGGTAGCATTAGTAATATTTTGTATCACATTAATAGGTTGCTATAGAGATATTCATAATAATTTTTTTCTCAGAAATGGTTTTGTTGTTTAATACACGAATTCATTGTCAGATGTTTGATTGAATCCCCAGAATTATGCAGTGCAAAAGATAAAAGAGATGATTCCAACCTGGGGGTATTATTGATAGTTATTTCCTATTAACTCCCTCATCTATAAAAGGAGCTGACTGTTGTCTTTGTCACAAATTGAAGTATATGTAGAACTGCAACCTATGGGTATGATAATGAGTTCACGTGAGAACGTACGCTGAGGTAAGTGTAAATAAATTTATCCATGGGAAACCAAGCAGATTCAAATGTAGATGGAACCACTAACACGGAGGAACATTGTGGAAGTGACTCTTAGCTGAGTCTAATGGAAGGCTAAGATTCAATGAGGTGAAAGATTTCAAAATGGCTGAATAGGCAAAAGATATGCTACTTTTATCTAGGCCAAAATAGCAGAAAAACAGAAGAAATGCATTTCCAGGGGAGAGTTCAAGAAAAGTTTGCAGTGGAAATTCTACAGATGGACAGGGGACTGCATGGAGCATTGTGGAAAGTCCCAATGAGCAACAGTGAGCATAGACCCCTCTTGTGACTCCCATAGCCAAGGACTGGAGGAGATGCCAGCTTTGGAGGGCGAGGTGAGAGCAGACTGTCGCAGGCCGTGCCACTGGTGATATTGCCTGAGGGAGGGCCTTGCTGGACTGCACTGTTTTTGAGTCTGGCCAGGAGCCCTAGTTGGGGGCAGGGTATCTGGCTAATCCAGTGAAAGAAAAGCGTATTTCTTTCTCCCCATCCCCTGACAAGGGCACCTGGCAACTCGTGGGGAGAAGGTGCCATTTTGACACCAGTAGAGGCTGCAGAGATTCTTGTGCACACAGTTGACCACGGGGAATTTACCATAAGGAAAATTCCACATTCCCCACTGTCATTGTGTATAGGGGAGGTGGGGGGAATGACTGAGGGCTGGGCACCCACTTAGGACTGCAAGTTGCCCCTAGTCTCTCAACATATCACAAGCTCTGGGGCTCAAAATGCCAAGGTGGAGGACACACAAGCAGCTGCTTCTGGGAACATCTCTGCCATCTCCATGGACAGGACAGGTGCACAGGTCAGGGCAGATACTCTGCACTCCATGACTTTGGGAGCCTTGCACCTTGTGAGTGTGGGAGTTCTGTGACTGCATGATAGGGTGTGTGGTACATCTGGGTCTCTAGGCTATCACTGTTTCTGGCATCAGAAACTCAGAGCTCCAGATGGCACAGGGTGGGTATTACAAATGGTTCCCTACTCACTCTGAGTACTGCACAGATTGTGCAGTTAATGCACGGATGGGAGTTGTACTCACAGTGGGCTAACCCCACTCATTGATCACCTTGGCAGAAAGGAGGTGAGGGTATGATTACACCAACTGGCATGATCTGACCCTCTCCCCTTCTGATAGTAGAGGAGACTTTTACCCTGCCCAACGTAGGTGTCAACATAGATTTTCATCCTTCACTTATGCACTGACCAGAGCTCCCTGGTCAGACCTAGCATAAGCCTCTGTGTATTAACTGAAAAAGACTTTATTAAGCCACAGAGGCATAGTTCAAAGACAAAAGTCCATCAGAGCAGAAAACCAGCATCCACAAAGGCTTAAAAATAAGTGCAGAAATTCAAGAAACAAAACAAGGAAGACAACATGACATCTCCAAAGGAACACAATAGCACTTCAATATTGGAATGTGAAGATGAAGAGATTGAAGAAATTCCTGAAAAGGAATTCAAAGGAATGAACATAGGATTATTCAGAAGCAAGTTGATGAGTTAAAGCAATCTATACATGATATCAATGAAAAATTTTCCCATGAAAATGAGTTTTTTGAAGAGAAGTCAAACTGAAAATTAGAAATGAAGAATTCAATATCTCAAATAAAAAATACAGTGGAAAACTAACAACAGACTTGATGTGATGGAAGAAAAAATATCTGAGCTTAAAGATAAATCTTGGAAAATCTTTCAGTCAGACCAAAAAATAATGAGAAAGAAATTAAAATAGTTAAAAAACAATGTTCAAGATCAATGGGATATTATAAAACACCCCAACATACAGGTCTTAAGAGTTCCTAAAGGTTTGGAAAGAGGAAATGTTTCAGTCAACCTATTCAGTGATGTAATAGCAGAAAACTTCCATAATTAGTAGAAACAAAGAGTCATCCAACTGCGTGAAGCAGATAGAACTCCTAATGGACATGACCATAAAATATCTTTTTTTTTTAAGATTTATTTTGTTTATTTGAAAGAGTTACAGAGAGAGGTATAGACAAAGAGAGCAGTCTTCCATCTTCTGGTTCACTCCCCAGATGGCCACAATGGCCGGAGCTGTGCCAATCCGAAGCCAGGAGCCAGGAGCTTCCTCCAGATCTCCCACGCAGGTGCAAGGTCCCAAGGACTTGGGCCGTCTTCTACTGCTTTCATAGCAGAGAGCTCGATTGGAAGAGAAGTAGCCGGGACTAGAACCAGCACTCATATGGGATGCTGGCGCTTCAGGCCAGGATTTTAACCCACTGCGCCACAGTGTTGGCCCCCACAAAATATCTTGACCATGACACATTGCAGTCAAATTTGCAACAGTAAAAAAAAAAGGAAAAAAATTTCTAAAATGTGCAAAACAGAAATGCCAGATTACTTTCAGAGGATATACAATTAGACTGACAACTGATTTCTCATCAGACATCCTATAGGCAAGGAGAGAATGGAGAGGTATAGTCTAAGTCTTTAAAGAAAAAAACTGAACAAGAATACTATACCCTACAAACTCTCATTTATGAATGAAGGTGAAATAAAGACCTTCCAAAACATAAATTGAAAGAATTGTCACCACTCATCCAGCCTTACAAATGATGCTTAAGGATGTGCTACACACAGAAACATAGGCATCATTATGAAAGAATGTGGAGGCAGAAAAATCCCAAGTCAAAGTACAAAAGAAATCCAAAGCAAACATTGGAATTTTTATGGAAAAATGGCAGATTCAAGTCATTACTTATGTGAATGGCATAAATTCCCCAATTATAATATACAGACTGGCCAAATGGATTTAAAAAAAGACCAATCTATTTGCTGCCTACAAAAAAAAAAAAAAAACCACTTCACGAAAGAAGGTACATGCAGACTGAAGGTGAAAGAATGTAAAAAGGTAGTCAGTGCTAGCAGAATGCAAAAATAAGCAGGTATGGTTATTCTAATATATGAAAAAATAGATATTAACACATAAACTGTTAAAAGAAATAAAGACATTATTTAATGATTAAGGGATCAATTGAACAGGAAAATGTGACTATAATAAGTATAAATACACCCAATATCAGGGTCCCTGACTATTTATAACAACTATTAATGGATCTAAAGGAAAACATAGAATCTGGAAAACATCATACTGTGTTAAAAATAAGCAAAACTGATACACCATTGGCCCATTGGCCTAAATAATCAGAAAAAGAAGACCAAAATCAATAAAATCAGAGTTGAAAAAGGAGATATAACAACAGATACCACAGAAATAAAATGAATCATCAGGAATTATTTCAAAGAGATATATGCCAACAAAGTAGAACATCTAAGATAAATGAATAGATTCCTGGATGAAGACAATCTACCAAAATTAATCTCCAAAGACATAGAATTCCTAAACAGATCAATAACCAAGATGGTATAATGAAATCAATAATAAATTCCCCAAACAAAGAAAAGTCCAGAACTCGATGACTTCACTGCTGAATTCTACTGGGCTTTTAAAGAATTACTTACAATTCTTCCCAAACTATTCAAAACAATTTAAAGGAGGGAATCTCCCAAACCCATTCTTTGAGGCCAGCATCACCTAAATTCCTAAATTAGAAAAAGATACAACTGAGAAAGAGAATTATAGGCTAATATCAATTATGAACATAGATGCAAAAATCCTCAAGCTATTGGAATCCATCAGAAAGATCATACACCTGGACCTAGTGAGATTTATTCCTGGTATGCAGGGATGGTTTAATACATACAAATTAATAAATATGATATATCACATTAACCAAATGAAGAACAGGAATATGATTATCTCAATAGATGCAGAGAAAGCATTTGATAACATACAATAACCCTTCATGATAAAAGTCTTAAGGAGATTGGGTATAGAAGGAACATTCCTCAGCAAAGTCAAGGCAAAATATGGCAAACCTGTAGCCAGCATTTTAATGAATGAAGAAAATTTGTAAGCATTCCCATTAAGATCCAGACCCAAATGAGGATGCCCACTTTCACCATTGCTTTTCAATATAGCCCTGGAAGTTTTGGCCAGAGCCATTAGACAAGAAAAAGAAAACAAATTGGAAAATAGGAAGTCAAATCATCCCTGTTTACAGATGATATGATTCTATATGTATAGGGGAACCAAAAGACTCCACTAAACTTTAAAAAGATTTTGGCAAACTTGTAGGATACAAAATCAACACACAAAAATAAACAGTCTTTGTATACAAAGACAGTGCTATGCCACAGAAAGAACTTATAACATCAACCCCATTCACAAATAGCTACAAAAAATTTAAATACCTTGGAATCAATTTAACCTAAAGGTGAAAGATCTATGATGAAAATTACAAAACAATACAGAGAGAAATAGAAGACACCAAAAAATGGAAAAATCTTCCATTTTCAGGGATTGGAAGCAATTTACAGATTCAGTGTGCTCCTAATCAAAATAGCAATGACATTTTTGTCAGGTATCGAACAAGACAATGCTAAAATTCCTCTGGAAACACAACAGATCCTGAATAGTTAAAGCAGTCTGAAAAAAAAAAAAAAAAAAAACATAGCCAGAGACATCGCAATACCAAATTTCAAGGCGTACTATGTGACAGTTATCATCAAAACAGCCTGATACTGGCACCAAAAAAGACATGTAGGAAATGGAACAGAATAGAAACCCCAGAAATCAATCTACACATCTACAGCTAACTAATCTTTGACAAAGGAGCTAAAATCAATCCCTGAAAAAAGGAAAGTCTGTTCAACAAATGGTGCTGGGAAATTGGGATTTCTGCATGCAGACATATGAAACGATCCCTACCTTACACCTTATACAAAAATCAACTCACAATGCATCAAGGATCTAAATCTATGACCTGATATCATCAAATTACTAGAGGAGAACGTTGGGGAAACGCTGCAAGGCACCGGCATAGGCAAAGGCTTCTTTTGGAAAGGACTGGAGAAGCACAGGCAATCAAAGCAAAAATAGACAAATGGGATTATATCAAGGTAAGAAACTTTTGCACTGCAAAGGAAACACTCAGCAAAGTGAAGACACAACTGACAGAATGGGAGAAAATATTTGAAAACTATGCAACTGATAGGGGATTAATATGCAGAATCTGTAAAGAGCTCAAGAAACACAACCACAGCAAAACAACGATTCCAATTAAGAAGTTTGAACAGGAATTTTTCAAAACAGGAAATTCAAATGGCCAACAGACAGATAAAAAATGCTCAGGATCACCAGCCATCAGGGAGATGTAAATCAAAACCACTGTGAGAGGGGCCGGCACTGTGACATAGTGGGTTAAGCAGGCGCCTGTAGTGCCTGTATCCTGTATGGGCGCCGGTTCTAGTCTGGCTGCTCCACTTCCAATCCAGCTCTCTGCTGTGGCCTGGGAAAGCAGTAGAGGATGGCCCATGTCCTTGGGCCCCTGCACTCACATGGGAGACCCAGAGGGAGCTCCTGGCTCCTGGCTTCAGATTGGCACAACTCCAGCCATTGCGGCCTTCTGGGGAGTGAACCAGCGGATGGTAGACTTCTCTCTCTCTCTCTCTCTCTCTCTCTCTCTATATATATATATATATATATATATGTATATATATATATCCCTGCCTCTGCCTCTAACTCTGTCTTTCAAATAGATAAATATATCTTTTTTTTTTTTAAAAAAAAAAAAAGCTCTCTTTAAAAACTGCTATAAGGTTTCACTCACCCCAGTTAGAATGTCCCTCAAACAGAAATCAACGAACAATAAATGCTGATGAGGATGTGGGGAAAAAGGTAGCCCAATCCATGTAAACTAGTACAACCATTGTGTAGAAGATACCTCAAAAATCTGAAAATAGATCTACCATATTACCCAGCAATCCCACTCCATGGAATTTACCCACAGGAAATGAAATCAGCATATGAAAGGGGTATCTATACCCCCATGTTTACGGAAGCTCAATTCACAATATCTAAATATGGAACCAATCCAGATGTCCATCAACTGATGACCAGATAAAGAAATTGAGGGGTGTGTGTGTGTGTGTGTGTGTGTGTGATGGAATACTACTCAGCCATAAAAAAGAATGAAATCCTGTCTTAAAAAAAAAAAAATCCTATCTTTGGGAACTATTATACTTAGTGAAATAAGCCAGCCCTCCAAAGACAAATACTATATGATTTCCCTGATGTGTGGAAACTGATAGAGTACCAAAAATGTTGTGTATATTTGCAAAATTGACATTTTGATATTCAGTGATTACTTACAGCACTTGTCTCTGTTGTTGAAAATCAGTACCATTCTTTTTACTACTTGTTGTAGTAGTGTAGTGTTAATCTTATGACTATAAAATATACTGAAAGTAGATCACTGTAAAATTGAAAGAAAGGATAATGAAGGTAGGAGGAAGGAGGGTGGGAGTGTTGGTGGAGGGAGGGTATGTGGGAAGTATCACTATGTTTCTAAGTCTGTACATATGAAATACATAAAATTTGGTCACCTTGAAAATTACGATGCATTGAAGCCATATTTGAAAGTGATTAAGGTTAATTACTTGAGCTCCATGTTCTAAAATCATTTCTATGTGGCAATCCAAGAAAACATAAATTGTGTCTATGAGTGGCACATTTGAACACTTGAGTGAAATGATGTCAGGGTGAATATAAAATGTTAAAAAGAATGAAATTCTCAGCATAAGAAACTCACTATTCTGTGAATGTTTTAAAGCATAACTTATCCCTTATTCAAGGGAATGGGATTTTTGTATGCACTTTATGAACAGTATGGGGATCGCCCTTAGGGTTCAGTATATTTGAACCATCTTTGGACAGTTTCTGACAAACTTTATAAAGCAACCAAAATTATTCAAAATTGATTTTATGCCACATGGACATCTATGAGACATAATATCAGAAATAAATTTCCATTGAATTATATCCCTCTTAGATAATTTTAAACCACATGCAGCAACTAAATTATGCTCTGGAATATATGGATAAGAAAGGTCACACTTTCCTTCATTTTTGTAATGTAAAATGGTCTGCCATAAAGAAAAAGCAAGTGAAAATCAAAGAGATCTTATAACCTGAGAACTGCAACTCAGAGATTAGGTTCACCTTTTAGTACTTTGGTTCCAAAAACAAGAGCGAACAATAGCTAGATGTTGAAGGTGATGGGTTTGAAAGTATACTGATAGTCAGCAGTTTGTTTAGGGAAACCAGGAGAACAGAAGCAGTTTCTTAGCCCAATGCATGCCTTTTAAAAATGTTGAAGTTATAACATTCTTTTACAAGCAACTTGCTTTTCCTTACAATAAAGATACACATTTTATCTTCTAAATCTGTATATCATAAAAAAAGATCTTTATACTTTTTTGGAAATTGCAACCCATGTTCACTTTAAATTTTTTGTCTATTTGCTGCTATTGTTTCTTCAAATTTAAATCTTTGTGTTTCTTTGTATATAAATTTCAGATCAGAAAACAGTAACATTTTGGTCACTTAAATTTTTACTCACCTTTTGAGCTTCTTTTATTTCTGAAAAGAAAATTTCCTATGAAAGGTATGATATTGAGGATTTTGGATCTATGTGTTGAACGGAGATTTTTTTTTCATGGGTATGCATATTCCTTACTTTAAAAACAAGTAGTTTTTATTTTCTCCTCGCTAATTGTATATTTATATGTCCTGAAATCAAGGTCCCTTAGGCTTGGAAAGACCATTAAACATTATCTAGCTCAATTACCCTTGTGTTACTGAATCTATAGCTTCTCTGCTGAATCTCAGTGTTATCTGAATCAATACTTTCATGAATGGGAACATATTACCTTTTGAGGTGGTCTATTCTTTCTTTAGAGAGTGTGGTCTATTAGAGTTCTTAATATAGAACAAAAATATCTTTGGAAAACTTGAGAGGCTTAAAATCATGGTTTCTCTTCCCTCCTCTTCAAGTGTTTACACATTTGCTATCATGACTTCTTCACCTTTCCAAGTCTTTTCTTCTCTATTTTTTCTTAGCAACAATAGGTCTTTCAACCGATTATTCTGAATTTCTTCATCATGTTTGTTGTTCCTGTGTGATTACAGCAAACATTACATTAAGTGTGGCATTAATGTCGTTACACATTGTTTAGATGTGTTCTGTCCAGAACAAAACAGAAAGGAACTGCAGTTTTGCTGGTTCTATTAGTATAACCTAAGATACTAATAGACATTTTCACAGTCCCTACATTGCTGCCATTCACTGAAAGTACTATTTGCTAAAACCTCTCTTCACATTATGGTTTTGAAAGCACTGGTTTTATCCTCTGCTTGTTGCATGCTCAAAAACATATGCATATTGCTCTTCAATAAGCAATTGTGACTATCAAATGGTCTTTTTTCCTTTGAATTCATATAGCTATTCTTACAAGTTTTGTGTTCATATTTAGGGTGTTTCAGAGGCAATAAAAACAATTCATTTTGCATTTGTTGTTCTTTACTTTTGTTTCTAAAATTTCGATTCTTTGTGTTTGATTAGAAAATTCTAAAGAAAAGCCAAAATGAACTCATTGAAATACACATAAAATACATGATCCATTTGAAAGCCTACCTTTAGCAAGGCATATGGGGGGCCTCACTAAAATTATTGCTTCTCTGACATTTCTATCAAGTGCAAGTTTTGAGAAGCTATCATTCTTTTACTTTCTGTACTTTAGTTGAAAAGTTATGCAAAGACAACCCTAAAAATGTGACTGTTAAAAGGTAAATGCAACTGTTGATATTTTAGTACTAGTTCTCTCCTATTTTGGGTCCAAACAGGTTGAAAGTATTGTTTTTACTCTTTTTGTAATTCAAGAGTTCTTATTCACATGCTATTTTTTTTTAAGTTTTTTAGGATTTCATTCAGTGAGAGAAATGTGCAAGAAAGTGAGGGCTTTATTTAGGGGAGAAAGAGAGATCTAGAAGCTAAGTAGGGTCCATACCAGGCAGAGAGTATGCCAGGAGCCAGTGAGCCGCATGAAGCAAGCATGCAGGCAGGAGAGCAGTGGCAGGGCAGAAGCCGTAAGGCCTCACACCAGGAAGCACAGTGCAACCAGGGTTCACATTCTATTAACTTTTGTTTTTATTTGTGCTTTTAATTTTCTAAGCCACCAAAGATAATTCTATCATATTTATATATGCCAGTTTTGTTTTTATATGTATAGCCAAAATAAATGTAACGTTTTTAAGTCAATAGACAATCAAATGAAAAGAATCACTTTTGATGATTTTACTCTTCCAGTATTTCAATAATTTCTGTAATTATCTAGAATTGTTCCTATATTGGCTCATAAACACAAGAACTATTCAACATAGAGCACAATTCAAAATATGCAGTCTTGTTTTGGTCCACCAAAATCAATAGCAGCCAATGACAAGTATAGCACTTATCAATCATTATTGTAAAGGCCAAATCTGAGAAAAGACTGAGCAGATAATGTATATTTTTAGAGATAAAGTTAAAAATCACTAATACTTACCAAATATAGTGGGTATGTATCATTCCTTAAAGTCACACATAATATAAAGAATACAATTAGCAATCCTGCAGTATATATCTATACCCTTGTGTACAACATGATTAATTGATATCTCTGAGATAGCCAATTATTGTGTGCTACATGAATGTATATTTTCTCTTAAACCAATGATTTACTCATTCAACAAATAAGAATTGTACCTGTCTTAAACAGGTACTTTTGGCCACTCAAAAGGCATTTAAATTAATTAAGAAAAAATAGAATCACAGCGTATTAGCATTTTAACTTTACTATACAATGTTTTAATCATTTAATAGAAACTAATGATGCCACCTATCATTGGAATACATAAAATGTTACTTTGTTTTGACAACACAGGTATTTCCTTCAAGAAGTTATAAGCATGAATTTAGACAAATCAATTACAGTGACACAGCAAAGGAGAGAGACACATTTTAACAGTGGCAGGTCAGATATTCAGTGAGTGTAATATGTGAGGTTTGACACCTCTGCAGCTCAAAGGTAGTTCAGATCAAAGTGATGCAGCATATAAGGACATTGTTTTCAAGAATCTGCTAATAAATTTCTATGTTGTTTTGGCAAAAAGTAAAGTAGTAAGATACTTCTACTATTTTTCCTGTAATAATATTTCATATTTTAATGGCAAGATATGCTAAGTACAATTTTGAGCAGTATGAGTGTGTGTGTGTGTGTGTAAACATTATTAATTCCCAAGAAATCTTGATGGATTAGGTGTTAGTTGTCTGAAGTACAGAAGGCCACATTCATGTGAAAGATGACTACAAGCAACTTGTTTCCAGAAGCTGCCATCTTAACCACCCAGTTTACAGAATACACTAATAAGTTTTCATGCAACCATAAATTAAAAAAATCATCTTTGTAATTGTTACAGTAAGACTGCAGCTTTTTTTCTCAGTGTCAACATGGATTGTTAATCAATAACTAAGGATAATAATATTATTTTAATCTCCTTTTTACTGCCTTTGTTTATGAAATAGATTTTGGTATCACAATACCATTTATAGATCCAACTGAAACACTTTAGAGAGGGAAAATGAGTGCTAGTAGGAAATACATTAGGAGAACAAGGGAAAATGGGACTGTCCGAGGCCAACTAGAAAGGATGATCAGTATTCCATACAGGAGAGCAGGAAACGGACTCAGAGGTTTGTCCACTTGGAAAAACTTGAACAGGTTCTCTGTCTGCAAAGACCATGCATTTGTAATTTTACACTGTCTAATAAAAGAACTGTAACATTTTAGAACTGAAGAGGACATTACAAACTATATCATCTCCTAGTATTCTAACTACCCAAAACTTAGTGACTTCACAATTTCTAGCCATTTAACTGATTCTGCTGAAGTTCTTTAAGTCTGATCCAGTCTTAGTTGATCTCATTTGGGTTCACCCATGTACCTGGAGTTAGTTAGCAACTTAGATTAAGGACTGGGTGGTTCTACATGATCTGACCAATACCAGATGGTCCAGTGATTCTCTAGCTATTGACTAGAATAATGAGTGTGAGGATAATTAGCTGTTACCTCTCTTGTTCTCTGGCAGACTGGTTTGGTCTTGTTCATATGTCAGGGTTCCAAGTGCAGCAAGAGAGAATAAGCTCAAATGTGCAATCACTTTTTAAGTCTGCTGATGTTACATTTACCATTGTCTGACGGACCAAAGCAAATCACATGGTGAAACCCAGAGTCAGTGGGAGAAGCAACAACAAAGTACCAGAATACCGGGGAACTCGCACAACTGCGTCAACCCTCCTCAGAAATGCCTTGCCCTGCCTCAATGTTTTCACATTTGAGGAAATTAAGATCTTCAGAGAATAAGTAAATCTGGTAAGACCAAATAGCCAATCAGTGCATTGTTTTAAACCAAAAATTATGTGTGATGTGAGGCTCACGTAAGTACCAAATTGGTTAGAACAAGGCCTGTTCCACATGCTTAAATGTATTTTGGATAATTTTTATCCTACTCTGCTAGTTGAAGCTGAATTCATCTAATCTGAACATCTAAAACCATAAAATTTTTATAACTAAATGCTTTAATATTTGTCTTATCTGGTTCTGTGAATATATAAAAATTGCAAAATGACACAAGAGAAAGAGTTTTATACTTAAATGCAAGTATCAAAAGTGAGGTTACTTTTGTGAGATTTTGTTACCCTAAAATTATTCTAAGTGATTTTTCTTTTAAATTTCTTGGGACATGAGAGACATTCAAGGAAAATATAAATTGATTCATTTAGAGAATACAGATTTTATAGAACAATAGCTAACTTATCCATATTTTTGGTATGGTAGCCAAGGAGTTTTCCTTTTTTGTTGACACTGAACTTTGTTATAAAGGTATGGTTTCTGCTGGCACGTATGGTATCAATATTGGTGCTTATGCGCTTTTTTTTTTGGCAAGATTTATTTATTTGAAAAGCAGTGAAGAGACGAGAGAGAGAGAGAGAGAGAGAGAGAGAGAGAGAGAGAGAGCCCATCTGCTAGTTCATCCCCAAGCGGCTGCAATGACCAGGGCTGGGCCAGGTGGAAGCCAGGAGTCAGGAGCTTCTTCTGGGTCTCCCATATGGATGAAGGAGCTCAAGCACTTGGGCCATCCTCTGGTGCTTTCCAAGGTGCATTACCAGGACTGGATCAGAAGTGGAGCATCTAGGACACAAACAGGTGCTCATATGGGATGCCGATATAGCAGGCTATGCTGGAATGCTGGCCCTTATACGTTCTTTACCTATTTGTAGTTAATTGCTAATAGCAGATCTGAGACTTTTCACAACAAATACTATTATACAGTTCTTTATCATCACTAAATGAATGAGAAATTCAGGAAAGGACAGAGAAACATTGGACATTAGAAACAATCTGATTATTTTTAGGAACACTTGAAGATAAGATTTAGCTTAAAAATACCTAGGATCAGGGCCCTTGTAGGTAGCAGATGTTAATAAATTACATTTATTTTATTATTTTATTGACCATATTGTGAAACTGTATTTATCAGAAAAAGTTCCAACGAATGCATGCCTTAAATACCAAAGGTTTATTTTCTTTTTTGAAGATGTATGTATTTATTTGAAAGTAAATGTTACCAGGGTGGTGGGGAGATATCTTGCATCTGCTGGCTCACTCCCCAGATGGCCACAACAGCCAGGGCTGGGCCAGGTAGAAGCCAGGAGTCAAGAGCTGCATCCAGGTCTCCCATGTGGATGCAGGGGCTGAAGCACTTGAACCCTCCCAGAAACATCAGCAAGGCACTGAATCTGAAATGGGGCAGCTGGGTCTCTAACTGTGTCCGTAAGGGATGCAGGCATCTCAGGCAGCGGCCTCACCTGCTATGCCACAGAGCCATCCCCCAGAGGCTTATTTTCTAATGGTTCTGGAAACTGGAAGTCCAAGATCAAGGGATCAGCGGTATTGGTTTCAGTGGAGGCCTTTTTCTTTGCCTTGTCAACAGATGCATTTTTGCTTTGTCCTTACCTGATCTTTTTCCTAGTGTTTCTTCCTCTTCTTATAAGGACACCGGTCATATTGAATTTAGGCCCTATTGTTAAGGTCTCATTTAACCTTAATGATCTCATTAAAAACTATCACCAAACATAGTCACATCGGGAGTTAGGTCCTCAACCTATGAATTATGGGGAGATGCAATTCAGTCTGTAACAGAGAGTATAGCAAAAAATTCGACCCTGGCTGAAGAACATGATTCTCCTGATTTTCTCAATTATCTATTATTTCTCCTTTATGTAACCATCTATTCATTTGCAAGTATTTCCAAAATTCTCAACTATTTATATTTATATATAGGCATTTTTCCTCTTTTTGAAATCATTGGTTAGGTTTTCTTCATTTTTTTTCTTGTTTCATTAATATGAACTAAAATTTAGTGCTTACCCAAAGTATTCCTAAAATAGTAAATATTTAATTTTTCAATAAGTGCGCCTGTTAAGAATTTTAGTAATTCCTGTCAAGCTGTCAGCCTATCTACAATCATTTCACATTGTTTGTCTGTCTTCATTTCAGGAGCACTAAAAAGAGAAACTTTGACTATCTCTGTTTTGGCTGGCTATATGTGTGTCTCATGTATTTTGAAGTGGAAAAATTATGATGCTGGTGAGGTAGCAAAGGGGAGAGAAGAAAGCTGGTTCAATCCCAGGTCTCTCCTACCCACGTTTCCATCAATGGCACAGGAAAGTGAATTGACATGAATTTGGTAAAATAAATATATAACCCATGACATAGTTAGACCTTCATGATGAAAATGAGAAAGTTGTACTCAACTTTCTATCATCCATGCTATCACACAGACTGTTTCTTCCCTGGATAATCCACAATAGACAAAAATCTCCCAACTCTTTATCTAGGTTTAAAATATGTTTCATATATTCTGATTTATTGTTCAACTTATTTACTACTTACTGACATAAAATTTTTTATGAATTGGCTAAAATGGCATTATGTATAATAGGGTGAACTAAGAATTTTAGAGGGTAGTTTAACTGTAGACAATTGGGAGTTATGACTTAAAGTATGTAGTAATTAAGTTCAAATGTGGCAGCAACAGGGGTCAGCACAGTGGTGTAATAGGCAAGCCTCCACCTATGGCACTGGCATCTCATATGAGTAGCAGTCCATGCCCTGATTGCTCCTCTTCCAATCCAGCTCTCTGTTTATGGTCCAGGTGCTTGGGCCCCTGAACCCTCATGGGAGACCCAGAAGCAGCTCTTGGCTCTTGGCTTCAGATTGACACAGCTCTGGCCATTGTAGCCATTTGGGGAGTGAACTAGGAGATGGAAGACCTTTCTCTCTGTCTCTCCCTCTCTCTCTGTAACTATGCCTCGCAAATAAATAAATAAATAAATAATCTTTCTAAAAAATGTGGCAGCAACAACAAAACCAAAATAACTGACGAGGTATGTAGAAATATGTATTTATATTTTATGGAGAAAAGATTGAATAAACATTCCAGGACTAGGAGGTTATTCCACAGTGTCAGAAACTCGGGCTCCCATCTTTTACTCAGCTGCATATAGCCTTGCGCTTTAGTCCAAGAGGAAGAGACAACTCAAGAAGAATGATGCTGGACAGAACCAAGTAAAGTGAGAAGGGATCAGGTGCATGGTTCCTCACCAAAGGCTTATGAAAGCTGCCACATAGTTCTCCTTGCAGCTCAGCAGTCACAAGTCTGAGAAATGAACTGCCATTGACCATGCATGACTGTTGTGGAGGCTGGAAAATAACCTATTCTGGGCTGCCATGTGCCCAGGTAAGAATGCTATATTACAGAAGAAAGGGAGGACAAATATGGAAGACAACTGTTAATCACTGTCATAGTCCACCTTTTTCTCTTTTTTAAAAGATATATTTATTTATTGGAAAGGCAGAGTGACACCAACAGGGGGTGAGGAGAGAGATTGGGGAGGAGGAGAGAGAGAGAGAGAGAAAGAGATCTTCCATCTACTGGCTCACTTCCCAGCTGGCTGTCAAAGTGAGATCTGGACGAGGCAGAAGCCAGGAGCTCAGAACTCCATCCTGGTCTCCCACATGGGTGTCAGGGGCTCAAGTACTTGGACCATTCTCCACTGCTTTTACAGTTGCATTCGCAGTAAGCTGGATGGGGAGTGCAGTAGCCAAGATTCTGACCAACACTTGGTTTAGGCATGTCCCTTAGCAAGTGGCAGCTTACCCTTCTGTGCCACATCAGCCTCTAGTCCATTCTTTTCATCCTAAGATATCTGTGCATACTGTTTTCCCCCCACACAGAACATACTCACTCCCCACACAGGGAAAAGAACCCCAAAGTTCATCCAGATATTACCATTCAGTTCAAAAGCCAGATTTCCTGGTGATAGGTATTTTTCTCTATCTGGCTTGTTTTCTTATAGTCCCATGACTTCCATATAACAGATAGGTTATTTGATTCCACATATTTGACAAACATTTGTAGATGTGCACATCCACAGGGTATTAGTTCTTCATTCCAAGTTCACTCCTTTTCCTGGTTTGTGAAAATGGATGTAGGTCCTTTAAATATTTTATTTTGTCAGATGGCACTGAAACTTTGTCTACAGAAAGTTTGGGAGACACCCTGCAGGAGAAAAAGTCCCTTACTGTTCCTGGAGCACATCTACTCTGGGCTCCTGCAGCATGTCTGCTCAGGTCCTGTACCAGCTCCTGCGGCACTCACACTGCTCCTGCAGTGCAGTGTCCAGTGGCTCCCGAAGGCAGCTGCTTCCTTAGCCACAGCGCCACTCTCAGGTGGCATCTGAGTCCCGCAGCTCTCTGACGTCCTCCAATGGCAGGCTCTTGTAATGCACAGCAGTAAGCAGCACCCAGTGGCCAACACTTAAATCCCATCAAATGTATCTCAGGTGGGATTTTTAATGGAGTGTTTTTGGTGAGACCTCTCCATGAAGAACTTTCCTTGATACAACAGATCTTCTATTCTTTATCTCTTATTAGTTGCTATTTCAATCCTCTGTCATAGTTAATAATTCTTACATTAAACTTTTCTTGTTCCAATAAGTGTGATTTCTTTTTCTTGATGAACTTAGATTGACACAGTGTATCAGTAAGAAAATAACCTAATAAAAGGTTCTCTTCAGACAAAGGAGAGAATTGGAGTTACCACAAAAAAGCATTTATCAAATTCTGCTGTACAGAAAGAGTGAAGAATGGCTTCTCTGTTAGTCAAAGGATTTCCTTGGTTGGATCATGCAGGCAAATGTTGCTGCCTTGGTGGAATTGTCTTGCTCATTGGTCTTCATGCTCCATGTAATGGGTTTTGGTATTGTCATCATCATATAATCCCCACTGTAGTGTGATCTAAGTTTGGCATTGGTGAGAATGCCAAACCACTTCCTGCTAGTACGTGTTTGAGGCCAGGAGGTGGCTCTAGGATTAGTAAACTACTTTGTTTTCAGACGAGGTGCATCTCTCAGCCATTAACTAGTGGACACTTTATGATGTTGGAGACTCAGACTTAGCTTGAGTGCCTCTGCCATATGTGGCCTTAACCTAACACATGGTTCATAATGCCAACCTCTACACCACACAATGGGGAGGAAAAGTGAGGGGAGACAAATGGTACAATTACATTCTCTATTAAGTAGTATTCTCAAAAGCTTTCCCAAGCTGCTTCTCCTCACATTCTCATCTCACCACATCTCTGCACATAAGCCAAAGACCATCACAATACCCCATCTAATTGCAAAGGACACTGAGAATTATAGTCTTATTCATAGTAGCCAAGTAGTCAGCTAAAAATACATTCGTATGGATGGAGATAAGAAATGGATACTGCGGGGAACTCTGTGACCGCACCATGTATGTTTCCTGTAAATCATACAAATGCACCAATATAAGAAAATTACATGGTTTTATACACATGGTAAGTTTCAAAATGATACCTTTTTTTTTCAAGAACATTTCAAGGCTTGTCTTTTTTCAAAAATTAGAGGTTAGTTAACATTTAACAATCACCTAAAAGAAAGACTTGAAGAAATAATAATCACATTCAGAAATACTTTACCATTTATTTAAGTTCAGAAACTGATTTATAATTCTTGTTTTATTTCTCCATTCTTTTGGATTTTAGTTTAAATATGCCAATTAGTCCCCCAGAGCTCCATGGCCATTATCAATGTCAAGCGAAGAGACTCACAGAGAGTGAGAGAATGAAACAGAGAGAGGGATTTTTAAGTTGGAAATAAATAACCATATACAGAATCTAATTCGTTGTTCATCCTATTCATCCAAGGTCATTTTACTGACAGAGTGACAATATCTTGCTCTCTAGTTTAAAGCCATTTATGTCTGTGCTGTAGGTCATATAATCAACATGAGGAATCTTACATGAATCACTTCAACAATTTAATGTATGCCATGCCTGACATAACTGAGTTTAACAGTAACTGGTAACACTTTGACAGTGTGTATTTTTAAAAGCATCTTTTACAAGTCTCAAAGCACTTTACATTTGAAATATTAAAAGCTCAAAAGAAAAAAAAGTTAGAAATCTGAAGCAGTGGGAAGCGTAGATCAATTTGGGAGTAATTACTTCAATTATTTCTAATAAAATCATTTTGTATTAAGTGAAAATAGTTTTAAGTTTTAAACATTCATTGAGGATTAAGAGTGGCAGGCTCAAGCCTTTATCTTTCTATAAAAAATGAGCCCCATTATTCTATATTGAGTTAATAGACTTTTATAGGTTTTTTTTAGATAAAGGAAAGTATATAATTACTCAGACTAATCAAGAGGGCCAGTCAAATCCATTTTTCTTAAGTGCAATCACATTACAATAATCAAAATCTAAGCCTATGGATGACGAATGGTCATAAATTTTGTATGTGATTTCAGTCCGATATTTTCATCCTCATTATGATACTGTCTACCTCCATTTATTTGAAAATGATCCTTGGAGTTCCTGTGGTTGAGAACACAACAATTTCAAATCGCAACTGAAAATATTATTAAGCTATGTGACCTTGGGCAAGTCACTTAAAATTTCCATGCCTAAATTTTCATTTCTATGTGGTTTAGCGGGCTAAGCCTCTGCCTGTGTCGCCAGCATCCCCTATGAGCACCAGTTCATGCCCTACATGCTCCTCTTCTTATCCAGCTCCCAGCTATGGCCTGGGAAGGCAGTGGAGGATGACGCAGGTCCTTGGGCTCCTAGAGGAAGCTCCTGGCTCCTGGCTCCTGGCTCCTGGCTTCAGATTGGCTCATCTCTGGCCATTGTGACCATCTGAGGAGTGAACCAGTGGATGGAAGACCTTTCTCTCTGTCTCTCCCTCTCTGTTTATAACTTTACCTCTCAAATAAATAAATCTTTAAAAGTTTAATGTAGAGATTTTATTAATTTTGTTTTTGTTACTCTAGATATTTCTACATTTAGGAAGATTCTATTTTTCTTAATGTGCTCTCTGAAGTATTGAACAAAATCTATATTTTCTTTTTTTTAAGATTTATATATTTATTTGAAATGCAGAGTTACAGAGAAAGAGCGAGAGCAAGAGCGAGAGAGAGCGAGAGCGAGCAAGAGCAAGACAGAGAGAGAGAGATCTTCCGTGTACTAGTTCACTTCCCAAATGTTTGCAATAGCTGGAGCTGGGCCAGTCCTAACCAGGAGACAGGAACTTCCTGTGAGTCTCCCAGGTGGATTCCAGGGGCTCAAGAACTAGGGTCATCTTCCAAAGCTTTCCCAGACACGTCAGCAGGGAGCTGAATTGAAGTGGAGCAGCTGAGACTCAAACCAGTGCCGATATAGGATATCAGTGTCACAGGCAGCAGCTCCTACATTTTTTTTCAGCTAGAATATCAAACTGTAGAACATGGTAATTCAAACTTCCGTCTCTTTCATAGTTTTGATTTTAAACCATGCAAATGTATCAGCTATTCAAAAAATGCCTTTAATAATTTATAAATATTGAACAAAGTAAGACATTTCATAAATACATGACCTTGTCTTAACGTGTAAAATAATTTTTTAAAGATTTATTTATTTATTTTATTTGAAAGGCAGAGTTACAGAGATGCAGAGGCAGAAAGAGAAAGAAAGAGAGAGGTCTTCTTCCATCCACTGATTCACTCCCCAGATGACCACAACAGCCGGAGCTGTGCCGATCCACTGCCAGGAGCCAGGAGCTTCTTCTGGATCTCTCACATGGGTGCAGAGGCCCAAGGACTTGGGCCATCTTCTACTGCTATCCCAGGCCATAGCAGAGAGCTGGATCGGAAGTGGAACAGCCAGGACTAGAACCGATGCCCATATGGGATGCCAGCACTGCAGGCTGTGGCTTCATCTGCTACTCCACAGCACCAGCCCCTTGTTTGTTCGTTTGTTTTTGTTTTTTTAATAGTAAACTTCCTTTCTATACAAGAGAACCGGGAATCCTTTTTAAAAAAATGTTACTTTTTTATTTATTTGAAAGGCAGAGCAACAAAGATAGAGGGAGGGACAGAAAGATGGAGAGAGGGAGAAAGAGAGAGAAAACTCTTCCATCTGCTGTTTCACTCCCCAAATGGCTACAGAAGCCATGTCTGGGGCAGGTTGAAGCTAGGGGCATGGTACTCCAGAGGTCCCCCATGTGTGGCAGGGCCTCAAGCATTTGGACTGTTATCTTCTGCCTTCTGAAGCACATTAGCAGGAAGCTGCATTGGAAGCAAAAACACCAGGACTGGAACAGGCACTGCACTATGCAATGCAGGCATAACAAAAGGCAATTGAACTCACTGTTCCATAACATCAGCCCCTTAAGAAATTTTCAGAAAAACATAAATATTAACTGATGTTTTAGTGAAAAATTCCATTCTCAGAATTTTAAGTATTTCATTCTTATTCCCATGTAGTAGTCTACAGTATCTTCAATATGTGTCCAAATTAGGAATTTTAAAATTCTATTATATTTTCTAAGTTTTCTTCTCTTATACAAAATCATCTTACAAATCCACTGGGTTCTTGGACTACAGGGTGGAAGCATGACTTGATCTTTCATTCAATGGTAGTAAAATTAGAAGGATGTCAAATATACTTGTAATAAAAACTGCGTTCCCTCCCTATAGGCTTACACAATGTCTGAAATTCCCACCATTAACATTACTCCTTCAGGGCTTTGTGGAGACATGCAGTTTAATTAGGTTAAGGCATTATATTTCCTGGATAAATCATTTGCTATCCAAACACAATAGCATGTATTTTTCCATCTTATTAAAACTTATTAACGCACAGCAGAACCCAGAGGAAATGACATGAAGCAAAAAAACATGTGTATATTAGAGAAGTGAAGAGGTAGAAAAAGGTCAGATTTGTGAGAACTGACCAGCCCCAGTGGGGAATTTCTGGACCAAAAGGAAACATCTGGGGCTTTCAAGAATCTCTAGTGGTTTCTCCTAAGCTCTTCACCATACTATTTTGGTTGGAGTTTTATTTTATTTTGTTTTTCCATTTTGTTTGTTTCAATTGCTAAGACAAGAGCTATCGCCCACATTGGGTATGATCTGGCATAGCCTCTGTTCTAATTAGCAATGATCTTGAACTGTCATTCTATCATGGGACTCCTTCAGGAACCTGCTTTTTACATACATATCTGCAAGTTTCACATACTTAAAACCATCAATCACATCCCAAATGCTTCAACAGCCTGGGATAGGCCAAACAACCAAACCACACAAAAAATAGTCAAGTTGATAATGACACAGCAGTTCATGGAATCCTGAACATGAATGATGAAAAATTCAACATTATTGTTTTTTAATGAGTATGAAAGTGATATGGAGTTCAATTTTTGTCTACTTGTCTTATTGACTATAGTGAAACCTCTTTGATTTAAAATAAGTAAGATGAAGTAAGGCATCAAAAATCTAAGAACTCAAGATATTAGAGAACAAACACATACTCATAGTTGCATCTTAGAAATGCACTGATATAAAGATGTCAGATACAAAGAATGCATGCTATGATTCAAATCATACAAAATTCTAGAAACAATAAATGTGATAAATTCTGGTAAAAAGTAATTAATGGCTTCCTGGATCAGTTTAGGGTATGTATGTGGAGTGAATTGAGTGGGAGAAGCACAGAAGAGCCTTTTCAAGGTGACGAAAATGTTTACATCTTGATTTATTCATAGTTACATGAATATATAAACACCCCACATGTACATTAACACGGCATATTTTACTACATTTAGAAAGTATTTCCAAAAGCTTTTAAAAAATGAGTGACTGAAAGATTACACAAGGAGGAATGAAAAGAAAATCTGAAACCTTACAATTCCTGGAAACGTATAATTGAAAATAATTTCCAATGATAAAATGGACCAGAGCAAGCTCATTATTTAATAATGTATTCAAAATGTAAATAACAGCATGAGTGTTTCGGTAAGCTTTGAGCTGATAATTCCATTAAGAAGAGCAAGGTTGGTAGCTGTGGGAGTTAGAACAGTAGTCAGATTGTATGGGAGGGATGAGTGGGGGGGTTTGAAACTTTGATGGGAAAAAAGATGTGGTCAGGTTTCAGGGTACTAGCTGGATTTTATTTGCCTGAGTGATGTTCACCTGATGGTCCCTTTTTGGTAATTCAAGCCATTGGTTTTATTTCCTTCTTCTATCTGTGTACTAGTTCTTATAGTAAATAAGAAAAGCTAACTCTGGTTGCCTTCACACCAGGCTGAAGTCACAAACTCTTTCCTATACAGAACTCACTGCAACTTTGGTTTTCCCAGAGATGATGCTTATTTTTTTTCTTTTTTTCTTTATTTTTTATTTAGTAAATATAAATTTTCAAAGTACAGTTAATGGATTACAATGGCTCCCCCCCACAATTTCCCTCCCACTCACAGCCCTCCCATCTCCTGCTCCCTCTCCCATTCCATTCACATCAAGATTCATTTTCAATTCTCTTTATATACAGAAGATCAGTTTAGCATATATTAAGTAAAGATTTCTTCAGTTTGCACCCACACAGAAACACAAAGTGTAAAATACTGTTTCAGTACTAGTTATAGCATTACTTCACATTGGACAACACATTAAGGACAGATCCCACATGAGAAGTAAGTACACAGTGACTCCTATTGTTGACTTAACAATTTGACACTCTTGTTTATGGCGTCAGTAATCTCCCTAGGCTTTAGTCATGAGTTGCCAAGGCCATGGAAGCCTTTTGAGTTCACCGACTTCGATCTTATTCTGACAGGGTCATAGTCAAAGTGTAAGTTCTCTCCTCCCTTCAGAGAAAGGTACCTCCTTCTTTGGCGGCCCCATTCTTTCCACTGGGATCTCACTCGCAGAGATCTTCCATTTAGGGTTTTTTTTTTTTTTTTTTTTTTTTTGCCAGAGGGTCTTGGCTTTCCATGCCTGAAATACCCTCATAGGCTCTTCAGCCAGATCCGAATGCCTTAAGGGCTGATTCTGAGGCCAGAGTGCTAGTTAGGACTTCTGCCATTCTATGAGTCTACTGAGATGATGCTTATTTTTAATAACAATGAGTTGCACTTTTCCGTCATACTCCAGAGGTGGTTTGGGGACAGGGAGTACTAATCTGCAATTCTGGTAAGAACAAAACCTTTATCATTTTTCTTTGTTATGGCACTCACTATTTTTGATTACACAGTTAACTACCAGTCCTGATTGAGTTTGATCAAGGTACATATTGGGAAGGCAGAGAGGCAGAGAGAGAGAGAAACAGAGAGAGTGAAACAGAGATCATCTATCTGCTGGTTCACATCCCAGATGCTTCAATAGGCTGGGATAGGCCAGGCAGAAGTCAGGAGGCTGGAACTCAATTCAGGTTTCCCATATGAAACCATGAGTGCTAAGAACCCTAGTACTTGAACCATCATCACCTGCTGCCCCTCAGGGTGTGCATTAGCAAGAACCTGGAATAGAAAGTGGAGCCTAGACTAAAACTCAGACACTCTAACATGGGATATGGATGTGCCAAGAGACATTTGAACCACTGTGCCAAAGACTTGCTTGCAAATGTATATCTATCAATTATGTTTGTATATTATCTACAATTATTTAAAACTGTATATTCAAAACGCACAAATACTTTTAAATGTGTATAATATTTAAAGATAATATATATGTACATATATATAAGCAAGATCATGGCATAAATTTAATGCTTTATTCTGCTTTTCATTAATATTATGTCACAATGATTTCTTATATATTTAAACAATTTTTAGTAACAAAATACTATTCAACTTGATGAATATTTGAATTGGTGTATGTTCACACTATATTTTACCATTTCCTCACTTATTGGGAGATACTTTGATTGTTTCTAATTTGCAGTATTCAGAATAATCCTACATTTACATCTTTCACTGTAAAATATGATTATATTCTTAGAGAGAATTCCTGAATGTGGAATTACTAAAGTTAAGTTAGAAGCTACCAGGTTAAAGAAAGAAATGTTTTTCAAGTTTTTCACACTTAGTATTTCATTTCCTTTCACATTTAATAATTAAAACTCTCAGTAGCAATGTATGAGAATATATTTTTCAGTATACAGAGCAGGTGAAATCATTTTAAACTCTCCCAATTTGGTGGTTAAAAAATTATTACTATGTTTGATTTGCATATTTTACTGTTAGTAAAATTGATATTGTTTATATTTTTGTCTGTTTTATTTCTTTTGGAAGATGTCCGTTAACCTTTTATGTTCTATTTTTAATTGGATATTCTAATTTTTTATTGATTGGTTAGAATATTTTTTATTTTGTTCTTTTAATATTTTGAGAAACTTTATTAGTTCATTCTTATTTATTGTAAATCTTCAGTATCTATTTTGCCTTTTAGCTCTCGCATTCATAAATTTTGGCTGCTAAATTGTAGATTTTTAAACCTATGTGACATTGATCTTTTTTTATTGTTCTTTTAGGAAAAACTTTCTTTTTTGAGATTTTCAGGCATTCAACTAAGATTTATTCTATATTTGGAGGGTTAAAATCATGTACATATATATGCATAAGAGCATTTTCAAAGATTCATATAAAAGTAACATTAAAAGATAAATTGATTTTGGTGCAAAAAAATTTTAAATATTTGCAGAATTTTTCATAATATACTTTCCTGTAGAATTTTTGATGATCCATTTTATGCATGGACATTTATAATTACCTATTACTATATCCAGATAAAATTCAGAGTAGGGATATAACATTTTTTGATTTATATGTCATTTACTGAATAAAATTATTTTTCATTTATTTGAAATGCCATTTATTTTTCCCAACTTTTTTATTATTATTTATTATACATTTTATAGGGTGTAGTGTGATACTTTGATACATGTATAGAGTGTCTAATGAACAAATCAGGCTAGTTTGCATTATCTTAATTTATTACACAAAACAGGATTTAGGATTTCTTTGATTATTTTCTGTTTTTTAGATACTTCTATATCCATAAACTTGAAAAAAATTTAGGTCATCTTCAATACTGAATATATTTAGGAAGACATGTAAATAAAAAATCATTTAAATGCTTATAAAATAAAAATATATCAAATCTTGCAGAAGATTATCATTGCAGGTTAGTAGAAAAGTTATATCTAAAGATTAGGGAAGTAGAGAAAAGATATGGAAATATATTTTCATCATGGTGAAGATGTAAGATAATTTAATTGAGTGTTCACTATAGACAAGATTTTATTAAGTGCACTACATGCATCATCACACTGAATTCTCAGAAAAAAAAATGAAAACAGGATCCCTTTTTACATTTGAGTAAGCCAGTTCTTTAAAAATTAAATAATTTCTCTAGTCAGAAAACATAGGAACAAGATCTTAAATTCAAATCTACTGGGTTCCAAAGCCATCATCTTAACTGCTACTGTGCTATACTGCTTTTGTCAGATTATAGGAAACATAAAAGTTTATCTAGAGAGACAAATGCTTTCTTGTCTCTAAATTCTAGAGGAAATTTATTGCATAGTTGTTGAGTAACAATGACAGATAATGCCTTCCACTCACATTTTATAGAAAATAGAGTAATATAGTATAAATGGTGATTTCTTATGGCAGCATAAGATAACAGCCCAGTGTGTGACACTGAATCACAACTTAGTGCAAGCATTTCTGTGGACAACCAGGAAGAGATAGTTTTGATAGGTCGCTATCTTGATCAAGTGGGTTCAGGAATGTATTTGTCATATGTCCACCATCTAGCAGGGGTGAGGAACAGTGCATAGAGAGTCACCAGCAGAGCCAAATTTTTAGAAATATCAGGCAATTGTCACATTTTATTTGAAAATAAAAATTAGTCACACAGAAAAGTCAATGTGAGTTAGCAGTTATCTGTCCTCAAAACAACCAAGATAGTTTCTTAAAAGGAGGGCAGATTAGAGAACCATGAGACATTAGAGTAATGTGGGTTAAACTCTGCCTAGTTGAAAATGCCAGAGAGATACCAACGGCCTGCGTGAGTGGACACTGTCTACCAGTACTCAGCAAAGCACTGGGTCCAGAGCATGTGTTAGATGAATATTTATGCAATAAATCAATGAACTATTGGATGAAAGAGAAAATGAATCATTTCCCAAGGGCATTATTTTTTGGTGCATTTTTTTATTTTTTATTTTTCCCCCTAGTAGCTTTAATGCGTCCCTGTGAACTCTATAATTCTTTAAAAGTGAAGATGATGGGCATTTACTCAGCAGTTTGTTTTTTTTTTTTTTTTTTTTTTTTTTTTTGACAGGCAGAGTGGACAGTGAGAGAGAGAGACAGAGAGAGAAAGGTCTTCCTTTGCCGTTGGTTCACCCTCCAATGGCCGCCGCTGCAGCCGGCGCACCGCGCTGATCCTGGCAGGAGCCAGGAGCCAGGTGCTTTTTCCTGGTCTCCCATGGGGTGCAGGGCCCAAGCACCTGGGCCATCCTCCACTGCACTCCCTGGCCATAGCAGAGAGCTGGCCTGGAAGAGGGGCAACCGGGACAGAATCCGGCGCCCCAACCGGGACTAGAACCCGGTGTGCCGGCGCCGCTAGGTGGAGGATTAGCCTATTGAGCCACGGCGCCGGCTCTCAGCAGTTTTTATCTGGAAGCCCTAGATTCCATGATTTTTTTTAACCTAGAAACCTTTTATTTAAGTTATACTTACTTCATGCATTTCAGATACACAAATTTAGAAACTAGTGGTTCTTCACAGCCTAACCTCCCACCTGCCCACATTTCCACCCTTCTTCCTCCTCCCTCTCCTATTCCCATTCTTAATTTTTTACAAAGATGTATTTTCAGTTAACTTTATACTCATAAGATTAATCCTACACTAAGTAAAATTCAACAAGAGTTGTGTATATACCTTCCTTGTCAATTTCAGAACGTTTTTGACAACATATGGAGATTTGATTTTTGTTTAATTTTGTAAGTAACTTTCAAAGACAATAATTTTTGTTCAATTAATAATGACAATATTTATAACAAGCATTGTGTGTATGTGTTTATATATACAAGGGGTCTTCAAAAACTTCATGGAAGTTTAAATTTCAAATTTATTTTTTATCAAAATGAACGTTTATTACTTTATTTATTTAGAGAGACAGAAGGATAAAGAAAGAGATAGACAGCTCTCATGCCCTGTTTTGTTCCCCAAATGTCCACAATGGCCAGGAAGTAAGCAAAGGCTGGAAGGTGATAACTGTCAGGTCTCCAAATGGGTAACAAGAACAGAATTACATAAGCCATGACTGCTACCTCCCACGGTCTGCACTGGCAGGAAGCTGGAATGAGGAGCTTGGGCTGGGAACTGAACCCAGGCACTATGTGGGGAATCTGGGCTTCTCAACTGCCAGGCTAAATGCCTGCTCTCTAAACTCATCTTTTAATGCCATTTTCCAAGAATGTTTTGAAGACACTTGCATATGTTTGTATACTGGTTTATACATATACATGAGAGTACTTCAAAAAGTTTTTGGGAAAATAGAATTAAAAGGTAATATGCAGGAGAATAAGAGAATCAAGAGGAATAAAGAAAGCTTATGGGAATTATAGAATGCAATGAAAAGAGCATATGTTCAAGTTTATGAGATTCAAGAGGGGCTTGCGAAGGCCAAAGGAGCAGAAAGCTTATTCAAAGAGAAATGAAACCTAGAGAAAGATACAACTTTCAAGGTCCAGGAAGGTTACAGGTCACCAGTTAGAATCAATCCAACCAAGTCTGCCCCCAGACATATTATAATCAGTATCTCCAAGGTTAAAGTTAAAAAGAAGATTCGCAAAGCTATTAGAGAAATGAAGCAAATGAAATATAAAGGGGGTCCCAGTTTGCCTAACTACAGATTTCTCAACAGAAATCTTACAGGTACTAAGGGGATGGAATGGACTTTCACAACACAAAAAGAAGCTGAGGGAATTTATCACCACCAAACCTATCTTAAAAGAAATGGTAAAGGGAGTTCTTTAAATTGGAAAGAATAAACACTAACAAGTAAGAAGAAAATATCAGAAGGCAGAAAACTCATTGGTACGAGTAACTACACCAACAAACTCATGTGAATTATTTATATATTTACTGTGAAGATTAAAAATTCTAATTACTGCACTAAAATATGAAGATAGGTAATATGAAGTGAGGTCAAACGTAACATCAGGCCAGCGCCGCGGCTCACTAGGCTAATCCTCCGCCTAGCGGCGCCGGCACACCGGGTTCTAGTCCCGGTTGGGGTGCCGGATTCTGTCCCGGTTGCCCCTCTTCCAGGCCAGCTCTCTGCTGTGGCCAGGGAGTGCAGTGGAGGATGGCCCAGGTGCTTGGGCCCTGCACCCCATGGGAGACCAGGAAAAGCACCTGGCTCCTGGCTCCTGCCATCGGATCAGCGCACTGCGCCGGCCGCAGCGCACCGGCCGCGGCGGCCATTGGAGGGTGAACCAACGGCAAAGGAAGACCTTTCTCTCTGTCTCTCTCTCTCACTGTCCACTCTGCCTGTCAAAAAAAAAAAAAAAAAAAAAAAAAAAAAAAAAAAACGTAACATCAAAATTCTAAATGAGGGAGGAATGGAGAACAAATGTAGAGTTCTTTATTAGAATTTCTTACCTCTGTGTTTCTTGTTTATTTCATTTTCCATTTTTATAATCAATGTTAAGCTGTTATCATTTCAAGAAAGTTTGTATAGTCAAAAGAAAATATTTTTGTAAGCTTCAAGGTAACCACAAAACAAAATTTATACATATTCTTACCAGAAATAATAAGCAAGTAATCAATAATACCACAGGAAAAATCATTTAACCACAAGTAAAAATTGTAATTTAGGGACAAAGGAAGGAACTACAATAAAAATACAAAACAAATATCAAAATAGCAGTGACAGGACTTTACCTAACCAAAGTTATCTTAAATGTCAATGGACTAAATTCTTCAGTGAAAACACATAAAATGACTCATAGATTAAAGAAAAGGACCCAATTGCTTGCTACTTACAAGAAACTCACTTCACCTCTAAGGGCACACATAATCTGAAAGTGAAAGGATGGAAGAAAGTATTTCATGCAAATAAAACCCAAAGGAGTAGTCATACTTCTATCAGATAAAACAGATTTTAAGTAAAAGTATTAAAAAGAAACTAGGAAAATCACTATATAATGATAAAGGACTCAAGAGGAAATAATTCTTGTGAGAATATATGTATTCAATATTGGAATATTCAAATACATAAAATAGATATTAATAGACCTAAAGGAAGAGATATAGTTTAGTATGATAAGAGTAGAGGTCTTTAAAATCCCACTTTCAGAAATGTAGAGATTTTCTCAAGAGAAAAACAAAAAACAGAGTTAAATTATACACAAAATCAGTTGAACCTAGAAGAAATTTGCAAAACTTTCCATCCAACAGTGGCAGAATACACATTCTTCTCAGCAACACACAGAACATTTTCCAGGGTAGATCATATGGTAGGTTACAAAACAAGTATCAACAAATTTAAAAGAATAGAAATCACATCAAATATTTTTGAATCACAATGTAAATAAAATGGAAATTAACAACAGGAAAATTTGGAAATCACACAAATAAATGGAAATTATATAATTTACTCCAGAAAAATAAATGAATCAAGAAAGAAATCAAGGAAGAAATTTTAAAATGTTTTGAGACAAATGAATATAGAAACACAATATACAAAAGCTTATGAGATACTGCAAAGACAGGAGTGAGAGGAAAGTGAATTGCTATCACTATCTGCATCAAAAAGCCAGAAAAATCTCATTCAGCTTATTTCTGCACCTCAAGGAACCAGAAAAATTAAAAAAAATCAAATCAGAAATTTTAGAAGAAAGTAAATAATAAAACTCAGAACATAAGTAAGTGACAAAGTGACATAGAACTTAAAATACAAGAGCTGATTCTTTGAAAAGATATGCAAGGTTGATGAACTGTTGGCTAGACTAACCAAGAAAAAAAGAAAGAGGATTCAAACATATTGAATCAGAGATATAAATGGAGACATCACAACTGATACTACAAATATACAAAGAATTGTTAGAAATTACTATGAACAATTATATGGCAACAAAATCATAACCTAGAATGGATATGTTTTTGGGCACATATAACTTACCAAGATTGAGTCATGAGGAAATGGACTTAACTGATCAATAATAAGTAGCAAGATTCAATCAGGAATAAAAAATCCCATCAAAGGAAAACCCAGGAACAGATGGCTTCACTGCTGAATTTTACCAGACATTCAAGGAAGAAAGAAGGAAGGTTAGGCTATCACTTGGGGACATCCACATCCCAAATCAGAGTGCAATTCTATTGCCAGTTCTCAGCTACTCCATTTCTGATCCAACTTCTTGCTAATGAACCTAAGAATGTAGTGAGTGATGACCCAAATACTCAGGTCCTTGCAAGATATGTGGGAGATCTGGATGGTGTTTCAGGCCTCTGGCTCAGGGCTGGCCCAGCTCCACCTATTGCAGGTGTTTGGAGAGTGAACCAGTGGATGGAAAATCTTTCTCCCTTTGTCTCCATGTTTTTCCCTCTCTATCATTCTGCCTTCCTTTAAAAAAATGAATAAATGTTTATAAAAAATTGATGTAAATCCTTCTTAAATTATTTCAGAAAATGAACTCAGGGGGCTTCCATAGCCTTGGCAGCTCATGACAAGAGCCTAGGGTGATTACTGAGGCCATAAACAAGAGTGCCAATTCATTAAGTCAACAACAGGAGTCACTGTGCACTTACTCCTCATGTAGGATCTTTGTCCTTAGTGTGCTGTACATTGAGATTTAATGCTATAACTAGTACTCAAACAGTATTTTTCACTTTATGTTTCTGTGTGGGAGCAAACTGTTGAAATCTTCACTTAATGTATGCTAAACTGATCTTCTGTATATAAAGAGAATCGAAAATTAATCTTGATGTGAATGGAAGGGGAGAGGGAGTGGGAAAGGGGAGGGTTGAGGGTGGGAGGGACGTTATTGGGGGGAAGCCATTGTAATCCATAAGCTGTACTTTGGAAATTTATATTCATTAAATAAAAGTTAAAAAAAATATTAGAAGGAATTCTTTCCAATTCATTGTCTAAGAACAGCATTATCTTGATGACAAAACCAGATGAGAATACAACAACAAAAAGCTACGAGCTAATGTACTTCATGAAAATAGATGCAAAAATCCTTAACAAAATATTATCAAATCAAATCCAATAGCACATTAAAAACATCATTCACCATGATCAAGTGGTATTCATTCCAGAGATGAAAAAATAGTTCAACATCTGCAAAGCAATAAATATGAAGAATTTTCTGGATCATCCCCAAAAGCAAGGGAAATTAAAGCAAAAACAGACAAATGGGATTTCTTCAAACTAAAGAGCTTTTGCACAGCAAAGAAAACAGTCAAAACATGAAGAGACAAACTGCAGGTTGGGAGAAAATATTTGTAAGCTATACATCTGACAAGGGATAAATATCCAGAAAATATAAAGAGCTCAAATGACAATAACAGAAAGCAATCCAATTTAAAAATAGGCAGTAGTTTTAAACAGACATTTCTTTTTTAAAAAAAAAAAGATTTATTTATTTATTTTTAATTGAAAGGCAGAGTTACAGAGAGAAGGAGAGACAGAGACAGAGACAGAGGGAAGATTCTCTCCCCAAATGGCCACAATGGCTGGAACTGGGCTGGTCAGAAGCCAGGAGCAAGGGGCTTCTTCCAGGTCTACCATGTGGGTGGTGGGGCCCCAGCACTTGGTCCATCTTCTGCTGCTTTCCCAGGCACAATAGCAGGGAGCTGATTGGGAAGTGCAGCAGCCTGAGACAAACTGGTACCCATTTGGGATGCTGGCATCACGGGCAATGACTTTCCCTTCTATGCCACAACACAGGGCCCTAAACAGACATTTTTTTTCTTAAAGATTTGTTTATTTACTTATTTACTTTAATGTCAGAGTTACAGAGAGAGAGGAGAGGCAGAGAGAAAGAGAGGTCTTCCATCTGCTGATTCACTCCCCAACTGGCTGCAACGACGGGAGCTGCGCCGATGTGAAGCCAGGAGCCAGGACCTTCTTCTGGGTCTCCCACGTGAGTGCAGAGGCCCAAGGACTTGGGTCATCTTCTGCTTTCCCAGGCCATAGCAGAGAGCTGTACTGGAAATGGAACAGCTGAGTCTCGAACCCTCACCAATATGGGATGCCAGCATTGCAGGTGGTGGCTTTACCCGCTATGCCACAGCGCCAGCCCTTTCAGACATTTCTTAAATGAAGACACATAAGTTGCTAACAGGTGCCTGAGGGAATTGCAAATCAAAATAACAATGAGATATCACCCCATTTCAGTGATAAAATTGGATATGATCAAAAAGACAAAAGATAACAAGTATTGGCAAAGATGTGGGGAAAAAAAAGAGAAATCTCGTACCATTGTTGGTGGTATTTAAATTACTATAGACATTGTGGAAAGCAGTACAGAGGTTCCTCAAGAAACTAAAACTTAAAACTACAATATGATTCAGCAATCCAAATTCTGTGTGCATATCCAGGGAAAATTAGATTCATCTGTTGAAGAGACATCTGAATTCCCATATTTATTGCAACACCATTCACAATAGCCAGGCAATGAAAACTATCCAGGTGTCCATCAATGGTGAATGGATAAAGAAAACATGGTACATATACAAAATGGAATAGTACTTTGCCATACAAAAGGATGAAACCTTGTCATTTGCAACAACATAGATGGAACTAGAAGTCACTATGTTTAGTGAAATACATAAAACAAAAAAGGACAAATATCAAATGCTGTCATTCACATGTGGAGCGTAAAAGCATGGATGACCTCCTAGAAGCTAAACATATAATATTGGTTGACAGAAGCTGGAGCAGGAAGTGAGGAGGAAGGGATGGAAAACAGTTGATTGATGGGTATTAGATTACAGCTACATAGGTGTAAGAAGCTCTGGGATTCTGTGCAACAGTAGAGTGAAGATAGACAATGGTAATTCATCATGTATTTCTCTATCAAAACTGGAAGATAGGGCTTTTAGAGGTTTTCACTATCAAGAAATCTTGAAAGTTTTAAAAGAAGGACTGGTGCTGTCGTGTAGTGGGTGAAGCTGCCGCCTGCCGTGCCGTCATCCCACTTGAGTCCTGACCTCTCCACTTCCAGTCCAGCTCTCTGCTACGGCCTGTGAACGCAGTGGAAGATGGCCCAGGTCTTTGGGCCACTGCATCTGCGTGGGAGACCCAGAAGAAGCTCCTGGCTCCTGGCTTTAGATCGGTCTAGCTCCGGCTTTTACAGCCGTTTGGGGAGTGAACCAGCAGATGGAAGACCTCTGTCTGTCTGTCTGTCTCTCTCTTTCTCTCTGCCTCTTTCTATAGCTCTGTCTTTCAAATAAATAAATAAATAAATATTTTAAAAAGAAAGAGGAAAGGGATTAGAAAAATAATTGTAAAAAGTTTGAATAGACTGTCCTTACTCCAGGGATTGGTTTTGGATCCTTGATCAAATATAAGTTGGCTGTAGATGTTTGATTTCTGGTGTTTCAATTCTATTCCATTGGTCTATCCATCTGTTTCTGTACCAGTACCATGCTGTTTTGATAACAACTGCCCTGTAGTATGTCCTGAAGTCTGGTATTGTGATGCCTCCGGCATTGTTTTTGTTGTACAAGATTGCTTTAGCTATTCGAGGTCTCCTAGAATTTCAGCATCATTTTTTCCTGATCTGAGAAGAAGGTCTTCGGTATCTTGATTGGTATTGCATTGAATCTATAAATTGCTTTTGGGAGAATGGACATTTTGTATTAAAAAAAAATTTTAATACAGAGTTAAACTTTAGTTTGGTGATTAGGGACACACATTTGGGCGATAAAACTACAAAGGAAAGAAAAAGTGTGGAAGCATTCATCATCCAAGACAGAATCATCACTACACTTTGGGTTGTGAGGCTTCTAGGGTGAGTGGCAAAGTTTTCTTTCTTAACCCAGTGTGTCTACACAAGTGTTTGCCTTATAATTCATTTATTGCTAAATTATACTTTTTGAAGTTTATTTATTTGAAAGTCAGAGAGAGACAGAGAGTGGTCTTCTATCTGCTGATTCACTCTCCAAATGGCCACAACAGCCAGGGATGGACTAGACCAAAGCCAGGAGCCAGGAGCTCCATCTGGGTCTGGGTGACATGGACCCAAGTTCTTGAGCCATCACCTGCTGTCTCCCAGGGTACGCATTCACAGGAAGCTGGATGGGAAACAGAGTTAGGACTCACTCCCAGGCACTCTGATACGGGATACAAGTGTCCCAAGCAGTTTAACTCACTATGCCACAGCACCCACCTCTAGCCTTTACATTTTTATGTGGGGTGGGTTTCTTTTTATTTCTCTTATAATTTCCATTTTTTGAAAGCCTAAAAAATAGAATTATATGGATATCATTCATTCTAAACATATATTTATGACAGTGGAACACAAACATTGTTTGAATAAAATTATGTTCATTTTCTCTAATTAAATGTGACTATAACTCTGAGAGTTCTCCTGGGTGAACGGGTCTTCAAATGTACAGAGTAGCAGATGTACAGCAATTTCAAAACCAGAACAAAGGCTTCTTCCAGTTCCAACAATCTATGATTCTATGGAGGGGGCAAAAAAATCTCTAATATTGAACATGAGTTCCTCCTTCCCTTTCTAGATCTGAGCTCTCAAGCCGTTGCCCTATCTCTACTGGCACCTGTCCTCTTCACTGAACTTTTCCCAACAATGATATGAATAATATGCATCATAATCATCAAGTATTGAAAGGTTCCTCTGTGTCAGGTGCTGCTCATAACTTGTCCCACTTCATCCTCACGGCTCCTCCCACCCATGAGATCTCAATCTTGCTATCCTCCTTTCTTTTTTTTTTCTTTTTTTTTTAACTTTTATTTAATGAATATAAATTTCCAAAGTACAGCTTATGGACTACAATGGCTTCCCCTCCATAACGTCCCTCCCACCCGCAACCCTCCCCTTTCCCACTCCCTCTCCCCTTCCATTCACATCAAGATTAATTTTCGATTCTTTTTATATACAGAAGATCAGTTTAGCATACATTAAGTAAAGATTTCAACAGTTTGCTCCCACACAGAAACATAAAGTGAAAAATACTGTTCGAGTACTAGTTATAGCATTAAATCTCAATGTATAGCACACTAAGGACAGAGATCCTACATGAGGAGTAAGTGCACAGTGACTCCTGTTGTTGACTTAACAAATTGACACTCTTGTTTATGGCCTCAGTAATCACCCTAGGCTCTTGTCATGAGCTGCCAAGGCTATGGAAGCCCCCTGAGTTCACTGACTCTGATCATATTTAGACAAGGCCATGGTCAAAGTGGAAGTTCTTTCCTCCCTTCAGAGAAAGGTACCTCCTTGTTTGATGACCCGTTCTTTCCACTGGGATCTCACTCGCGGAGATCTTTCATTTAGGTTTTTTTTTTTTTCCCCCCAGAGTGTCTTGGCTATCCATACCTGAAATACTCTCATGGGCTTTTCAGCCAGATCCACATGCCTTAAGGGCTGATTCTGAGGCCAGAGTGCTGTTTAGGACATCTGCCATTCTATGGGTCTGCTGTGTATCTCACTTCCCATGTTGGATCGTTCTCTCCCTTTTTGATTCTATCAGCTAGTATTTGCAGACACTTTCTTGTTTATGTGATCCCTTTGGTTCTTGGTCCTATCATTATGATCAATTGTGAACAGAAATTGATCACTGGGACTAGTGAGATGGCATTGGTACATGCCACCTTGATGGGATTGAATTGGAATCCCCTGGTATGTTTCTAACTCTACTGTTTGAGGTAAGTCAGCTTGAGCATGTCCTGAATTGCACATCTCTTCCCTCTCTTATTCCCACTCTTATATTTAACAGTGATCACTTTTCAGTTAAGCTTCAGCACTTAAGAAGAATTGTGTATTGATTACAGTATTCAACCAAAAGTATTAAGTAGAACAAACAAAAAAATACTAAGAGGGATAACGTATCAAGTTGCTCATCAACAGTCAGGGTGAGGGCTGATCAAGTCACCATTTCTCATAGTGTTCATTTCACTTCAACAGGTTTCCTTTTTGGTGCTCAGTTAGTTGTCACCTATCAAGGAGAACAAGTGGTATTTGTCCCTTTGGGATTGGCTTATTTCACTCAGCATAATGTTTTCCAAATTCCTAACAAGGATCACTTTTCAGTTAAAATTTAAACACCTAAGAATAATGTGTCTTAATTACAGAGCTCAACCAACGGTACTAGAACAAAAAAAAATACTAAAATGGATAAAGTATTACATTGTACATCAACCATCAGGACAAGAGCTGATCAAGTCACTGTTTCTCACAGTGTCCATTTCACTTCAACAAGTTTCCCCTTTGGTGCTCAGTTAGTTGTCACTGATCAGGGAGAACATATGATATTTGTCCCTTTGAGACTGGCTTAATTCACTCAGCATGATGTTTTCCAAATTCCTCCATCTTGTTGCAAATGACCGGGTTTCGTTGTTTTTGACTGCTGTATAGTATTCAATAGAGTACATGTCCCAAAATTTCTTTATCCAGTCTACTGTTGATGGGCATTTAGGTTGGTTCCAGGTCTTAGCTATTGTGAATTGAACTGCAATAAACATTAAGGGGCAAACAGCTTGTTTGTTTGCCAATTTAATTTCCGTTGGGTAAATTCCAAGTAGTTGGATGATGAATGCTTCCACACTTTTTCTTTCCTTTGTAGTTTTATCGCCCAAATGTGTGTCCCTAATCACCAAACTAAAGTTTAACTCTGTATTAAAATTTTTTTAAATATAAAAAAAGTTTGAAAAGAAAACAAAAGAAATATAAACAAATTTTGTGTGTTGACTTTGTGTCTTGTTACCTTGTTGAATTCAAAATTATTGTTAATACTTCGAGTGTGGATTTGAGGAAATTCTGGATATGAGATCATATTATCTTCAAACAAAGATAATTTTTATTTCTTCCTTTGCTATTCAGATGTTTGTCTTTTCCTCTTGCATAATTTCTCTGTCCTGGCTTTCCAGTCCTGTGTTGAATGAAAATATTTAATCAGGCCCCTTGCTTTATTCCTGGCCTTGGAAGAAAAAATTTCAGGCTTGCCATTGAATGCAAAGTTCACTGTGGATTTTTCATATATACAGCTTTCATACATAGATTTTTGAATCTTGAACCATCCTTGATCTAAGGGATAGATTCTAATTAGTCCTGATGTTTTAACTTTAAATAAATATATATATTTATATATATATATGATTATATATATGAAGAGCTCACATTTTCACAGTTGTGACTTTTTTTCCCTTTTTGTCATATCAAGGTATATCTGGAGTAACAAAATGAATTGGGGAAATTGCTTGTATCCTGAAGAAGTTGATAAAATTGGCATCATTTATTCCTTAAATACTTCACAGAAATCGCCAGTGAAGTCATCTGGAACTGTAATTTTGTTTGCTGGAAGGTTTTCAATAGAAAATTTAATTTCTTTAATAGGCCTAGATTCATTCCAGTTATCTGTTTTGGTTGGGCTTTCATCATTTTCAAAGAGTTTTTCATTTGTTTAACCAAGTTGTTGAATTTATGGACAGATAATTGTTCCTAAAATTATTTTGCTTTTCTTTAGTGTTTATAGTTCCAGTCTGATATTTCTTTAATTTCCAATGTTTCTAATTTTTGTGGTTTTTTTAGTTAATGTGTTTGATGTTGGTCAGTCTGCCCAAACATTGTTAATTTAGTTGATCTTTAGATCAACTTTCTGTTGATTTTATTTTATTTTATTTGGTTTTAAATTTCAATAGTTTTACTCTTCATTATTTTTACTCATCATTATTTTATTTTTTTCTAGGTTTAACTAGCTCTCTCTATTTTCTTAAGGCAGAAGATTTGAAATTGAACCTATTTTTTTAAAGATTTTATTTATTTATTTGAGAGGTATAGTTACAGGCAGTATGTGAGAGACAGAGAGAAAGGTCTTCCATCCACTGGTTCACTCCCCAAAGGGCTAAAATAGCTGGAGCTGAGCTGATATGAAGCCAGGAGCCAGGATCTTCTTCTGGATCTCCCACATGGATGCAGGGACCCAAACTCCTGGGCCATCTTTTTCTTCTTTCCCAGGCCATAGCAGAGAGTGGAATCGGAAGAGGAATAGCTGGGACTAGAACTGGCGCCCATATGGGATGCCAGCGCCACAGGCAGAGGATTAACCTACTGTACTACAGGGCTGGCCCCTGATATTGTTCATAATTATTTAGAATTTTCTAACTTGTAATTGAATCTGGTTCTGTTGACAATTTTGTTTCTTAATAGGATGCTATTTTTTCACTTTTTTTGTATATGTGTTATGTAATTTTTGCTTGAGAACTGTCATCTTTGAAGAGAACTGTATAACATAATATTGTACAGTAATATAGTAGCCTTTTATAGTGTATAGTAGCATATAGTGTATTTCTCCTGGAAAATGGATATTTATTTATTCATTTATTTATTTTAAGCTAGGTTTCTAGTGTAGAGTTTGAGTTATTCTAACTAGAATGTGAATGAGCTGTAGGTATTGCTATTGCAAGGTTTACTCTCAATGCACCACAATTTCAGTTCTAGAATTATGTTGTGCTTAGGGTGCCGCTTGCTTTGTCAAGGACTTTTCTCAAAATGTGATTCCACCTTCAACTTCAAGTCGTTCATTTGCCCCTAAACCCCAGCGCTGAGTGCTGTTATTCCCTATCCGAGATGTGTTACCTAGTGGTGAAGGGGAACGGTGTTCGCGGTTGCTCTAGTTCAGCCTTAGTATCATGCAGATGCTCTGTCCCTGGATATCAGGGATCTTCTCAGTGACCCTAACTTTCCTCAGTGGCAGGGCTGGCCTGGGTTCAGGATGTTTTCTTCTTCATCTCTTCCTTCTAGATGGATATTTTGTGTTCCTTTCATCTAGTGATATAGAACTTTCTCTTGTTGCCTGAAGGTGAAAGTTATCAGCCCCTGTCTTAGTGACTTAAATCCTTTTCCCTGTGGAAGAGACAGGAGAGAAAATTCTGACTGAACTTTTGTCTAAATCAGTTCAGCTTGCTAAAAAATGAATTCTGTAGATCTGCAGCTTGAGGAAAAAAAAAAACATTTATTTCTCACAACTCTGGAGACAGAGAAGCCCCAAATCAAGGCGTTTTGGCCTATCTGCTGTCTGGTCAGAGCATTCTGCCTGGTTTGCCAGTTGCCACCTTCTCATTGAAGCCTTGTGTGGTGGAGAGAGTAGAGAGCAATCCCGTTCTATATATCTCTTCTTTTAAAGGCACTAATCCCATCATGAGGACTTCATCATAATGACCCAGTTACCTTCTAGACAGCTCATCTCCTAATACTATGGCATTGGAAGTTAGGGTTTGTGGCAGGGGACACACACATACAAACATGCCATTTTTAACAGTCTTATTTTCAGTTCTTTCTTTTTAAGATTTATTTATTTGAAAGGCAGACTTAGAGAGAGAGAGAGAAAGGGAGAGAGAGAAAGAGAGATCTTCCATTGGATGGTTCACTCCCCAAATGGCTGCAATGGCCAGGGCTGATCCAGGCCAAAGCCAGACACTGGGAGCTTCTTCCAGGTCTCCCACAAGGGTTCACAGGCCCAGGCACATGGGCCATCCTCTGCAGCTTTTCCAGGCAAATTAACAGGGAGCTGGATGAGAAGTGGAACAGCAGGGACTCCGACTGGCTCACACATGGGATGCTGGGGTTGCAAGCCATGGCTTAACATGCTACGCCATAGTGCTGGCCCCACTATTTTCATTTCTGTAGTGCTAGACTCCTCCCTCAGGTTTGTGTTACCAAGTTTCTGCCGTGTCTTCAACCTCTTTCATGAAGACCAATGAGATTCTGATGAAAACCTTAAAGAGGACATAACCACCCCTTTTGTGTAAAGCTCCAAGTGGTTATAAACTCTCACACTTGCCTAATAGTCATTCACTAAAAATATTAACTGAATATCTTCTTCCTGGCTTGCATGAGATCTGATATCTGTGCCAGGCAAGCAAGTACACATGTTCTGTACCTACTGTTTCATGGGGTTGTGACATGGTCTTAGTTGGATACCTAAATCACAAAACTCATGTCTTCTTTTTCCAGGGATTTATATCCTTTTCTTCATGTAACTGTAAGAATCAGTGTTCTGGATTATCAGAATCAGTCACAACTTTGGCTTCTAAAACTGCTTTGTTTTTAGCTCCTAGAGATCTCTATTTCTTGTAAGTTAAGATAATTATTTTAAAGAACATTTGTTATGTCGGATCTAGGATTTTTAGATATTTCATATACAACAAAATTTGTTTTGTATATTTATACATTTATCTTTAATCTTTTGTATTCCTCAGTTGTCTAGGGCTTCAAGCTTTTCCCATGGTGCCATATGCAGTCCTACTTAGAGGAAATATTACTTTAATTTCAAGTGTTTATTTATCCTTAAATTTTAGGTATATTTCCATATATGGTATATCTACTTGTATTTATATGTCTGCAATATTTTTAGAATATATCTGTGTAATCTAGTGTTTATGTTAATAATCAACTGTAATAATTGATCTCTTTTAAAGACAAATTAATTCCTTTGACATTTATTGTTATTACCAATAACATGGATTTATTTGTACAAATTCAGCTGGTGCTTTCTACTCTTCATGGATTCCTCTTATTATTTGCTTTCTCATAGATTGGAAGTTTATATTCTTTTTTTTTTATTTTTTTATTTTTATTTTTTGACAGGCAGAGTGGACAGTGAGAGAGAGAGACAGAGAGAAAGGTCTTCCTTTGCGGTTGGTTCACCCTCCAATGGCCGCCACGGCCAGCGCACTGCGGCCGGCGCACCGCACTGATCTGAAGGCAGGAGCCAGGTGCTTCTCCTGGTCTCCCATGCAGGTGCAGGGCCCAAGGACCTGGGCCATCCTCCACTGCACTCCCTGGCCACAGCAGAGAACTGGCCTGGAAGAGGGGCAACCGGGACAGAATCCGGCGCCCCAATTGGGACTAGAACCCGGTGTGCCGGCGCCACTAGGCGGAGGATTAGCCTAGTGAGCCGCGGCGCCGGCCTTGGAAGTTTATATTCTAATCCCATTTGTTTAGTATTATCTTTAACTTTCCAACATGCATGATTTGCATAATATGTTCTGAAATTGAATCACCTCTACCTTACTCTAAAAATAATGCAGGGATCTTAGAATGTCTATATACACATACCCATTTCCCATTTAGTATGTACTATTGTCTAATATTTAGCACTTTTTGCTTTATTTTTCCAAGCCCTTTAATAACTCATTATAATTATTTTATTATCATTATTTTATAACCCTCTAACTGTTCAGCTTTGTCCAAAAGCTTGCTCAAAATAGTTTTCAGCACTTTCTAAAGCACAGTGAGTATCTTTTAATAATGTATGCTCATTTTTGTTGTTTGGAGGAAACTTTTCTTATTTTCTCTTGAGTATTGAATTATTGCTTTGCAGATATAGAATTCCAGGTTCATAGTTATTTTCTCTCAGCTCTTAAAGATATCATCTCACTTTCTCTCAGCTTCTGTTATGTCTAGAGAAGGTCTGTGGTAATTCTAATGGAGATGATCTGTCTTCTCTCTCTCGGATTTGGTAACACTGTGCTATCCTTATTTTCCTCCTATCTCTGTTTAGACCCTATTGTACTCACTTGTATCTGATTTTTAAATGTTAGAGTTATTTAAGAATATATCTCAATTCTATTCATGAGGAGTTTTCAAACAGCTTATGGAAAATGTGTATTATGAAGTCTATAAATGATTTTCAAATGTTTTTCACCAAAATAAATTAATCTCTTAATTTCATTTTTCCATGAGTCTTCTGATATCCTTTCATACTTTCTCTTGATGCTCCTAATAAATACCATCATTTAAGTATTATTTATGTGCTTACAACCCATCAATTTATATTTCTAGTCTACTCTTAGTTTGCAAATATCCGTGTAGATTTGTCCAGGTACTTCAACCTTAATATATCAAAAACATAACTCTTGAGTTTCTCCAAAATGAATCTTTAATTACTCTTCTTTCTGCAGGAAATGGCACACACTGCCCAGTTACATGTGTTAAAAACCTTAAAGTCAGCCTCTGCTTGGTTTCTCTGTCCCAATATTACCCGTCACCGAGTTCTATTAAACAATTCAAATCCTTCTTGTATTTTTTACCTTTTTGCCAACAAAGTCCAGGCCTTTATTTTCTGAATTGTTTATTGCCACTTAAAGATCTTAACCAGTTTGATTTCATTCTTGTCCCCTCAGAAATAATCATTTTCCCTTCACCTCCATGAACTGTTTGACTTGATCACAAAGTTTTTAAACCTAAAGAGCCACCTCGTTAGTGAGGTGAGGTGACTCAGCCCCCTCAATTCACAGTGATAAGTAAGATCACTGTACTCAGAGTCAAGATTATTCAGTAACTCCTTTAATGGTAGCTATCAAACCCTCTGCCTTTGAAAAAATTATGGATGACACTACTGTTGACATCACGTTGTTGAGCCTAGTGACTGTGAACAGAGACTTTCTTGGTGTATGATGTATTGCATAAAATTAAATCACATAGATCAAGACTGAGACAATTCAGTTCTTTCTCGGCAAATGCAATGAATGCTTTTTGCAAGCTAACCATGACTGGAGCTCTATCTGTAGTAAGGCCATTTAACTTTTCAAACATTACTCAAGTTTTTTCATTGATAAAACTAGTGAACTAGTCTCTCAGAATCCAAGATGGCTGGATAGGGAAAAAGACGTACTGATTTTGACCACCGGGAATGCATTCCCTGGGGAAAGTTGGAAAGAAGTTTGTGATGAAAATTCTACAGAAAGAAGAGAGACTCTGTGGAACAGCATGGATAGTACAAACATGCAGCAGTGAGTGGGGCCACCACCAGTGTCTCCCGTGGAGGACAGGGGTTGGGGGAGACACCATTTCCTTGGAGTGAGGTAAGAGGGGATGGCAGCAGCCTGTGTCACCAGTGATACTACCTGAGGCAGAACTTTGTGAACCACACTGCTTTTGAGTCTGGCCTCGCCAAGGAGAGGGTGCCTATCTAATCTCATGAATGGAGAGCACGTTTCTTTCTCCCCGTCTACCCGCAAGGACACCTAGTGACTAGCAGGGAGGAAGTGCCATCTTAATAATGCAATAGAGGCTGCTGTGGTTCATGTGCATACGCAACTATGGAATTTTATCAGAAAGATAAATCCATAGTCCCTGTCCTGGATGGTTGGCAGTGGGTGGGGCTCCCACTTGAGACTTTAAGGCTTTCCATGTCCCACATTCTATCATAGGTTCCAGACTCAAACCACCAATGTGGAGTGCTGACAGGCAGCTGGTCCTAGAAATGCCACTGTTCTCCCCATAGACAGGACAGGCACACAGAGCTGAGTGGATCTTCTGCTCCCTGCGACTAACAGAGCCTTGTGTGTTATGACTATGGGAATTCTGTGACTGCACAGTAGGGTGTGGGCTGTACCTGGGTCTCTTGGTACTTGCTGTGTCTGGCTTCAGAAACTTAGAGTTCCCTGAGTGCCTGGGATGGATCATTGCAGAGGGTTCTGTGCTCACAATGAGGACCGCACAGATCCTTTGTGTTCGTGAGTCTATAGGAGTGGAGTGTAAAGACACTGTTGACTAGCCCTGGGCATTGATTATCATTGCAGACAGAAGGTGAGACTGTGATCATGGCAGCTGATGTGATCATTTGCTCTCCCCTACTGACAACAGAGGAGATCTATCATGCCCAACTTGAGTGTCACCCTGGACTCTGGCCCCATCCTCAAGCCCCACCCAGCACATGCATCTGAATACCCACTGAAGGAGCAGAAACTCCACTAAGCCGCAGAGCATATTTCAAAGATAAAAGCCATTAGAAGAGAAACCCAACAAATGTTCCACAGATGCCTAAAAATAAATGCAGAAATACAATAAACATGAACAAAAAGACAATATGACTCCCCTATAGGAGCACAAAAGCACTTCAATATTGGAATATGAAGACAAAGAAATTGATGAAATGCCTGAAAAGAAATTCAAAATAATGATCATGAGATTACTCAAAAACACAGAGAAGCAAATACATGAGGTAAAGAAATCCTCATGTGACATGGGTGAAAAACTCTGCCAGAAGATAAAGATACAGAAAATAATAAAACTGAAATATTAGACATGAAGAATTCAATATGTCAAATAGAAAATGCAGTGGAAAGCCTTAATAACAGACTTCATAAGGCAGAAGAAAGAATTATCTCAGCTAGAAGGCAAATCCTTGGAAATAGAAAAAAAAAAAGAAGAAATGAGAAAAATGGAAAATAGTGTCCAAGATTTATCTGATATTATCAAACAATCTAACATATATGTCTTAGAAGTTCCTGAAGGTGTGAAAAGAGAATGGATTAGAAGGCCCATTCAGTGAAATAATAGCAGAAAACTCCCCTCATTTGGAGAAAGATAGGGACATCCAAGTACAGGAAGCATATAGAACTCCTAATAGACATAAGAAAAGATCTTCACCATGACACATTATAGTCAAACTTTCCACATGAACAAAACATTCTAAAATGTGAATGAGAGAAATGCCAGATTACCTTCAGCAACTCCCCGGTTAGACTACCAGTTGATTTATCATGAGAAATCCTACATGCTAAGAGAACAGAGAGACATAGTCCACGTTCTCTTCATCAGCTCATGAAACTTTCTCTAGGGTAGATCATATGTTAGGCCAGAAAGCAAATCTCAATGAATTAAAAAAAATTGAAATCCTGGGCTGGTGCCACAGCTCACTAGGCTAATCCTCTGCCTGCGGTGCAGGCACCCTGGGTTCTAGTCCCAGTTGGGGTGCCAGATTCTGTCCCGGTTGCTCCTCTTCCAGTCCAGCTCTCTGCTGTGGCCCAAGAAGGCAGTGGAGATGGCCCAAGTGCTTGGGCCCTAAACCTGCATGGGAGACCAGGATGAAGTACCTGACTCCTGGCTTTGGATCGCTGCAGCGCGCCAGCCGCAGCAGGCTGTAGCAGCCATTTGGGGGGTGAACCAACAGCAAAGGAAGACCTTTCTCCCTGTATCTCTCTCTCTTGCTGTCTAACTCTGCTTGTCAAAAAAAAAAAAAAAAAAAAAAAAAAAAGATTCATCAAGAATTACTACAAATGGCTATATGCCAACATATTGGAAAATGTAGAAGAAATGGATAGATTACTGGACACGTGTAATCTACCAAAATTGAGCCCCAAAGACATAGAAACCTTAAGCAGATCAATAACCAAAACAGAGATTGAATCAGTAATAATAATCCTCCCAAGAAAAAAATGCCCAAGCCCAAATGGCTTTATTATGAATTCTACCAACCCTTTAAAGAAGAACTAATTTCAATTGCTTTCAAACTATTCAAAACAATTGAAATGGAGGGAATTTTCCCAAAATCCTATGAGACCAGAATCATCTTAATTCCAAAACCAGAAAAAGATACCACAAAGAATCACTGATGAACATAGATGCAAAAATCTCCAACAAAATACTACCTAATACAATCCAACAACATATGAGAAGGATCATTCACCCATACCAAGTGGGATTTATCTGTGGTATGCAAGGATGGTTCAACATATGCATTATATTGAATGGGAAGAAGTTGAAAGTGTTTTTTTTAATATGTTGTGCTAAGTCAGTATCCTGATCTGAGGTGGTTCTGAGACAAATAATACGCTGAAACAATTTTACTTTGTCTAGTGCTTAAAAACTCTACAGCAGCCACTGTGCACTCTTTCACAAATACTCCCTCTACATGAGCTGTCAACTTCTCTGCCATTAACTTACTCACTACATAATTTAGCCAAATAGCATTCTGTCTGTCACAACAAGGCCTAGCAAAAATGGCTTGTGTGAATCCAAACTCTGCTGAAGAACATTGGTTTTACCAAGACACATTTGGTCTTCCAGTTTATTGAATTCAGCATATTTTGACCTGTGGTGACACTCGCAATTGGCTTTTTTCATTAATATAACCTATCACCACAAACTAGGCACATAGGTTTGCCTTTGACTTTAATTAAAAAAAAAACACTTATCTATTTTTCTTGGATAGATTCACACTCTGCACATATGTATATTTTCTTTGCAGTCACCATTTCTAGGATGTCACATCATTTAAGTTTTGATAAATATCCAGGATGTGACATCAATGACATGATTATTTTACTTGGAATGCCATTCTAAAACAGCATTGTGGATTTGGAAAATATCCAACATTTGTATTGTCAACTCTTGAGGTCTTTTCTGTATACTATAATTTCCTTAATCTTCATCTGAGGTTCAGTTTTTGCAAGGATTATTGATTGTGGACATGTGGATAAGGCTGGATTAGAGTTAAAATCTGTGTTGACAAAGAAGTTGACAACCGTCATAGGCGGCAAAGTCATCAATGTCACAAGGATTCGTCTTATCACATCTGACACCATCACGGGATTTCTGTAGTCTTGCTGCAGTGCGTTAATACTTTCACAATGTGTAATGTTCTTAGTCTGCCTTGCACTGACTGTCCTTTGAATCATCAAGGCAGCCAACCAGGAGCATATGTGTCTGTCTCATCATGTACTCATGTGTGTCCTGCCTATCCTGTAATGGATGTTCCTTCCTTGTCCATCAAAATTTACATTACTATTCTGATTCACTAACTATAAATGCATGCTGCTATGAAAAAAAGATCCTAGGTTTATTAATTTTGAGTATAGCCTATAGTTACCTCAGCAGGGCTGGACCAAATGATTTCACAGGCCTTATATGGCTCTCAGGCTGGACATTCCCCAAACCTGGTCAAATGGATTAGCCAGGTAGCTAACAAGCACACAATCAATTAGTATAGTTTGGGAAGGAGTTTGTTAAAAAGAAACTATTCACAAAGTTGTTGGCAAGAAGTAGGAGAAGCACAAGGGATCAGTACAACAAACTGGCTTTTCTAGAATTGAGGATGTTATTGCTTCTATGTGCAAAGAGAGAGAGGAATTACTGGAGCCCAGAAAAGCATCAATTCTCTAACTTGAGCATGTCTTTTCACCGCATGGAGCCCATGCTAAAATGCAGATTTTGAAACAATAACTTTGAGTTAGGATCTGAGAATATGTTTACTTACTCAGTTCCCGGATGATGCCAATGTTGGGGTTCCTTAGTGTAACACATTGAGTAGCACAGCTGTAGGAGAGATCCTCCTTGAGAAGGAAGTGACTTTCAGTGAAGGGCAACAATGAGCCTGAAGTGATCTTCGTCAGTCAGCCTGAAATGCTGCAAGGGAATAAATAGTCTGATTTCTCTCCTCTCCCTGTCTTCTTTATATTGTTGAAAATCCCCACTAGTCAAACTCAATCAGATGTAGGGGACAAGAGAATTTATTTGTAGTTAACACAGACGCATCTCAACGTACCACAGGATAGGGAAGGATGGGGATGTCTCTGGAAGCCCACACAGAAAATATCTGAAAAAAGATTAGTTATAGACAAAGGATTATTTCATGTGTGGTATAACAAATAGTGAAAAATAAAGCCATGTTAGGAAGCTAATAAAGGCTGGAGGATAGGAGTGAGAATTGATTGGTCTTGGAAATGTTCTCACATAAGGAGGTCACTGCTAAGAACAAAAGGAGGGGTGAGAGCAAGTCATCTATATACATAGGCAAGAGTATGCTAGGCAGAGGCTGGTGTGGTGCAGTAAATTAAGCTGCTGCCTGCAACCCTTGCATCCCCTGCAGGCACCAATTCAAGTCCAGCTGCTCTGCTTCCAATCCAGCTAACTGCTAATGTCCCTGGGAAAGCAACAGAAGATGGCCTGAGTCTTTGGGCCCCTGCACGCATGTGGGAGACCCAGATGAAACCCCTGGCTCCTGTTGGGAGCATTTAGGGTGTGAACCAGTGGATGGAAGATCTCTCTCTTTATCTTGCCCTCTGTCTTTGCATCTCTGCCTTTCAAAATAAATAAAATAAACTTAAAAACAAAACAAAAAAAGTTCTCTAGGCAGACTGAACATGTGAAAGGACAGAACAAGGCAGCCACAGCAACTTGAAAAGACTTCATGTGTGGAGTGATGGGGGAAAGGGTCCATAATAGGGGGGCTAGATCACAGAGGCACTTGTGGTCCTTTCAAGGACTTGGGCTTTCACTGAACCAGGAATGAAAAGCCAAGAGGAATTTCAAGCAGAAGAGTGACAAAATCTTATCTGTGTTTTAAAGAGTTACTCTGGAGGACATGTGTTATGTCACTTCATCCTCATAATTACGCTATAAGGTAGATGATATAATTGTCTCAATGTCACAGATATCTCTAGAAACTATAGTAAAATCAATTATTCAGTCAGGTAATCCAGCTTGGGAGAAGCATTCATTTTAAATGCCAGAATTAACATTTGAATATTGTCTTTTCGCTAAGACATTGAGTGCATGAACAACTTACTAAGTTCTAAGGCAAATTAAAGGCGAACTGCTGTGTGCATTATTTAAAAATTTCCAGCACAACCTCCTGTGCATTCTTTCAGTACTCAACTTTAAAAAATCATTTATTTATGATTTCCTTTCCTACCAAACAGTGATTGTTGAAATATGCTTTAGATACTCTCTGGAGGTACTCTGGACTACAAAAAAGATGATGAATTCTTATCTGAAAACCTTCTTTTGCTACAAAGTTCAAAGGTTTTGTTGATGATGCAATAGCATTATGGACAGGTACTCAGTTCGGGTTTCTTCTGTAGAACTTTAGAATCAGAACATATAGCTTTTCTTTGACATTCTTCCTTATTGGGATTTCATGCACTAAATCCTCCCATGAATGTAGCTGAGATATGTATTCATATTTCTGTAGTAAATCTGTTTTGATTATTGATATATCTTTTTGTACTCACATCATTATTTACAGTGGTTGTAGCAAATGTAATGATAATAGAAATACTGATTTTAGAAAAAGATGAACCTTGGGGGCCAGCGCTGTGGTGTAGTGGGTAAAGCCACAGCCTGCAGTGCCGGCATTCCATATGGGCGCTGGTTCCAGTCCCGGCTGCTCCACTTAACGATCCAGCTCTGTGCTGTGGCCTGGGAAAGCAGTAGAAGATGGCCCAAGTCCTTGGGCCCCCGTACCTGCAAGGGAGACCCGGAAGAAGTTCCTTGGCTCCTGGCTTTGGATCAGCACAGGAAGTAAACCAGTGGATGGAAGACATCTCTCTTTTTCTATCTCTGCCTCTCCTTCTCTCTCTGTGTAGCTCTTACTTTCAAATAAATAAATAAATAAATATTTAAAAAAAAGACATAAAAAAAGATGAGCATCAAAGATCATGATGCTTTTCTTTATTTGCAGGACATTGAGTTATATATTATACTCTTTACAGTGTCCTAAACAAAAATAAAATTATCCCAGATATCCCAATATACTAATACAGTTTAATTAAGATACATACAAGACTATACGCAATAGTTTTCAAAATTATCCACTTCCTTGTTATTAATTATGCTTCAAAATTAATCTCTAATTATTATTTATGTTAAAATATGTCTTCTCATTGCTCACAATTGCATTGCATGCATTCTTATATGTTTTAAAACTTACAACAGCTGAAAAAACACCAGTTGACAAAGCATATGATGTTAGATTTCTTTGTCTTTCACCTTTTATCATGTTATAATTTATGTTTCTGATACTTTGATCTGTTTCAATATTCCTCTAAGCATGGATATATAAAAATTCAACTTTCTTCCACTAACACAAAGGATCTACAGATTGAACTTTTTTTAATATTAGTGAATAGACTTTTTATAAGCTGCATGCACATGCTCCTCTCGGGCCATTAATCATTATTTTTGCATGATAAATGAGTCCAATTACAAGATGACCTCATTTAATGACTATACAACATATCTGCATTTTACTTCCCATATTTATGGGTGTCAAGTCAGTATAATTTGTTGCTCATCAAAAAGCTCAACAAAATATTTAAATATTTTTCTCCCTCCTTTTGCTTTACACTTCTGGATGTCTCTGGAAAAAGACCATGATAGGAACCTTAATAATTCCAGTAACAAGTACACTGAGTGACTGAAATTTATAGTAAGTGACTTATAGGATTAAAAATTTCTAACTGAATTGGCAATGGAATAAAATATTTCATAATTTATCCATTAACTAAAAATAAAGTGACATCTTAGAATCATTTAGGGGTAGTGTTCTATCACAAACATTTTTAAATTTTAAATAATTTTCATAACAATGAAATTTCAAGAAGCAGTTTCCTGTGGCAAATATATGAAACTCATTATATTTTATCCTTGAACTTAATGCATTTTAATGACTATAATACCATTTAATGAATTTAAATTTGCCCCATCACCTCATTTCTTTCATAATTGTCATTTTGGTCTCCAAATATATTTGCATTGGGTATCATTAATTTTAAATGTTGAAAAAGAAAACATCTCATTTTCTCTGCCCAGCAACTGAAAAAAAAAATTTTAATTTTTGTGAATAAAACATTTTTATTAGAATTCTTGAAATAGAATTTGATATTCATTTGGGTTGATTTTTTTTCTTAACCCTATCTTCTTATTATGCATTTTATGTGTTTTAGTTTAGTCTTCAGTATGATTATTTGTTTTATGAGACCATGTTATCCTTTTATACTGATCAAATTGCTGATATATTAATAGCCATATTTTATATATTTTTCAGTATCTTAATATAAAAATTTTGGTACAGTACCAATCTGATTAGTTGTTCCTTTTCATTTGTTTATGACTCTTATCATGGTACCTTTATGTGGAACACCCTCCAACATCCTTGCCTTTTCCTTTTCAGTTTCTTTTATTATATGTTCCTCTCAGCAATAAAGCCTCCAGTGCTAATTTAAATTGATGATACTCTCCAATTTTACTGAGTCTTCTCAGTAAAAATTTATTTTTTTAAAGATTTATTTTAAGACCGAATTACAGAGAGGTAGATTACTGGTCCAATCACCAAATGGTTGCAATGGCTGGAGCTGAGCTGATCTGAAGCCAGGAGTCAGAAGCCTCTTAGGCATCCCCCACATGGTAACCCGCTGCGCCACAGTGACGGACCCTTTTACTCAATCTTGAGTGCTTCTTAGTTGGCTTATCTGCAAGCCTTTATCAACCACAGGAATTGAAATATAGTGCCTGTGGCTGAGATAATATTCTTTTGGCATCTGACATTATATGATTACAATATTTTATTTGTTAGCACTGGGAATCAATTTCATATGCTGCTAACATTTTCTCTATTGAGTAAAACTAAACTCTCTTAAGTTAAAAAATATCTGTAAAATCCTTTCTTTGAACAAAATCTTACATGGAGTCCTAATATTTGGAGTAGGTAAAATTTAAATTGTTCTGGCTGAATCAGGGGTAGAAGTTCACCTTTCGATATCTTCCCCTAATTCTAAAGTAAGAGAGAGAGAGAGAGAGAGAGAGAGAGAGAGAGAGAGAAGAAGAGAAAAGAGAAAGAAACAGAAAAAGAAAAAGAAACAAAGGAAGGAAGGAAGGCATGGAGAGAAAAAGGGAGAAAGGAAGAAAAAGAATTGGGGTCCTTTTTGAATGAGTGTGTATATGTAGAATTAATCACCATTCACTATCACATTTAATAACATAGAAATGTGCAAATGAAGAAAAGAATATTGTTTGATTGTTTGAGGCTGTATGCATACATAAAAAATTCAAACACCAGTGATTTTTTTAGGTATCTAACACTGAGAAAAGTATTTCCTCTCTCTCTCTTCCTTGATCTTTCATCTATAAAATAAGGAAAATAATAATAATTATCTCATGCAACTGTTAAGAGATTTAGATGAATTATTACATATAAAAACAGTAAATGCTGGCAACATCTGCAAAGGGTTTTGCAAACATTATTTATGACTTCTGTCTCTGTATTTTTGGAATTCTAATTTTTGTTTTCTCTACATTACTATGTATCACTTATGCTACACAAAAGTTATAAAAAAGAAATATGAAAAATCCTGAAACATAATTGTAGGATATATAAAATTATTCCCTAAAAATATTAATTCTCTGCATTTTTACTGAACCTGAAAAGTGAAGGTTAGGAAATATTGTGACTGCAATTATATCTTCATAAGACTCAAAACTAGGGCTGAGTCCTGGCTCTGAGCTGAGACCTGTTGCTTTGGTTTGGAGATTTCTGATCTGCACCTTACAGGGTATTAACAGTTCTGTTGAGCTGCCCCGGGGTTAGAACACCAAATAAAGGGAAGATGAGTGAATGAGGCCCAAGACACATCTCCTTTTCTTCAACTTCAGCAAATTCATTTTCATCTATTTTTTATAGTAGACTTCTGGAGAGAAAAAAAAAAACTTGAAAACAATCCTAATGGATCAAGTCAAATGAATCCTATTACTGTTTGAAACCCATCAAGCTTGTGAAGGAGACTCATTTGAAGAATAAGGAATATATGTGCAATGAGACTCATTTGAAGAATAAGGAATATATGTGCAATGAGCAGAAGAGACTTTTCTTGTAATAAACACTATTTGTCAAGTTTATGAGAATGATTAAGTAGACTACTCTTGCATAAGACAGTATACCATGATGACCCGAGATCCATTAATTATTATAGTGGGTTTCTGAATTTCACAGTGACTCTCATCAATGTTCTGTCTATAGACAAAAATTATTGTGGATAACCTCTCATGTTCTTAGAATTTTTTAGTCCGAGAAACCCTGAAACACATCAGTGCCTGCTTTCAAAAAGCAACTTGATTAAAAAACAAAACAAAACAAAACAAAACAAAAACCTGTAGCATTTACTGTTCTAACAGGAGAGACTTTTCCAAACACGACTTACTGAAACGGAATTGCCAGCTCCAGCTGGAGTCTCTGAGCCTGTTTGCAATGCAGAGATTATAAACCAGATGCCCTCCAATCAAGAGCATTTCCAGGAAATGCAGGACCAGTTTACACTCTTAAACAAATGCTCTGAACTTTTTTGGACTATACTCATTTATTCACAGTGAGTTACAAAGGGAAAGAAAAGAATCTTTCTTTAGAAATTATTTGATGTTTCCAAAAATCTCCTTCTGTCAGCCCACGTGTTTATTTACCCCAGCAAGTATGAAGGATTACACGTCCACTTATAGAGGTGGTGATTTTTCAGTTCCTGGTTTCAACTGGAGGCCTTGATAAGTGGCAGGTGCTTTATCATGAAGGCTTATGGGCATGTTACAGAAACAGTGTGCTTTCCCCCATTACAAGTACCTTTCTGATCATACAGCCTGAAAGCTTGTCTCTTCAAATAAGAATGATGGGCTTTTCTGAGTGGCAGATAAATAGTCCTTTCTATCTTCCAAATCATCAATGCAAAAGCAAACCACCAAGAGAAACATCAGGGTGGAAGTTTCAGGGTCTGTGTAAAAATACATTACCTACAATATAGGTAAGCCATAGCACTAAAGGAAGAAACTGTAACATGAACAGAAAGTTCAAGGGAATCAGACAATCGCAGAAAAGACAACAGCATAGAAACAGAAAAGTAAGAGAAGTAGAAAAAAGAAAAAGTCCAATAATATGGTGATTATATTAGAAATTCTCATTTACTTAAACATTAAGTAACTTGAAGAAGGAGAACAGAAGTTACTGCAAACATAATTCTGAAAGATGAGATAAACGACATCGCAGGAGAATTAAGAAGAGCAATGGCAATGCTAGGCCTGTGGTGAGAGCCATAGGAGAGGGATAGACTGAGATAAAGACCCAGTCCCCAAGGCCGGAGCTGCGGCTCACTAGGCTAATCCTCTGCTTAGTGGCGCCAGCACACAGAGTTCTAGTTCCCGTTGGGGCTCCAGATTCTATCCCGGTTGCCCCTCTTCCAGGCCAGCTCTCTGCTGTGGCCAGGGAGTGCAGTGGAGGATGGCCCAAGTGCTTGGGCCCTGCACCCCATGGGAGACCAGGAGAAGCACCTGGCTCCTGCCTTCGGATCAGCGCGATGAGGCGGCAGCAGCGCGCCCGCGGTGGCGGCCATTGGAGGGTGAACCAAGGCAAAGGAAGACCTTTCTCTCTGTCTCTCTCTCTCACTGTCCACTCTGCCTGTCAAAAACAAAACAAAACAAAACAAAAAAAAAACCAACAACAACAACAACAACAAAAAAAAAAAAAAAAAAAAAGAAAAACCAGTCCCCAGATAGGAAAACTGTTTTCCTCTCCCAGAGTACAGGAACAATGGATAAAATGGACTGAAACTATGTAATTGTCCCATTTCTATTTGCAATGAAGTTGAATCTAATTCCTTTAACTGCTTTCTTTGTTTATATTTGATCCATATTTCAGCAATTGAGGAATTCTCAAACCCTTTGTTTTTATTTGTACCTTTGTTTAAGAATGCTAACTAAAATAAATATTTTTAAAATGTGCTGCCATGTAGATGTAAATAACACTTCTATCCATAATAAGAACAAATGAATAAAATTTGATCAAATTTCTTTCTTATGCTCTGGATAAAAATTTACTTTTTCCAGAAGGAACTCACATCCAACATTAACTAGAATATTTTATGTAGTTGATTTCTTTCTCATGCACTTGGAGCATATTAGATACACAATAGATGCCTAGAATATTGTGCCTGGAACACATTTGATAATAAATTTAATGGAATAAAAGACTTTCACTTCTTAACAGCATGAGACTTTTCCAAACTACATATTAAAAACTATTACTAAAGGGATCACCAAAACATTACAAAATTTAAATAAATATAGTATTTGAGTTCTCATTCTTGATTTTTATCCAGAAATAAAAGCTAGGTTATTTCTGTTGGAATTAAATAAACTAAAAAGTTCTGGGACAGGGTCTTGACATGGCAGTGACGATGTCAGCTAAGATGCTTGCATCCCATAGCAGAGAACTTTGGTTTTCATCTGGGCTCTCCTCCTCATTCCAGCTTCCTACTAATGCACACCCTGGGAAGCAGCAGGTGACTGCTCAAGTTGTTGGCACTCTTCTACCCCTGTTCCAGGTCTACATTGAGTTACCAACTCCTGATTTCGGTCTGACTCAGTCCTGATCATTGTGAGTATTTGGGGAGTGAACCAGGCAAAGATGCATTTCTCTATCTGTCTGTTTCTCTTTGCCTCTGAAATATGTTTTAAAAAGTTATTTCATTTCTATAATTCCAACCTATATTCCAAAATTCTAAATATGAATGGATATCTGGTCTAAGATAGTATTAGATTTTTTATTTTAAAAATATAGTCAAAATAGCACAACTTGGCCAGCGCCGTGGCTCACTAGGCTAATCCTCCACCTTGCGGCGCCGGCACACTGGGTTCTAGTCCCGGTTGGGGCACCGGATTCTGTCCCGGTTGCCCCTCTTCCAGGCCAGTTCTCTGCTGTGGCCAGGGAGTGCAGTGGAGGATGGCCCTGCACCCCATGGGAGACCAGGAGAAACACCTGGCTCCTGGCTTCAGATCAGCGGGATGAGCCGGCCGCAGCACGCCGGCCGCGGCAGCCATTGGAGGGTGAACCAACAGCAAAGGAAGACCTTTCTCTCTGTCTCTCTCTCTCACTGTACACTCTGCCTGTCAAAAAAATAAAAAATAAAAAAAAAAACAAAATAGCACAACTAATTTTAACTGTGGACATATTTGCAATGTTAAGGTTTAAACTCAAATTTACAAATGGTTTTGAAACAATAAATGGAAAAGCAATAGTTACATTTCTTTAATTTTTAAATTTTAGATTAGCATGTAATACATGCACTTGTTTAAGATGTAAACTACAACTTCTCAGCATGAATGCACAACTTTAACTGACCACACCAGGAATTTCATGGAATATTTCCTTATCAGTTTAAATGATTAGGAAATACTGAACCACCATTAGCTATTCAGACAACATTGGGTAAAATATCTTCCTGTAGCCCCAGAGCAGAGTAACAAGTAAAGGTAATCATTTCAGAATCTCAAAATTGTTCCTTAAAAATTAATCTAAAACAGGTGGAAGGTCCTGTAGCTCAGGCTCCAATGCAGCCAATGCAAAGGGGGAATCTTGCATGTGACTTAGTTACTCCCACAGAAAATGTTCTGCATCAAGATTGTATCGCTTCTCAACAACCAACACAGTACTCTTGTCTTTGCACTTACACTTACTCCCTTTTGAAATACTTGGCATTTGACTGCTCCTTCACCTCTTTCTTTCATGGAATGTGTTATCTAAGAGCAGTGTCAGTCTGTAGCTTTGTGGTCTAACTTCCCTCCTCCTTATTTGTTCCCTGTCACGACCACATGACCCTAGTTATGACCAACTCTCTTCAAACAGCACTACTGTATGATTGGAAATGTTCTGCTTTGAACTAATGCAGGGTCTGGCTCTAATGTCTATGCAAATTCTTTTCCCAGCATTCAGGATTCAGAGCTATTTTAATTAGGGGCACAAAAATAGATACAAAAAGCTTAATGAAAATTTAAACTATCTGGCAAATATTGCAGTTCCTCCTAGCAAAGTACATTCTATATATGCTCCATGCAGATTCGGAGGTCCCCATGTACTAACATATTGGTGCTTTATCAATACATATCATATTGGTATTTTACAGCACTATTAAATTCAAATATAATTGAAATCACATTGTAATTATGAACAGAGCTCATGAACAGACTCATAATTCTGTTAAATAATGAATTTGTTCCAGCAAATAATATAAACATTTCAGATTGTATAAGTAACATTTTCTCTACAGTATCAAATAGTGAGTACCAATTTTCTGTCATTTTTACAAAACAAACAGTTGTGAATCATCCCATGAATGCATCTTGTTTATTGCACATGTGCTAGCTATTTTGGCAGATAAAGAAAAAATGATTAACATATGTACTCTATTCTCAGTGCACTTATAATCTAGTGGGTAGATGTGTCATAAAGACTATCAAAATACAAACAACAGAGATACAAAAAAAAATGGACACAAGGAAAAGAAATTGTATCTTCTCCAAGATTTAATGTGCCAGTGAGTCAGAGAATTAACATGAACAAAAACAGGTGTGTTGATAGGAAGACCTGACTTGGAAAGAGGGGAGTAGAGGATGTTTTGTTCTAAACACGTTAAGCTTTAGGAGTAAGTGACACATTGAAATGGATGTACCTACTAGGAATACCTGTAATGCTTTCATGAATTGAAGAGGGATAATTTGTTATTTTTTAAAAATTTCATTTAAGGAATAATATTGTTATTCTTGGTTTTAAAATTTTTATTGTGATATTTATATAAAGAGAACATATTTAATGTTAATTGCAAATCCCTCCTCTATGATAACATCTTCCTGAGGGAGTCAGGACCATGTATATTCAAAATGATACTTAGGGAAGAAAGACATTGGTTTTGGGATATTAAGGATCTTCAGGGTCAAAGTGCTAGGAATAACACTGTTATTAATACTGAATTGTTGAATGGACTATCAGAGAAAAGAAATATTTTAATTTTTCATTGACAAAAATTATATTTCTGTTATGCAATATGATGTTCTTATATTTGGACATGTTGTAGAATGGCTATGCTATGTGTGAGTTTGTCTCCTGGGATTCATGCATTGGAAATTTAATCCCCAAATTCATACATTAATTCAATTTGGAAAATGAGACCTTTGGGAGGTAATCAGGTGATTAGGAGGATATGAAGTGGGGCCTCTATGATGGGATTCATGACATAATGAGAAGAGAGAGATCTTAGCTGGCACGCTTACTCTGTCTCACCTTATGATGTCCTCCACCAGAGAGTGGAAAATTAGTCTGATTTTAGTACTTAGAGGTAAGGCTTTTGGACAGTAATTATATTTGATTATATCATTACAGTAGAGCCCCAGTGATTGAATCCTTGTGGATTTATAGAGAAAAAAATGAGACCACCTGGATATAGACAGCCATGCACATTCCCAGTCTTTTGCCATGTGATGCTGTGCATTGCCTTGGGACTCTGCACATTAAAACCATCACCAGATCTCGCATCTCTAGAACCATGATGGGAAATACTCATAAATCTCTTTTCTTTGTAAAGTTAATCAGCTTTTCTTATTATTCTATAGTAGCAACCTTTTAACTAATACACCCAATCTAGGACAATGCCAAGCAGAAATGTGAGGTTAGAGCTACTACAAAGAGTGGCAATGCCCAGAGGATATTCAGGGGCAGGGCTGCCCTCAACACCCCAGAACTATGGGACCATCAGCATGCATTGCCATTCTAGAAAAATTCAGGCATGAGACTGTAAATTGTGAGAGCTGCTGTATGGACTGAGCCCAGAGAAGGTATAGGAGCAGAGCTTACCAGGCTTTGGGGACCCAAACCACACATAAGTATATCCAAGAGGCAGCACGTGGAGACAAGGATCATTCTATAGTCATGTTTTATTGTGTATTCTGATGGGTTCCAAATTATTATTCCTTGCTTCCCATCTATTTCTTCTTTTTTGGAATGGGAATATCTCCTTTTTACTTGTCTCAACATTGTATTTTGAAAACAGGTGATTAGTTTTGTTTTGATTTTGCAGACTCACAGGGTGATTTTGTCATAGAATAAATCATACCTGAATCTCACATCTGTGGTGGAATGAGGTCATGCTAAGATGGCTGTTGGCAACAGAGTTTGCCTGGAAACAGGCTGTGATTGGATGGTTTCAGAAAACTGCCTGGCAACAGGGTATAATTGGTTAGGGCACAGACTGCCCCTTGACCAGATTGGCTACCTTGGCTATATAAGCTGCTGTAGCAACTGAAATAAACGAGCCTGCAGGCTGCTTGCCTCAGGCCTGCTTTCACCAGACTCCCGGGGTGTGTGTGGTGACTCTGCGCCTCTTGCCGCCACCATGCTCCTCCTCCCAGAAACGAATCCACTGCAACACACCTCTATCTGAGTCAAGTGAGTTTCTGGTCTTCAGGTTTTTGCATTGGTGCTAGAATAAGTTAAGAATGGAACAGGTGCTGGGGCACAGTGGGTTAAAGCCCCAGCCTGCAGCGCTGGCATCCCATATTGGCAACAGTTCAAATCCCAGCTGCTACACTTCTGATTCAGCTCCCTGCTAACTTGCCTGGGAAACCAGAGGAGGAGGAGACCTTGAAGAGGTTTCTGGTTCCTAGCTTTGGATCAGCTCAGCTCTGGTCGTTGTGGCCATTTGGGTAGTGAATCAGCAGATGGAAGAACTTTCTCTGTCTCTAACTCTCTCTGTAACTGTCTTTCAAATAAATAAAATAAATCTTTTTTAAAAAGAATAAGTTTAGCCGGCACCACAGCTCAATAGGCTAATCCTCTGCCTGCGGCGCTGGCACACTTGGTTCTAGTCCCGGTCAGGGCGCCAGATTCTGTCCCAGTTACTCCTCTTCCAGTCCAGCTCTCTGCTGTGGCCCAGGAGTGCAGTGGAGGATGGCCCAAGTCCTTGGGCCCTGCACCCGCATGGGAGACCAGGAGAAGCACCTGGCTCCTGGCTTTGGATCAGCACAGTGCGCTGGCCGCAGCAGCCATTGGGGGGTGAACCAATAGAAAAGGAAGACTTTTTTTTAATTAATTAAACTTTTTATTTAGTTACATTAATTAATTAATTATTTTTTTTAACTTTTATTTAATGAAATAGATTTCCAAAGTACAGCTTATGGATAACATTGGCTTCCCCCCCCCCCCCGTGACTTCCCTCCACCCGCAACCCTCTCCTTTCCCACTCTCTCTCCCCTTCCATTCATATCAAGATTCATTTTCAATTCTCTTTATATACAGAAGATCAGTTTAGTATACATTAAGTAAAGATTTCAACAGTTTGCACCCACATAGAAACACAAAGTGAAAAATACTGTTTGAGTACTCATTATAGCATTAAATCACAATGTAGAGCACATTAAGGACAGAGATCCTACATGAGGAGTAAGTGTACAGTGACTCCTGTTGTTGACTTTACAAATTGACACTCCTGTTTATGGCATCAGTAATCTCCCTATGCTCCAGTCATGAGTTTCCAAGGCTATGGAAGCCTTTTGAGTTCTCCAACTCTGATCTTATTTAGACAAGGTCATAGTCAAAGTGGAAGTTCTCTCCTCCCTTCAGAGAAAGGTACCTCCTGAAAAGGAAGACTTTTCTCTCTGTCTCTCTCACTGTCCACTCTGCCTGTCAAAAAAAATTTTTTTTAAAAATTAAGAAAATTGGTCTGTAGGGATGGAATAATTGTATTTTTAATGTGAAAAGGCTATGAATTCTGGGGCTGCAGTGGAACATTGTGACTTGAGTGTGTCCTCAAGAATTTACATGTTGGAGGGGCCGGTGCCATGGTTCACTTGGTTAATCCTCCGCCTGTGGCACCGGCATCTCGTACGGGCGCTGGGTTCTAGTCCCCGTTGCTCCTCTTCCAGTCCAGCTCTCTGCTGTGGCCTGGGAGGGCAGTGGAGGATGGGTCTAGTGCTTGGGCCCTGCACCCGCCTGGGAGGCCAGGAAGAAGCACCTGACTCCTGGCTTTGGATCAGCGCAGCACCGGCCGTAGCGGCCATTTGGGGAGTGAACCAATGGAAGGAAGACCTTTCTCGGTGTCTCTCTCACTGTTTATAACTCTGTCAAAAAAAAAAAGAATTTACATGTTGGAAACTTAATATCCAAAATCATGTTTCTTTTGTTTGGAAACAGAGACTTCCAGATGTATTTAATATTAGATGAGGTCACAATGTGAGGTCTAAATTGATGGTATTAGTGGCATTATAAGAGAGACCCGGGGCTAGCACTGTGGTGTAGTGGGTAAAGCCATCACCTGCAGTGCCGGCATCCCATATGGGTGCAGGCTCCAGACCCGGCTGCTCCACTTCTGATCCAGCTCTCTGCTATGGCCTGGGAAAGCAGTAGAAGATGGCCCAAGTCCTTGGGCCCCCACACCCAGAATAAGCTCTTGGCTCCTGGCTTCAGATCTGTGCAGCTCTGACCATTTTGGCCAATTGGGGAGTGAACCAGCAGATGGAAGACCTCTCTCTCTCTCTCTCTTTCTCTCTCTGCATCTCTCTCTTTGTGTAACTCTGACTTTCAAATAAATAAATAAATCTTAAAGAAAGACAGAGAGAGAGAGAGAGAGAGAGAGAGACCCAAGGTAGCATGCTGTTCTCCCACCGTATGTTCTTTTTACCATGCTATCATGCAGCAAGAAAGCCCTCACAAGATGCCAACGCCATGCTTTTGAACTTCTCAGTCTCTAGAAGTATGTGCTAAATAAATTTCTATTCATTGTAGGTTATCCAATTTGTGTTACGTTGTTATAGCCACAGAAAATGGACTAAAACAGACTAAGCCAAGCTGTTTAACATATGTATTACTTCGTGTACTTATTATTTTGTAGTGAGAACAATTTTAAATCTACTCTTAGCAAAGTGCACATATGCAACTTTATAGCTATTGACTCTAGTCTAGTGAATCATAGAGTGGTTCCACTATCAATTTTTTGAGGACTATCCATATTGTTTTTCAGAGCAGCTGTACCAATTTACATTCTCATCTATAGTACCCAAGTGTTCCGTTTTATCAACATCATCATTAACACTTTTACCCTTTCTATGATAGTCATTCTAACAGATATAAAATGATACTTCAGTGTGGCTTAAGTTGAAAAAATTTCCCTAATGATTAGTGATGCTGAGCACTTTTGTCATATACCTTTGGATCATTTGTATGTCTTCTTTTGAAGAATGTTTGGTTCCTTTGCCCATGTTTATAATTAAATAATTAGTTTTCTTGCTAGTATTGCATTTTTGAATTCTCTGTGTATTCCGGATATCAACCATATCATATGTATGGCTTGCAAATATATTTCCATCTTTTAGATTGTTTGTCCCTCTTGTCAATTTTTTTTAACAATGTGGAAGCTTTTTATTTGATATAACACCATTTTCGTTTCATTTTTGATTGTTATATATTTTGGGTCATATCCAAAAAGCGGTTCCTCAGGCCAATGTAAGAGAACTTTTCATCTGTGTTTTCTTCTAATAGTTTTACTGTTTCAGCTCTAATGTTTTAATCTTTAACACAATTTTAGTTGACTTATTTATTGTGCTAGATTAGGGTGTAATTGCATTGTTCTGAAGTTGGATATCAAGTTTTTCCAGCACTATTTATGTGAAAGAGTGCTCTATCCCTATTTGTATTATTTATGTCTTTGTCAAAAAACTAATTGACCATGAAAGCGTGGATTTATATCTTTTTTAGTTGCAGTGCTGTTTTTATTTCTATAACATTATAATATTATTTGATTTCTATAACATTATAAATAGATTTTTAGATTGGGTAGTGATCACACCTCTGGTTTTGTTCTTTTTGTTCAGGGTTATTTTAGCCATTTTGTTTTTTCTCTGTGTGGTTTCAAGTAATTTTATGATCATTTTTCTTATTCTGTGGAAAAATGTTATTGCAATTTTGACACAGATTGCATTGAATCTGTACATTGCTTTGGATAATATGGACTTTTTTTAAAAACTTTTATTTAATGAATATAAATTTCCAAAGTACAGCTTATGGATTACAATGGCTTCCCCCCCATAATGGACATTTTCACAATGTTAATATTTCTAATTCATGAGCATGGGGTATCTTTCCATTTATGTGTGACTTCAGTTTATTTTATCAATATTTGATGGTTTTTAGTAGTAAAGTTTTTCACATTGTTTATAATACTTAACATATTTTTGTAATTATTAGAAACGGGTGGTCAGCACTGCAGCTCACTAGGCTAATCCTCCGCCTGTGGCACTGGCACACCGGGTTCTAGTCCCGGTCGGAGTGCCGGATTCTGTCCCAGTTACTCCTCTTCCAGTCCAGCTCTTTGCTGTGGCCCAGGAGTGCAGTGGAGGATGGCCCAAGTGCTTGGGCCCTGCACCCGCATGGGAGACAAGGAGAAGCACCTGGCTCCTGGCTTCGGATCAGCACGATGTGCCAGCTGCAGCGTGCCAGCCGCAGCGGCCATTGGGAGGTGAACCAATGGAAAAGGAAGACCTTTCTCTCTGTCTCTCTCCCTCACTGTCCACTCTGCCTGTCAAAAAGAAAGAAAGAAAGAAAGAAAGAAAGAAAGAAAGAAAGAAAGAAAGAAAGAAAGAAAGAAAGAAAGAAAGAAAGAAAGAAAGAAAGAAATGGGTTGTTTTCTTGATATCATTTCCCAATAGTTGATGTTAATGTATAGAAGTATTACTGATTCTTGTAGGTTGATTTTGTATCCTACGAGTTTACTGCTTCCCATGTTGGAGCATACTCTCCTCTTTAAATATCTATTGTTATTACCAAACACTTAATCCTATTTATATGATAACTTTAACACTTGATCCTATCTATATGATCACTTTAACACTTAATCCTCTCTGATGATCTCTATAATATTAGAATGCTATTTTTACCACCCAGCTTAAGGTGATTTGGGGTCCAATGACAACTTTTTAAGCTGGACCCTTGGAACTCCATAGAAATATATGCAGAACTATACAGCTTTACCCTTACAAACTTCATATCTCAGTTATAACTTTAAGGTCATGGTGTTTCTTCCCTCTGTGCTTGCTCCCTCTTTCTCTTTTTTCTCTTATTCTGACTCTTATTTTTAACTAAGATCTGTTTTCAATTAACTTTATACATATATGGTCAATTCATATTAACTTTATACATATATGGTCAATGTTAAGTAAAGAGTTCAGGGATTAGTATGAAAGAAAAAAAAGGGTAAGTAAAACAAGATAAAATAAAAGAAAGGAAAAAATTAAAAAAAAAAAAAAAACTGTTCCTCAACACTCAAGGAATGGGCTGTTCAATGTCATTGCTCCTCAAAGTGTCCATTTCATTTCCACAGGTTGCCTTTTAGGTGCTCTATTACCACAGGTCAAGGAGAACATGTAGTATTTGTCCCCTTGGGACTGGCTTATTTCACCAAGTATGAGGTTTTCTAGCCTCATCCATTTTGTTGCAAATGACCAGATTTCATTTTTTATTACTGTGTAGTATTCCATGGTGTACATATCCCATAATTTCTTTATTCAGTCTTCAGTTGACGGGCATTTTGGTTGATTCCATGTCTTTGCTATTGTGAATTGAGCTGTGATAAAAATAGAGGAACAAATAGCTCTTTCATATGCTGATTTCATTTCCCTTGAGTAAATTCCCATGAGTGGGATGGCTGGGTCATATGGTAGGTCTATATTCAGGTTTCTAAAGTATCTCCATACTGTCTTCCATAGTGGCTTTACCAATTTACATTCCCACCAATAGTGGGTAAGGTTACCTTTATCCCTACATCTTCACCAGCATTTGTTTGTTGATTTCTCTATAAAAACCATTCTAATGGGAGTGAGGTGAAACCTCATTGTGGTTTTGATTTGCATTTCTCTGACAGCTAGCAATTCTGAGCATTTTTTCATGTGTCTATTGGCCATTTGGATTTCCTCTTTTGAAAAATATCTGTTTAAGTCCTTTGCCCATTTCTTAACTTGGTTGTTCTGTTGTTGTTGAGGTTCTTGATCTCTTTATATATTCTGGATATTAATCCTTTATCAGTTATATCATTGGCAAATATTTTCTCTCATTCTGTCGGCTGCCTCTTCATTTTGCTGACTGTTTCTTTTGCAGTGCAGAGCTTCTCAATTTGACGTAATCCCATTTGTCCAGTTTGGCTTTGATTGCCTATGCCTCTGGGGTCTTTCCCAAGAACTCTTTGTCTATGCCAATGTCTTATAGGATTTCCTCAGTGTTCTCTAATAATTTGATGCTATTTAGGTCATAGCTTTAGGTCTTTAGTCCATTTTGAGTGGATTTTAGTGAAAGGTGTAAGATAGGGGTCTTGCTTCATGCTTCTGCATATGGCAATTCAGTTTTCCCAGAACCATTTGTTGAAGCAACTGTCCTTAGACAAGGGATTGAGTTTACCTCCTTTGTCAAAGATAAGTTGGTTATAGATGTTTGGATTGGTTTCTGGTATTTCTTTTCTTTTGCATTGGTCTATCCATCTGTTTTTGTACCAGTACCAAGCTGTTTTGATTATAACTGCTCTGTAGCATGTCAAAATCTGGTATTGTGATGCCTCTGGCTTTGTTTTTTGTTGTATAAGATTGCTTTAGCTATTTGGGGTCTCCTGTAGTTCCATATGAATTTAAGCATCATTTTTCTATATCTGAGAATAATGTCTTTGGTATTTTTATTGGTATTGCCCTGAATCTGTAAACTGCTTTAAATAGTATGCAAAATTAGTATTTGTTGCCAGTCTCTTAGGATCCTTTCTATTTCTATGGTAAATTTGTAATGCCTATTTTTGATTTTACATATTTGAATCTCATTTTCTCAATCTAGCTGGATTTTATTTAACTTTATTTTTTTTTAAGATTTATTTATTTATTTGAAAGTCAGAGTTACACAGAGAGGAGAGGCAGAGAGAGAGAGGTCTTCCATCCGGTGGTTCATTCTCCAATTGGCCACAATGGCCAGAGATATGCTGATCCGAAGCCAGGAGCCAGGAGCTTATTCTGGGTTTCCCACATGAGTGCAGGGGCCCAAGGACTTGGGCCATCTTCTACTGCTCTCTCAGACCATAGCAGAGAGCTAGATCGGAAGTGGAGCACCCGGGTCTCGAGACTGCACCCATATGGGATGCCGGCACTTCCAGCCAGTGTGTTAATCCAGTGAGCCACAGCGCCAGCCCCTTCTTTACCTTTTTAAAAAACAGCTATTCTGTACATCTTTCCTACTGTTTTCTTAGTCTTTACTTCATTTATTTCTGTTCTGATATTTATTCTTTCCTTAATTCTATTAATTTTGAACTTAGTTTTTTCCTTTTTTTAATGCTTCCTTGAAGTGTTACATTAGATTATTTATTTTGGATAATTTTTCTTTTTTACAGAGATATGTATTGTTATAAACTTGCCTCTTACAGGTAGTTTTTGCTGTATCCCCAAGTTTAGTATTTTATATTTTCATTTTTTCTTTGGCTTAGATATTTTTGAATTTTCCTTCCAGTTTCTTCTTTGATCCATTGCTTGTTTAGAGCATGTTGTTAACTTTCTACATATTCGTGATTTTTCCAAAATTCTTCCTGTTATTTATTTCTAGTTTCATATTATTGTAGTCAGAAATGATACTTATTTTGAATTCAATTTTCATAAACTTGTTTAGATTTGTTTATTGGCCTAGTGTGTTATGTAACAATGGAATATGCTTTTTGTGTTCTTGAGAAGAAAGTGCATTATGCTGCTGTTGGATGGAAAGCTCTGTTGATGTCTGTTGGGTCCATTTGATATAACGTACAGTTCATGTCCAGCATTTCTTTCCTGTAATTCTGATTGGATGAGTCATTCCTGATAGTGGAGTACAGAGGACCTCTACCACTGTATTTTCTATTTCTGTCCTCAGATTTACTAATATTTACTCCATGTATTTAGGTGCTTCTTAAATACATAAAAGCTTCTCCTGAAACACGAAGTTTGTTGTAGGCAGCATATAGTTACATGCTGCATTACTATTCACTCAGTCTCTTTGTCATTTGCTTCAAAATTTTAATCCATTTATATTCACAGTAATTTTATTACCTTTATTTTTTTTGTTAATTGTTTTCTGTTATTTTTTTTCCTTTCTTCCTCTTTCGATGTCTTTGTGATTAGGTGATTTTCTCTGGTGGTATGCTTTAATTCCTTACTTTTGTGTGTGTGTTTTTCTCTACCATAGATTTTTGCCTTGTAGTTACCATAAGGTTTATATGAAACATCTGATAGTTATAACAAGTTATAAGCTCTACATAAAAAAAAACCTACACATTTATCCCATATTCTCCATGTTTCATTTTTTGGTATCACAATTTATATATCTGCAATTTGTGGTTCCCTTAACAAATTATTGCAGCTATTATTACTTTTAATATTTTGTCTTTTAACCTTCATGCTAAAAATATGAGTGATTTATATAACACAATTACAGTATTAGAGTATTCTAAATTTTACTGTGTATTTAATTTTAGCAGTGACTCACATACGTCCATATATTTTTGTACTATCAATTTGAACCCTTTTCTTTCATGTTGAAGAACTCCTTTTAGCATTTCTTGTAAGACAGTTCTGGTGGTGATTATGTTCCTCTGCTTTTGTTGGTCTAGGAAATACTTTCTCCTTCATTTCCAAAAGGCAGCTTTATAGAGTGAAATACTCTAGGTTGGCAGTTTTTCCCTTCAGCATTTTGAATATATGAGTATCATCCCATTCTCTCCTGCACTGTAAGAGTTTTGCTGAGAAACCCACATTTTTGTCTTTGACTGTTTCCCTGGCTTCTTTGAATATTTCTCTGTATCTTCCTGAACTTTGCTGAGTTTCCTTAGAACAATTATTTTGAATTCTTTATTAGGCACTTTATCTCCATACCTTCGGTGTTAGCTAATGAGACATTACTGTATTCTTTTGGGGGTATGTGTGCCTCCCTGGTTTTTCATGCGTCTTGTTGCCTTACACTGCTATCTGTACATTTCCCGTGGCAGTCATCATTTCTGGAATTTATAGGTTGCTTTCTTTGTAGAAAGACCTTCCTCTGGGGCAGATGTTTCCGGCGAGGGTTGGGGTTTGGGGAGTGGAGAGGTTCTTGCATTAATGAGGGTAGAGCTGTGTAGTCTCTGTGCAGCTCTGTTACCTGAGACTGGTGTTGACAAACATTTCAGAAATCTTTGGCAGCAAAGCTGTGGATATCTGCAGTGATGTGAGGCTTGGTGGGTTCTTCGGTGATGGCTGCCAAGTTCCTCCCAATTTCTCCTTCTCCCATAGTGGGAGTGGCTCAGAGTATTCCTACTGATGCTGGGTCTGGCTTGTACATCCACTTGTGGTGGTGGTGGAACAGGTGTCTGATACATAGCTCCCTTGGAGTAAATAACCACGGAGCTGAGGCCTGAAGCATGAGAAGGAATAACCACTCTGTGGAGTAGGAAGTGATGGTCCTTATGTTCAAGCTATTGGCACTACCTACTACCACCCTCCGGCCAATGTTGACAATAGAATGTGAGGCATGGGTGGCTGTGAAGTAGCCAAGGAGCTGGAATAGGCATGCTGATGTGCATAGAATTGTGTGTCTCCAAGTTCAACCTTGGACCTATTGTATACGAAGGTTGTGCTGAAAACTGGACTGTGGGTATGTGCTATGAGAGCTTGGCTTTAGGGCTTGGAATCTGCGTTAATTTTCTATGGCCATGGCTCTCGTGTGGAGTCATGGGCAACCCAGTGCAGCCTCAGAATCTGGTACTGGAATGTGGAAACTCGCGAAGCACGGTGTTGTCATGGATGATGGTGACTCTCCTAAACAGCTCAACTGCCTCCACTCTTTGTTGGGGGGGAGGGTGTGTAGATTTCTTTCTCCAGGGATTTCCCAGCAGGAACACACATTTGTAACCTCAGTGGTAAAAGATGCCAGTGTCTACGGAATAGGTTTCTGAAGGCCACTGTGGTTCCTGCCATGTTGCAGACACTTATAGACGCTGCCTTTCTTCTTTGCTCCCTGCGGTCTCCTGGGTCTCAAGTATGCTGCTCTCACTCTGGTCTTTTCCATATGGCTGTTCTGTCTTTTATTGCTCCCTTTTGTTACTGCAGACTCTGTAATGGATCCCAAGGCTCTCACTGGGCTGTTGTGATTTGTGGATAAGTGTTTCTTTCTTTCTTTTGGGGGAGGATGAAAGCTGGTATGTACTAATCCCTCATCTTGTGATGTCCACTCTAGAAACTGTTTAAAGAATGAAGGTATAAATATGGGAATCAAAGAATATTTTAAAGGAATTACAAGAACTGTCATAAGACAGTGCAAAAGTAATTGCTATGCAAATAGTTATGATGGTTCAAGGAGTATGTGTGTGTAAATGTTATAAATGGTTTTTGTTAGCTCATGTTGAGTCATTACAGTGATATAGTGACAGACAAAGCGAAGTCTAAGAAATTAAATGCAAAACCAAACCCAAACAATGAGTATAGTTTTAATGCAGAAAAAATCTTGCATTTTGGATGGATTCTTAAAACAACTGTCAATTGACTCAAACACACATTACAATGGTAATGGAAAACTGTTCTCCTTCCCAGCTGCTGAAGTTGATTTTCTCTGTTTTTACATGAAAGAGGTCAGGGTCAACACAACTGCTAGAAAATAATGCCAGGATGGAGAATATGCTCAAAGATTGCTCTTAAATCACACAAGGTGTTTAATCAGATGTGAAGATGTTTTTCTCTTTCTGGAAACAGTGTCGTAAATGATGCAAATGAGTAAATTAACATATCCATTCTAGCATAAATAATAACACAGTGACTTACTGTGTTGAGGAACTGGCAGAAAAAGGACATTTTTCGCCCCTAAAACAATTATGAGCACAAAGAAATACATTTGATAATTCTACACCAAAAAGATAAGACAAAGGAAAATGATTCTCCTCCCCCTCTGAACATATATGTGTATATATATTGTATAACATGTAATGTATACAATGTATTATATAACTCATACATGAGAGAGAGTACATCAGAAGTTCATGAAAATAGAATTAAATATTTTTCAGTATAAAAAATTTTGAGATCTATGCATATTGAGGCATCTTCAGTAATACACAGAAAAGGCGTATTATGAAAAATCTAAGCAGAGGTTTTTTTTCAATTTTTTTCACTCAATTTTTCATTCTGTTTTTCTATGAACATTAAGAAAGTATACTGTATTATATACAAATGAACACACTTATACACACAAGGGGCCTTTAAAACTTGTGTTAATTAAAATATATTTTATGGAAAACTGCACAAATTTTAAATTTTTTCCAACCAAAATAAACTTGTCTTTGAATTTCATCTTTCTACAAATTTTTAGAAGTTCCCATACCTCTACTTAACCTGTTCAACTTTTCTGCTCTTGAAAGTATGAAGTACAGTTTAAATGACTTCTGTTTTAACATCCTTGTTTATGAAATTATGTTTTCATAATCTATTTATATTGTCTGACTATTTCTCTTAGATGTATTGGATTTTCCTGCTTTTTTCATGCTTGATAGACATTGTGGATCTCACCTTGTCAAATACAGGATGTATTTGCATTCCCATATATATCCATAATAGATTTGTTTTTCATCTCCTAAGGAGCAGTTAAATTACCAGGTTATGCATTGATCTCTGCAATTTAAGGTTTGTTAGGTAGAAACTGAAGAGTCTTTGTTTAGAGTCAATTTTTTTCTACTACAAAAAAAAAATACCATTTTAAGTACTTTTTTCAATGCCTCGTGAATTATGAGTAGGAATACGAACTGTCCCTGTATTAGCTACAAAGATTGTTCTGCCAGCTCTTTTCAGCTGTTCTTAGGCATTCGGTAGTTTTCTTACAACATATAACCCGATCAGTTCTCAGCTATATACTCCAGGGAACCCTCTCTGCAAAGCTCCAGCTACTTGGCTTTATTCAATTCCCACCTCCATCTCCTCAACATGGAGGGATCTTGACATCCTGCCCTGGAGCCTGGAAATGTCCTGACAGTAATCTGTGGCATTTCAGGCCTCTCCTTGTTTTCCCTCTCAGGCACCATTGTTATCATGTTCAGTGACTGAAATCCATGTTTTAGATATTTGTATAATCCATTCATGTGTTTTTCCAGGAGGCAGTTAAACATGATCTGTTCCTACATCTTAGCCAGATGTTGAATTTCTCTCACATTTTTGATCTCCTGCTGGTGGTCCCCATTGGTTGAACCCAAGCCAGTCACTGGACAAGGGAACTAGTAGCTAATATAGAAAATTGGTTTCCTAGGATATAAAGCCCAGTAGGGAGGGCAAAAAGATTGCTTTAGAGGGCATACAGAGGGTGTCATAATGGCCGGTGTGGTCTTCATCTTAGCTGCTTAGGAAGTTATTCTCATAAACTGGACTAAATTCTTTGACTTAATTTCCTTTGCAAGTCTAAACATTCAGCAACATTTGCTAAAGTTAGCCATTATACAACTCCATAGTTGTGAAAATACAGAGTGTCAGAATAGTTGTGGCTATCTGTTCACCCATATTAACTAAAATAGAGGGGATATGGTATAAATCCAAATATTAGGGGTTGTCTTTTGATTTTATTTAGTGATTCCTGAATATACATAATGAAGTTCAATCTATGTATTCAATATAGATTAGCTATAATGTGTTAAAGAATGTCTGTATGCAAGATATATAGTACACCATTTATAGATATTTTCTTATTTAACCCACATAATAATATTATAAGGCAGTTATTATTATTACCTAATTTACAGATAAGAAAATTAAAATTTAAACTGTGTAAGTTAATCCATAAAGATCATATAACAAGCCAATAGAAGTGCTAGGATTCAAGCATTGTGCTTTCTGATTCAAGCTCACTCTCTTGTGGCTTCTTTTTGCCATGGCAGAAAAACAAGTAACCTAAGTTCAAAGACTGTTTTCATTGTTGAAATTCAGAAAAAAAAATGAAGATAAAGTTTCTCACATTTTCAACTTCATTGTGAAGGTGAACCCAACTGTCCATTTAAGCAAATTGCCCCAACTCTGCTGTTTCTCCTCCATAACTGGTTCTTTCACTTATTCGGCACCTCTCTCATACTGAACCATGAGTCCACTTTCAGCATTTCCATGATAGAGAAAGAGAGAGGGAAAGAGAGAGCATTGAGCTTTACATCTTTTATTTAGTTACAGCTACAAAAATATTTTTATGCATGAAGGCAAAAAACAGTTGCTTGCCATTTCAAAATGGTACCATCTATGTAAGGATAAGAGCATGTTATTTACAAATTTTTCTTAAAACAAATGCATATGATGTTTCAAAGATTCTTTTCATCTTACAACTGAAATGCTTATACCTATGTTCTCATCTAGTATTACATTAGGAGTGACAAAATAAAAGAAGTGTGAATCCAGCTCTGCCTGCCAATGCCTTGTTAGGTACAGATGGACAGAAGCCAGGCCCTTCTGCATTAGCAGTAGAAGGTCTTACTGAGCTATGTACTAATGCACAGCATTTTCCATCTATCTTTTGGGAGAAATTTGTGGTATATAGATGGGTGGGTATGTGATTTGTAAAAATCAGAAATAAAAATAATAGGGTAGGTTACTAATTGAATTTAAAAAGAGAGAAAATAGCCTCTTGTTTGCATTTGCAATCATAGGACAAATGGAAAGAAGAAAATTTTACCATAATTCCCTAATAGCCATTATCATCTGTAACTGACATCAAAATAAATGTTTCAAACTAGTGATAGGTAATCATGCTACCAAATGGGTACATAGATGTCTTCACCAAATTTTCACGAACTTTTTGAAGATTCCTTGTATGCATGGATTTTAATATTTTGCACCTCAATGAACTAATTATTTAAATTCAGTTTTCCATATCCTTTTGAAGTACTCTCTTATATTAATGAATTCTCTGTTTTGGGAGATGTTCCAGAAGAAAGACCACTTTGGGCATATATTAATCTTATTGTACCAAAGTAGAAGTTTGATAGAATGCACTCAGAGGTCCCTTATGGTGGTGTTCTTCTATGACCTAAAGACTTCCATGAAGTGCCGGTATTATGGCACAGAAAGTTAAGCCTCTGCCTGCAGTGCGGCATCCCATATGGGCACCATTTTGAGTCTTGGATGCTCCACTTCTGATCCAACTCTCTGATCATGTGCCTGGGAAAGCAGCAGATGATGGCCCTAGTACTTGGGCTCCTGCACCCATGTGGGAGACCTGCAAGAAGCTCCTGACTCTTGGCTTTGGTCTGGCCCGGTCCATTCTGTTGCAGCCAATTGGGGAGTGAACCAGCAGATGGAAGATTCTCTCTCTCTCTCTCTCTCTCTCTCTCTCCCTCCCCTTCTCTGTATCTCTGCCTTTCAAATAAATAAATAAATCTTTAAAAAAAATACTTCCATGGGTGAATAGGTAAACCCATCTACATTTCTGTGAATGTGTGGTTCTGAAAAACATTCTCACAGTCATAAAGACAAGTGCACAGTAAATTTCTAGGCTTCCTATTACAATTCATAAATAAACAAAATTATGGAATTTTTAAATTTAAAGATCATTATTACATCTAGCTCTTTACCAATGAGAAAACAAAAACTTGGGGAAGTAAATTGACTTATTAGAATTCTCAGAGCTTTCTGGGGGTAGACCCAATAGTTAAATCTTGGGGGCTTAATCCAGTGCTCTGTCATTTATATATATAATCCGTCATTTATACGCTAAAATAGATGGCTTGTAGTTAAGGCATGAAAGAAAGGGCTATGAAGTTTACTACATTTTATAACATCACTGTGTTATGTCAGCTATTAACATTTTATGTATTTCATTGCTCCATCAATATAGCAGAAAAAAACTAATATCTTTTCCCAGAAGTCATATAAATATTGTAATTTTTAAGTGATCATATGGAGAATATATCATATATTAGTAATATTTTACATTTTTATACATCAAGAAAGAGATGAAACAAACGATTTTCAAACACAAAGCATGGACTGACTTGAAAATAGTTTATCTAGACATTTAATAGATTGTACTACTAATATGAAGTGAAGTGTGAGGAATAAACTGCTTCATTAATGGTAAAACAAGTCTTCAAATAGTACTTTATACTTTGTGTGTCTGTGTGGGTGCAAACTGTTTGAATCTTTGCTTAGTATAGAATTGATCTTCTGTATATAAAGATAATTAAAAATGAATCTTAATGAAGAATGGGATGGGAGAGGGAGTAGGAGGTGGGATGGTTTGGGGGTGGGAGGGCAGGTATGGGAAGAAGAACTGCTATAATCCAAAAGTTGTACTTATGAAATTTATATTTATTAAATAAAAGTTTTCTATAAAAAAGAATAAACTCTCTCATAATTCATTTGATCCATCAGTTGGTTGTCTCTAAATATACCACATCAAGTGCTTTCAAACCTTAGCTACACACTTGGCAATCTGATACAAGTCTTTTTTTTTTCCCCCTTTTTTTTTTTTTTTTTTTTTTTGACAGGCAGAGTGGACAGTGAGAGAGAGAGAGAGAGACAGAGACAGAGAAAGGTCTTCCTTTTTGCCGTTGGTTCACCCTCCAATGGCCACCACGGCCAGGGCGCTACGGCCGTTGCATTGCACTGATCCGATGGCAGGAGCCAGGTGCTTCTCCTGGTCTCCCATGGGGTGCAGGACCCAAGTACTTGGGCCATCCTCCACTGCACTCCCGGGCCATAGCAGAGAGCTGGCCTGGAAGAGGGGCAACCAGGACAGAATCCAGTGCCCCGACCGGGACTAGAACCCGGTGTGCCTGCGCCGCAAGGCGGAGGATTAGCCTAGTGAGCCGCGGCACCGGCACAAGTTTTAAAATGTGAGTTTTCCTGAGCAAGAGCACTGTTGTAGTGGAGGACTTGCTGGTGAAGCTCTCCCAGGCACTCTTCTGTTGAAGTTTTGGTTAACTTTCTCAAACACCCTCTTACAGGCAGATGTTATCATTTAGCCCTCCACAAAGTCAAAAAGCAAAATGCCTTCAACATCCCAAGAAACGATTGCCTTGCCATTTGCTTTTGACCAGGCTGCTCCTGCTTTGATTGGACAGCTTCCAACTCTCGGTAGCCATTGCTTTGATTGTGGTTTGTCTTCAGAATCATGGTGATGAAGTCATGTATCACTTTATTACAAACTTTCAAAGAAATAGCCCAGGAATCTGTGACCCTGCTGTTTAAATTTTCCATTGAAAGTTTTGCTTTTGAATGCAGCTGGTCTGGGTACAATAGTTTGGGCACCAACAAGTACAGTTTGCTCCACTGTAAGCTTTTGGCCAATATTGTATAATCTAAACCAACTGAGATGTCTAACATTTTGGTCATTGGTTCTGCTGTTAACTGTTAGTCCTCTTCAATTAGGGCATAAACAAGATTAATTTTCCCTCACAAATTGATGTGGATGGCCTGCCACTACTGGCTTCCTCTTCAAGATAGTCTTAACACTTCTTAAAATGAGTTTTCCATTTGTAAACTGTTGACATATTTGGGGCATTTTCCCGATAGCCATTTGTCAAGTATCAATGATTTCACCATTTCTTACCCCATGCTTCATTGTAAATTCGATGTTTCTTGTTTCAATGTTAGCAGAATTCATGTTGTTCTATAGAGGTTCTTTTCAAGCTATTGTCTTATCCTTCTCAGTGCCTCAAACCAGATGTTATTCAGACATGTTAGAACGAGTTAGTGTGAATGTAGTGAGTGTATTTTGGTGCAAAAAAACATTTTGAAATCTACATGTTTTTTAATAATATGCATTTCTCATTAGCTTATCAAAGATATCATTTCACGTGAGCCTCACAGAAACCTGGTATAAGTATGTGAGGAAATATCACTAGTTCAGTTTTGTAGATGCCAACATAGCAAGTGATTTTTAGAAATAATATTTCAAGTTTGATGTTTCCATATTTTGCTACATAAAGTTAGCTATTTTTCTATGTCTTGCTATCATAATTCCTCATTGGTGACCTCCCTCCTCTCTTTAATGTCTAATTCAATCTTTGCAACCAAAGGGATATTTTAAACATTCACATTTTCTCACTTCATATTATTTATTAAAATGTACACGAGCCTGCCATTGCCTGTATGTTTAAAGTTAAACTCCTTAACGTGGCTGGTAAAGCCTTCAGCCTCTGACTCCAAGTCTCTTACGTTCCTCTCTCCAGTTCTCTCAACATTCCATGCCACATAAAAATGTTATGATTTCTCAAATATACCAAACTTTTTCTTTCCTTAAGCCTCTTCACAGTCGTTCTTTCTTGCTAGAAATAGTTCACCTCACTTCCCAACTCAGCGGTGATCCACTAATCTTTGATTTACAAATTACCTCCACTTTGAAGTTAGGGTTAGATGTTACCACTTATAGAAAACTATATTACATCATGACATTAGACATACTGTGGTACAACTGCTTTTGCATCCATCTGTCTCTGCTGGAAGACTGCAGATTTTATTGGGGTAGCAACCGTATTGCTTAAAGCAACATGATGCATGGTTTGATTCAGGGTTAAGCAAATGACATCTGTGGACAAGAACTCATTCATATCTGCTTTTCTGCAGTATATGCCAAGAGATTTTTAAATTTTAAAGGATCAGAGAGAAGAAGAAGGAGAAGGAGAAAAGAAGACTGAGGATGAAGATTAGAACAAGGAGAAGCAAGAGCACAATTGTAGCAATGGACATAGTGGCTGTAAGAGATAGAAAGTGTAACTTACTATGCATTCTTTTACAGAAAAAATTATCAACTTATAAGCTAATCACGGAAACAATGAAGACAGTTTGATCCTAAAACCTTGCCTCTTTAAACAACCAGAATCCTCCTCAAACAACTTCCAATACCTTTAGAATCTTTTGATTATATGAGAGAAAGCCAGTTACATCCGTTACATGTGCATTCTAAATGTCAGTTCACCTCATTGATTAATAGCAATAATCAACGTCTCTGATGTGTAATGCCAGGTAACAGTGGCTGCTACAGGCATTAACCAGCTTCATGAGACTGATTCAAAAATGGTTGCCATGTATCTGCCAAAAGTGTGATAAGCTTGGCAGACTACAGAACAGTAAAAGAACGCTGTTTGTGAGAGCAAAATCAACCTGGTAATTTTTACTCTCTTATGCTTTGTTTCCCAAAATATTTTATATATCAATTGAGAGCACATATGTGAAAGAGAAGAGATGAAGCTTTCATTTTAGTTGGCAGCATACCCTCCACTGTTTCTACAAGAAAAGTGTGGTCTAGGTAGTTTTCAAAGCAGGAAAACAGTTTTTTTGTTTCTTCTGCTTTTTAATATGTTTTCAAAGTTGTTATTTAAATAGCTGGCATTGTTGAAGTCTATTATGCATTCAACCACTTGCAGTTTTATGCATTTTGCCCTTAGCAACCATAGTTTCTTTCTTGTCTGCATCAAGATGAAGATATTTACGCAAAGGTTTCCACTTTCCAATTTTTCTCTCCACTTAGCAAGTTGCTGCATGTTTGCTGATTCGCTAAAACTTCAATTTACAGATAGGGTGATTAAATGAAATAGATTTTTATTGGTAATTGATAACTCTATTTTAAAAATGCATTGACCTCAGTGCTTTTTTGCAAAATCATGTAAAAATATTTTAGTGAACATAGCCCTTTTATGACAGAGTGTTTTAATAGTTGTTGGACAACAAATTATGAAGGCATTTTTTGTTAACTTTCTTTATAACACTTGTAAATTTACTTACATGAGTAATGTCAATGGAAAGCTATAGCTCAACAATTTTACAGTGCAATTACTGAAAATGTATTCCTGTTTTTCACTGGGTTGCTTATTGAAAGTCTATCAGCTTCAGGTTGATTTTTTTCTCAGAGAAGCAAGAGTATGACCGTTCAAATTAATGGACAGCATTTGGCAGGGAGTGGGGGTTGGAGGCGAAGGTGATGTTGTGGTATTTGAAGGAAATATACTTCGTGCTACAATACTTCATAATTATTGTTTATAGTGGGAATGATTATAATATTGATACCTTGTAGTCTGAACATATATAATCAGTTAGTAAAAGAAATAAATCAGAGATACCGAGCTTTTTCCTGTTTATTTTAATTCTCAATTTCTATGTATTTCTTGCAACAATTGGTCAAGTGTCCCTGACTGTCTTTCACTGAGGAAGTCACAGGAAGTGCAGAAACTATTACTGCTTTAGCTCAGAGTAAAGAAGCTCACAACTGAGATTTATCATTCAAGAATTAGTTGTTCATATGGCTCAGAATATGCTAACTGACCTTTTTACAATTTTCATTCACTTACTCAATAATACAGATCCTAGAGGCCTAACATATGCAGGGCATTTCATGATAAATAACACCAGTGTCTTCCCTCAAAGAGCAAACAGTTTAATTGGGGAGAGCAACCTTGAATACCATCACTGCAAACAGTGTAAGGATAAAAAGACTCAGAAACAGACTGTGAAAATACAAAGCAGTCAGGAAATAAATTCATCTAGTGGATTCCTTATGAGATTCACATTGGCAAATCACTGAAACTGTGATAAAAATATGAAAAAGGAAACATGTTTGAGCTGCAGAAAAAAAACCACAATTTTCCAGTGAGAACTGAGAGAGTACTGTAAATATCCTTTTGTTTTGTTTTGTGCTGGGCCAGATATTGGATTAAGGGCAAGAGGGTCTGGCAGACCCCAGAATCATAAAACTTAATAAAATATATCATAGACATGCTTGTTTAATAATTTATTGCTAGAATATAATGAATAGTTCTTAATCATTTACCTTTTATAAAAAACATTTCATGATTATTTTTTATTTATTTGAGAGGCAGATTGAGAGAAAAAGACAGAGGTCTCCCATACACTGGTTTACTAGCTAAATGCTTGGAATGGCCAAGGCTGGGTGTAGGCTTGGGCCTAGATCTAGGAACTAGGGATGCAGTCCAGGTCTCCTACATGGGTGGCAGGAATCTAATTATTATTTGAGTTGTCATTGCTGTCTCCCAAGGTCTAGGGTGATGGGAAACTAGTGTTAGAAGTAACCTCAGTGCTCTGATATGAAATATGGGCATCTTAGCCATTAGGCTAAATGCCCATTCTGTATTTGGCTGTCTTGATGTTGAAGAAAGAAAATACTGTCTACCTCTAATTGAGGTGATATTAATCTCTCTACTGCGTGTTTTATACCTATATTTATTCAATCATTTCAGCAACATGATGAGTGTCACTCCCTCTCTTCGTGGAGGAACAACACTAAACCCTGCCTAGGCTTCACATCTGAGTCACGGCACCATTATGTCGCTCCCCCTCTTCATGGAGGAACGACACAGGACCCTGCGCTGTTCTTTTGTCTGCTTGGCCCTCCCCGGGTTTGCTGCTGGTTCTTCCCGGGTTGGCTACCGACCCTTCCACCTCCGTGGAAGGGCAGTTCCCCCTGCCACTTTCCCCACTTCCGCGGGGGAGTGGCACACCGCCGGCCGGCTCTCTCGGGGGCTGCACAGGTGTTCCTTCAGATAGATGTTCCTGGTGCATGTTGTCTCTCTCCTCCTTTATAGTCCTCTTCCACCAATCCCAACTCTGCTACCCACTCGCCGAGTACGCTGCTCTCCTCCAATCAGGAGCAGGTCCTACAGTTTATTGGTTGAACTGGAGGCAGCTGTGTAGAAGCTGTTTCCTCCTCTCCCAGCGCCATATTGTGGGAGAGCAGATGCATAGAATAAGTCTTAATTCCAGTAACTTAGTCTAGTCCGAGTTGCTCCCCACAATGAGATGGGTCCTATTATTATCACCATTTTATAGATGAAGAAAGTAATACATGCAAATGTTAAGAAGAACAAGGGCATATAAGCAAAGTATTATAGGTGGAAGAGCTAGGATATAAATCCAAGGTTGATGGACTCATTTTGTGCCAGAAACCTAAATTTTAAATACTGTTTCATATTAGTTTCTTATTGCTGCTTCAACATATTGCCACAAATTTAGGGTCTTAAGATAGTATTAATTTATTATCTTCTACTTCTGGAGGTCAGAAGTTTGAAGCAGACCTTGTGGGTGATATCAAGGTGTCAGGAGAGCTGCATTGCTTCTGAATGAACCTAGGGGCCAGCTGTTCATTGTGTTTGCCAGCTTCCAAAGTCCACCTGCATTCCTTGACCCATGGCTGCATCACTTCAACTTCTGCTTTCATTGTTACATCTGCTTCTCTGACGTGGATTTCCTGACTATTTCACCTGTAAGGGAGGCTGTGGCTTAGACATGGTTTGTATGTGTCCCCCAGGGTTTATGTGTTAGAAGCTTAGTCCTCAGTATTTTGATGCTAGGAGGTGGTGGAACCTTTAAGAGAAGGTAATTAGGTCATTGGGGGAGCTTTCCCTCAGAACAGATGAATGTAGTTCTCTTGGGACCTCCAGTAGTTCCCACGAGAGTGAGTTACAGAGCACACCTGGCCCTGAATCCCTTTGGCATCCTCTATTTCCATGTGATCTCTTCCACGTTGTGCTTCTGCCACCAGGAGACCCTCACCAAAGGCTGAACCGATGAGGCTAGTAACTCTTGGACTTTAAGCCTCAGGGACTTTGTTGCAGCAACAGAAAATAGACTTGGACAAGAACCCTTATGTTTACATTGGTCCCACCTACAATTCAGAATAATCCCTCAATTTCAAGATCTTTAAATCAGCCACATCTGCAGAGATTCTGTACCATGTAAGGTAGAATATTCATAGGTTCTGGGATAAGGCTATAAACGTCTTTGGAGGGGCCATTGTATTATATAAAGCAATATCCTTTATTTGGGATTTTATATATATATGTGTATGTATATATATATATATACATATATATATAAAAGACTAAGTGGCAAAGATTATAGGAAAAACATGTTTGCAATTTGCAAAAGAGGAATAACGTTGTTATAAGTTGAAAGCCTCCCCACATAATTACTCCAGTTCTGCCACATTCTTTTTATTCTCTTCTTTCCTACTCTTAATAATTGGCATAAATAATTGAATATAAATCAAATACTTTAAGTAATATTTTGTTTTTCCTGTCTTTAGCCTTTTTTTATTCACTAATGAAAATTACTTTAAAACCATAAAATGGAGCAGGCATTGTGGTGCAGTGGGTTAGGCTGCCACTTGGAAGGCTCACATTGTGTATCAGAGAGCTGATTAGAGTCCAGAATGCTCTGCTTTCAATTCAGCTCCCTGCTAATGTGTCGGGAAGCAGCATAAGATCGCTCAAACACTTGAGTCGCTGCTATCCATGTGAGAGACCTAGATGGGGTTGCTGGTTCCTGGCTTCAGCCTGGCCTAGTTGTTGGGGCCCTCTGGGGAGCAAACCAGCAGATAGATGATCTCTGTAGACTACATAAGGATGCAGTATGGCATGTTTCCTGATTTTATGTACATATTACATGTGTTTTAGGAATTACTTGGACATAACAGTCCAATGAAAGGCACACAGGAAGTGCAGCACGGATGTTTGGTCTTGCTTTCACCAAACTTCCCAAAGTCCAGTCAAGGCTACCTATGGTTTGAATATGTACCCCAAAGTTCATGTGTTAGAAATTTAGGGGCTGGTGCCGTGGCTCACTTGGTTAATCCTCCGCTTGCGGCACCGGCATCCCATATGGGCACCAGGTTCTAGTACCCATTGCTCCTCTTCCGGTCCAGCTCTCTGCTGTGGCCAGGGAGTGCAGGGGAGGATGGCCCAAGTGCTTGGGCCCTGCACCCTCATGGGAGACCAGGAGGAAGCACCTGGCTCCTGGTTTGGGATCGGCGCAGCTCTACCTGTTGCAGCCATTTGAGGGGTGAACCAATGGAAGGAAGACCTTTCTCTCTGTCTCTCTCACTGTCTAACTCTATCTGTCAAATAAATAAAATAAAAACAAAACAAAACAAAAAAACCCCACAGAAATGTAATCCCCAATGCAACAGGAAGGTGGAGCTAGTGGGAAGTGTTGTCATAACAGTGGAACCTTCATGAATGTATTAATTTTATTGCAAGAATGGGTTCTAGACTTCAAGAGTAGATTGGTTATAAAAATTTATTTAAAATTTTTTTAAAAAAGAATTTATCCCCCATACTTCTCTCCCTCTGCTGCTCTTCTACTCTCCTCCTTGGGATGAGGCGGTGAGAACATCCTTACCAAATGCACGTGTCATGCTATTGGACTTCTCAACCTCCATAACCACCACCAATCACTTTTGTTTTTAATAAATTATCTCTAGTGCACTATTATAACAGCACAAAATGGACTACGACAAGACCTGAGGAAGGAATCCATCTCCCAACCAAGCATCCCTGAGGCTGTATCAAAGCTGGCATTCACTGAGGCTCTTGGATCTGTTCAGTTCCTGGTCAGAGGCAGCTTCAGTCATTCACGAGATGATGCATAAAAGATTAATGGATTCTGTGTCCTTCATGATTGTTGTGAATTCTTCATCAGGAAACACAATGTGGTCTGGAAGATTTTGAGGGTAGAAGTTATGAGATATAACAGCTATGGTGTAGACTTTTGTGCAGTGTAAGAAGTGATCTGTTTTTACTCCAATTGCATAGAAAACATGAAATAAAGGGAGCGTTCCTCAGGTGCTCCAACACTTGCTTCACTTAAGCTTGTAAAATGACATTTCAAATTCATATTTACATTTTAGTAGGCAATCATTGAAGAATTTTTATTATAGAAACAAGGAAAATAATTTTTCTTTAAAAATATAATATTTCATTTATTTCATTTTCATCTTTATAACATTTAAAATGAAATGGTGGACATCTGTAATTAAATGTCTAAAAACTTTATTAAAAAAAAAACCTCAAATTTGTTTTTGTGAGCTGTTTAGCCAATGAGCTCTAAACAGCTGAACACTCTGAAACCCCAGTACTTACACCTGAGATCCTTGGGACCTTGTCTAGACTCATCATAAAAATGTCAACATCTTTGTAGTTAGATTCCACTAATAGCCATGGAGTGCTTGCTATGAGTTAGGCATTACACTAGTTAGCAAATAAATAGAGATAGCACTGCAAATATAGATCAGCTATATAATCTACTTGCAAGAATTTTATATTTCAGCACAACATTCACATTTTATTCAAATGTAAGTACAGTCCCCTTGCTCAATGAGGATACTGACATAAATAAGTCTGGTTCCTGTCCTCTGAACTCAGAATCTAACATAAAGGGCAGATAAATGAATAAGAATTCCAATGTTTGTGTGTGTATGTGCGTGTGTGTATAAAGGAAGAACTTTAGAAGGCAGGCAGACAGCAAGCAAGTGGCCTCTCAAAGGACTGGATGGCAAGGGGCCAACTTACAGTCCCAAATGTGTTTGTCACACTTGCAGGTCCAGACGCTGGGCCTTATCAATGCTCCCAAGGGATATGATAAACCTCTCAGACAAGAAAACATTAACTAATCTCTGTTCGCCAGTGGACAAATCATTGAAGATGTTCTCTGGTCAAAGTCAGAATATTCATATTCTGTTTCTATGTCATTCCCCTTTCCCGTTATCAAGAATATTTCCAGAGATCTTTGTGGATTGCACTGTAGGTTCTGTATTTATTCATTTAATCCTCAACACAAGCTTATGAAATATAAATATTATTTCCATTTTACAAGTGGAGAAAATGAGGCATAGAGAGATAAAATAATTTGCTTAAGGTTCAATATACAGGAAATGAAAGGGCTGGGATTTGAGTCCAGTTTGGTTGAAAAAGCTGATGTAGCTATATTTCATAAAGGGCCTGTGGGAGAAACTAATACAAATAAAAAGTCTTTTTGCATTATTATTCCCAGTTAAACTAGAAGTATATTTTCTTTTTTTATTATTTTTTGACAGGCAGAGTTAGACAGTGAGAGAGAGAGACAGAGAGAAAGGTCTTCCTTTTTCCGTTGGTTCACCCCACAATGGTTGCCACGGCTGGTGCGCTGCGCTGATACGAAGCCGGGAGCCAGGTTCTTCCTCCTGGTCTCCCATGGGGTGCAGGGCCCAAGGACCTGGGCCATCCTCCACTGCACTCCCGGGCCACAGCAGAGGGCTGGCCTGGAAGAAGAACAACCGGGTCAGAATCTGGCGCTCCAATCGGCACTAGAACCCGGGGTGCCGGCACCACAGGCAGAGGATTAGCCTAGTGAGCCGCGGCTCTGGCCTAGAAGTATATTTTCAATGACAAACGGTCTCTACAAATTATGTATTAATTTGCCGGTGCCGCAGCTCACTAGGCTAATCCTCCGCCTTGCGGCGCCAGCACACCGGGTTCTAGTCCCAGTCAGGGCGCCAGATTCTGTCCCGGTTGCCCCTCTTCCAGGCCAGCTCTCTGCTGTGGCCCAGGAGTGCAGTAGAGGATGGCCCAAGTGCTTGGGCCCTGCACCCCATGGGAGACCAGGATAAGTACCTGGCTCCTGCCATCGGATCAGCGCGGTGTGCCAGCCGCAGCGTGCCGGCCGCGGCGGCCATTGGAGGGTGAACCAACGGCAAAAGGAAGACCTTTCTCTCTGTCTCTCTCTCTCACTGTCCACTCTGCCTTTTAAAAAAAAAATGTGTTAATTTAAATATTCAAAACTTTTAGATAAAAAGCTTATGTCCTTGGTTCTATTTCTTATCCTTCCAGAAATGCCTTGAATAAGGAGCAGAATAATAAAGGTGTGAGCCAAGTAGAAATGAAACAGAGAGGTGTAAATATTGTTTTAAAGATCTATTAACTGATACAGGCAGATTAGTGAATATTTCATCTCTGTCATTCCAATATAGCTTGTGGTAAAACGTCTCCAAGAGATGAAGCTGGCACCATTTACTGATATCATATTTATTTTCCTTACCTCAAAATTTGTCTGAAGGATCTCAGTGTCATCCACCTCTAAAAGAGGTTATGATTCCACAAAGAATGCTTCCATTTCCTTCTGCATATAGTTTTTGTCTTAATTGCAGTGTTAATGTTATTTCCCGTTGTAGCTATTAGCGTTAATCTTTATGTACAATTTGCTTATTACAGTAAATCTTGGCTATCTGGAGACCAGACATCCTAAAACCTCAGGCTTAGATCCAGATCTGAGAAAATTAGAGAAAACATGCACACACAGTTACCTCTGTCCATTTCTCTTTGGTTGTCCATTGCTTATTTCCTGTAGCCATCTGAAATAAACAAGGGGAAAAAACCCATACAAAATCAAGATTCTAAGGTTACAGCCCCATGTTATGCTCATAACTGATTGTTCTCGAAGAGGAAGAAAAAAATAAAGTTCAGATAAAATGAGATTGTGTGTGTGTGTGTGTGAGAGAGAGAGAGAGAGAAAGAGAAACAGAGAGAGAGAAGGAGGGAAGATATTATGCAGTACATCATAGGAAACAGAGTGGCAAAAATGGAGAAACTCAGACAGAAGGAAAAGAGCAGTGGAAATTCATAGGATTTAGTTTTCTTACTGAGGTTGGGGAAAATGAGAGGGAGGAGAAGTGAGACCAGTAACGGAATCAGGCTATCTTAATTAAAAACAATATAGTAAACCTGAAGGGGCAAGCAAACCGAGGAAATCTGTAGGACAAAAGGTCCAGATGGTGAGGGTGAGTGGAGAATTAGGAAAAAATGTCCGATCTCTGAAGGATCAGAGGCCAAGATCAAAATTAGTATGGACATCAGTATTGGGACCACAGAACAAGATAGACTAGAAGCTAAAGCAAAGGAGAAAAGAATTCTGAGCAAAAGCTTGGAACTTTACCATATTTGCATCTACTTTTTGGGTGAGCAATAAGATTTTTTAATGTATGGCTCGAAGAGTCAATGTTTGGTTTACCTGCAGCTGCAGTAGTAACTAAATGCTACTGAAGTAATTGAAAACTGGACAACAGAAGTGAGCAGAGCTGCAATACAAAGACAAGATTAGTTACATGGTGCTTGTCACATGATGATGATGATGGGAGGCTTCCTAACAGTATAGGATATCACTCGTGTGTGTGTGTGTGTGTGTGCTAACAGTATCTGTGCATCAACACTGAAAACTTCTTGACACCATTGATACCTCAAGGCAAGTTGTCTAGAAGGTACTATCTCTCCGTTAAACTGTTAAAACCACCTATCACATGTGCCCATGACCCAGCGAAGTGTGAGAGAACATGCTCTGTAACTATGACTTAAAGTCATTACCTGTTATCTTTGAAGGACCACAAGGCTGACTTATATCTTCCATCTACACGTTCAGTCTGTGTCATTACTCATATTACATCTTAGGGTCAATCTTCATCCTACTTCCTTGCATACATGTTTGATTCCATTGGACTCCTTTCCTTCTTCATAGACACTTGGGAAAACATAAATCTGGGGGTGCAGGAATTGTATCACAGTGGGTGAAGCCACCACTTGGGACTCCGGAATTCCATATTAGATTGATGGCTTGAGTTCTGGCTACTCTACTTCCAGGCCAGCTCCCTAATAATGTGTCTGGGAAGGCACAACTACCTGGTCTCCTGCCAGCCATATAGTAGACCAGGATAGGAGTTCCTGGCTCCTGGCTTTGGAATGGTCCAGCCCTGTGTGTTGTGATCATTTGGGGAATAATTCAGAGGATTAAAGGTCTCTCTCTGCCTTTCCTTCTCTTTCTATGATTCTACGATTTTGCCTTTCTAAATAAACAAATAAATAAATAATAAATTAAATACAAAACAAAAAAATGCACATAACCTTGGTCAAGTCCAACTCTTTGTCAACTCCTTGATTCTGTCTGTACAGCTGAATGTTACTAGAGAAATCCATAGCCAATTTCTGTTAAATTCATGCCTATAAACCTCAAGCATCTTCTTAATTTCATGATGCAATAATACTATGCTTTTCTAATTTAATTACTCCCTCTTTTCCAAAGTGAGAGCCATCTGAACTGTTGCTATTCAGAGCATGAACCATATGTCTGCAGCATCTTCAGCACTTGGGAAAAAATGTAAAATCTTGGACCTCATGCCCGACTACCCCAGGTAATCCATATGCACCTTTAAGTTTGAGAACTACCAACCTTTTGACCTCTCTTCCTCATTCTGTTCTATACACAATGGCTTCTGGTTATTCCTAAAACATTTCTAGGGACACTGCTGCTTTAGAATCTTTGCATCCAACTATTTCTACTGCCTCCAGTGATCCTCCTTTGGTTATTTACCTGGCTAATTCCATCATCTCTTCCAAGCTTTATTCAAACATAATTATCTTATTGACTCCTAATCTGACAACCCAATATTAGACTTTGTCTTTCCACACTTACCACTCCTTGTATGCCCTCCATTTTGGCATTCAAAATGTTCTGATTTGTCTAGTAAGGCCCTAGTCCATATATCTTTCTTCTACCATATTTCCATACAGAAAAGTACACAAAGATGTGTGTTTATCCTCAGGCCAAATTTTTCTTCCATTTCCTCCTTTCTCTGAGCCCTTGTTACTTCCTGCTCAAAATTTTCTTTTATATTCTGAACCTTTTCTTAGAATATTCTCTCAAATTTCTTTTCCAAACTGAAAAGTGGCTATTCCATGAAGGCAACACACATGCTGCAGAACTGTCACGGGAAGACATTTCTACTTTCATAAACTACTCTCTTCAGGTGGTGTGGGTATGCTCCTTGCTCTTGTGAGTTGCTTCCATACCCTTTTTCCTTCTCTATATTTTGCCCAAATCCTGGTTCCTCTGCTTTCTCCAGCCTCCAGCACCACCAGATACCCAGTGATATGCTCTACCTCTCCACCTCAGCCATCCAACCACCATGGTCACAGTCCTGATTTGCATTTCCCACAAATGCTCCATTAGTGAAGTCATTGATTCAAACATCTCACTCTCAGATGACAGCTACCTGTTCATCTACTTCTGCCACAAGCATTCTGACCTCATCAGAATTCCCAGGCATCAGCTCTCTCTGCGTGCTTTCTGTCAGTCACCTTCTTTTGCCAATTCCGTATCTAGTTCAGAGTTCATGGTCAAAAACTTCAATCACCTTTTCTCATGCCACTTACCCTCTCAGTCCGCATACCCAAATGAATGCAGCTAAGCATCTTTTCCTTTTTTCTGATTTATTGAATCCTGTTAAGAAAAATTCAGATTTAAGATATTTTAAAATGGACTGATTCCTTAATACCACCAGGGATTCTATTATGCTTTCATAATCAGATCGCTTTTCATTCCCTGGAATAATTATTTCAATTCTCTGAATCCCTTTCCTCTACCTTCTCTTTAAGATTCATAGTCTCCTAATTCATCTGGAAAAAAAGGACTGGTTTTTTTTGTTGTTGTTGTTGTTGTTTTTTTTTTTTTTTTTTTTTTTTTGTGAAAGCATCTATGATGGAAGGGTGTTCCTCATCTCTCTTCTCTGACTCAGATGAGATTATCTCCAATTATATGCTTTCAAGTCACCCTTTCTTCTCTTCCATTCTTTCCACCCATAAAATTAATTTAAAATTGCATAATTTTACTTAAAACAATGTTCCATAACAAGCTGTCTGAGGTCAGTGTTGCTCCTTGCTATATCGCTAGAATGTAGCCTGCAGTATTTACACTCAATGAATAAGCTGATGCATGAATATTTTATTGTACAATACAATTACAGCAATAGTCACTCTTTGTGGAGTTCCTTTATGTGTCTGTAGTAATACCACATTGATTTGTGAATGTTATTTCCCAAGAAGCCTCTCAGATATGCAATTTCGTCCCTATGTTACAAATGAAGGAGTCAAGGCTTTGAGAAGACATGTGTGCTCTTATGCACGGTGGAAATATGATGTGGGTGGTAACACAGATTTATTTGCTTCCCTAAACCTTGTCCTGGAGGTTCTCAGTCCATTAGTTTGATGCATGAAGAAATAAGAGATACAGCACTTTCTTTGAGAAGCTCTTAGGCTATTAGAATAGTCCAACCACACTGTTACAGTAGTAGGGGGTACTTGGTAAGACACAATTAAGACAAGCTTATTAAGGGGAGCCCACATGTGGAGGACCCTATCCAAGGCACCAGACCAGGCATAATAAATCAAAGGAAGAATCCTCTTGTGAGCAAATACTGTTTCTTTAGTGACAAATTTAGCCAAGATACTTTATAGTAAGCCCACCTCCCTCATCAATGCTCTGTGTGAAAGCACCATTTATATATAGTCTGTGTCTCAGAAAATTAATTCCACATCAACAATTACATAGAAAATTAAGAGTTGCAACATAAAAAGAGTGTGCTAATCTCAAAACACAAAAGGCTAAAAGAAAATCTGCACTCGCATGTAAAACAGTAACTGTATAAAGGAGGCACCATCCAGGTGTGACAGTACCTCAGAGCCAAACAGAATGGCTTCCAATCCCAGTCTTACAGCTTCCTCATTGGGTGGCTTCTTTAGGCTCTCTAGTGAAAAGCAGTAACAAATGGTTAACTATTGTACCAACCTCAAGGGGTCATTGCAAGGATTCAGTGATATGCTAACATGTACTTTGCTTAGCAAGTATTTAATAAAATGGTTGTCATTATAAAGCGATGAATTCTGTAACACAGATCCTCTTCATTCTATCTATCAGAAGCATTCAGCATGCTTTAATTCGGAGATTCTGAGTAGGTGTAGGTCGAGGATGGGGTACAGGCATTTAAACATTTTAACAGCTCTGCAGATGATGTGTAAGACCAAGATAGGGATTGCCAAGTCTTCATATGCACAATGGTTCTGAAGTTAGCCAAGCATAGGAACATCGGCTTAGCACATTGGAAGTGCAGCTTCCCAGGTCCTGTTCCACAGTGCTGGTGATTCAGTGGACCTGCAGTAGGGACAGGAATGACACTCACTAGAAGGGTAAAATATTTTAATGAAAATGTTGATTAAGCCATGAGACATTGGAAAGGATTGTTCAGCAGTTCAAACTAATACATAGCTCAAAAAAGTCAGATATTGCTTGCCAAAATCACTCAGAACAGCATGATTCTAATAGTTGTGGCATTTTCTTCTTTTACATGTCATTTCTGTCGATAGCCCACAGAAAGTGAGCACAAAAACTGTGCAATCAAACTCGGAGTAACTGAAGCTGGAAGCAATATCAGATGTTACAATCAGGTAATCTGAATTCCTTGATTTCTGTGCAAAGAGAGCCTTTGTGAGATAGACTTCAACCTGGAAGCTCCAATAAGCTCTTGTTGAATAGAAATGGACAGAACTGTCCTATTCCTGCCAGCGGACTTAATAATCCAGCTTCTTGCAGTGAAGCACAGTTTATAGGGGCCCTGAAAGTGTCAGAAGGCGCACAACAGAGAGCATGCAGAGCAGAAAGGCCATTCCCAGGCCGTAAGTGGCTGAGCCTCGCATTTTTCAGAGCTTTCGGAAGAAGAGGAAATCTTCTTAAATCCCAGGATTGTGCTGACAATGGAGTAGCTACACATTATAGAAATACAATTGATAAGGTCTCCTGGGAGTCTGAACGTAAGGAAGCTGTATCAAGAAAGTCTGAGGATTCTCTACCATTAAAATTAATAACTTCGGTTCTAATGGAACATGGCACACAAAGTGTGGGCTGCAGAAGAAGTCAGCAGATGGCAGCATTAGATGATGAGGAAGAGAATCCTTATGGCAGAAGCCGAACTATCACCTGTGGTCTCTCCTGGCAAAGGGTTTCCAGTGGAATGAACATATAAAATACCATTATTTGTAGCTTTTGATACACATTAATCGGGTTTTTAGACTTCATATGACTCCTTTTATAGTCCGCGTGTTCTGTTGTCCTATATTAATCCTTTTGTTTCTTCATATATTTCCAAATAGATGATTACTTTTCAAAAGCTGGGTCCTGCCTGGATGTGCTATACTTTACCCAAGCACATTCCAACTACTGAGCAGTTTTTATAATGCTAATTAAAACCATTTGTTTTGCTATAAAGAGGAAGAAGAAATTTATCCTCTTTATATTTAATAATTCAAAATTCCATAAGCTTATTGGCAGTCGGCAGAAAATATGATTATCCTAGAACTCGGAATTATGGCAAGCACTTATTCACAAGAGCCTTGAGGGTTGGTTGATCCTGAGAAAGCTGAAGTTGCCCATGATGATGGAATTGGTTGTAACAGGAAGGAAAATCATGTGTCACTGTATGAAAATGTTCACCACACCAGGGGAAGTGACCAGAAGGTCAGTAAGTGACAGTAGGAAAGAACAGTGGAACCAACTACTGACCATCAAATGAGGAAATATGTTGCATTCAAGGGAAAAAAACAAAATGTACTGTATCTGGGGGCAGTCAATATGAGGTCAGAGATTGTGTGCCTTCTGCACAGGGTACAGGAATATGAACAACCACTACCTGAATGGTTTTCAGGGGGACCTGTGTCCTAACTTGGTTTGGCTAGTGTAAGAAGTTGGAGAAAACAGTAGGTGAAAAAGATATAAGACAAGGATTTAGAGACTACTTGTATGCATTGAGAAAATATCACTTTGAAAAAGAGGCAAACAAGAAATCATAGCATTGTCCTTGGATTCAAACAGCAGCTTACCCTAATGTTTCGCATGTATCCAGTGTCCAAGAATGAAAGGGATGGGGACCATAGTCATACAGAAAATATTTGAGGCTGCCATCCTGGAAGAGGGGTAGAGTTATTATAAGACAGCACAGAGGTGCTGTAGTTTTGGCTTGAACTTTTTGAGTTTTATTTATTTTATGGTGAAGTCTTCATAGGCAATGGCAGACAAATATTTGGCTTTTGAAATTTTTTAACCCCCAGGGTGTATTGCCATATTCCCACTTGCTCAATACTCTGAACAAGCTACTGAAGGCATTGAAGTTACTGAGATAAAAATAATCTTTAATTACAGTGTTTTATGGGTGGTGGTTTGATTCTGAATTATTATCTCATTATTTTATCTAGCCTCTCAACAAGTCAGCAACTTATATACTATAATCCAATTTAATGATGAAGCTAAAACAACTGTTTCATCAGGAGAAGCCTGCAGACATCCTTAACCTCTCTTCTCAACAGAAGAAAAACACTAAGGAGGTTGTCACTGGCCTCGAGAGCTGCTCAAAGTCAGATATGGGGAGAATATAGAGAAGAGGGTCAGAGCATGAACAAGGCTTTGATGATTCAGGAATATACTTTTTATGAACATACTAACAGGCTTCTGGAACAATGAGGAATATGTTGTTTTCATGCTCATGACAGAAAACATACACTTGGAAAAGCAGATAGCTAATAAGGAGGTATATGGCCCTTGTATCGTCAAAATTAAAATTATTCATGTTGTGGGTTAAGCTGCCACCTGCATTGCCAGTATTCCACAGGAGCACTGGTTAGAGTCCTGGCTGCTCCACTTTCAATCCAGCCCCCTGCTAATGGGCCTGGAAGCATGGAGAATGGCCCAGGTGCTTGGGTTCCTGCACCCATGTGGGAGACCTGGAAGAAGCTCCTGGCTTCTTGGTTTCAGCCTGGCCCTGCCCTAACTATTGTGGCCATTTGGGGAGTGAACCAGAGGATGGAAGCTCTGTCTCTCTCTCTCTTCCTCTCTCTCTCTGTAACTCTGAAATTCAAATGTCTTTAAAAAGATTTATTTATTTATTTGAAAGATTTACACAGAGAGAGAGGAGAGGCAGAGAGTGAGGTCTTTCATCCGCTGGTTCACTCCCAACTGGCTGCAACAGCCGGAGCTGCACCCATCCGAAGCCAGGAGCCTCCTCCTGGTCTTCCATGCGGGTGCAAGGCCCAAGGACTTAGACCATCCTCCACTGCTATCCCAGGCAGGCCAGAGCAGAGAGCTGGATGGGAAGAGGAGCAGCCAGGACTAGAACCGACGCCCATATCGGATGGTGGCACTTCAGGCCAGGGCGTTAACCCACTACGCCACAGCGCTGTCCCCAATAAATAAATCTAAAAAAAAAAAATAGTTGTAAAAGTCAGAGGAATTATACAGCAACAGTGGAGACTAACAACAATGCCACTTGGAAAAATCTGTTTAGACTTTTATTTGATAGCTAAATTCAAGTTAAACCACCAAAGAAGTTATTCAGCTTTATGCATTATTTATTTTATGAAAGAGCAAAAGACCTTAAATCTGACAACCGGAGGGGGAACCAGTAACCTATCAGACTTACATCTGTCATCACCTGCAATGTAGGTAGGCAGAAGTTTTCTTTTTTTTAATCAGTTTTCTTTTTTTTTAATCTCCCAGTTACAATAGGTCTTTATCTTTTCTCTTTGTAAAGATAGATAGATAGATAGATAGATAGATAGATTTATTTATTTAAAAGTCAGAGAGAGAGATATCTTCCATCCTGGTTCACTTCCCACATGAACACAACTGCCATAGCTAAACCAGGCTAATGCCAGGAGCCAGGAGCCAGGAGCTTCATATAGGTCTTCCGAAAGGGTGGCAAGGGCCCATATGGTTGGGCCATCTCCCACCACTTTTCCCAGGCCATTATCAGAAGGCGGATCACAAGTGGAACAGCCAGGATGCCGACTGGCAACCACATGGAATGCTGGCATCACAGGCTACCCCACGGTGCCAGCCCCCACAGTAAGTCTTTTTCAACTGCATTTGTGGGGTCAATAGTTTGCTGCCCGCCCTCCCAGGGGTAGAGACCTTGTTCCAAATGACAGACGGCCCAGGTGGGGCCTCCTACTTTTCCTGCAGAAAGAACCTCTTCCTTCCTCCAGGTTTGCACCATTGAAAGACATTCTGTTGTCTCCAGCCATGCCAGCAATCCTGGTCATTAGCACCCACTGGAAGCCTGTAGAGAAAAACAGTAAGTGGATGTAGATCCCACTTGCGTGTGTGGCTCTCAGGCAGTCTGTTATCCTAGCCAGCCGTTCAGGAGGCCTTTGGCAAGTCGTTAACATTTCAGCTGAATTCTAAGTGCCTGTGTGCCCCTGAGATTCATCTCTCCGCACACTCTCAACCACAGGTGAAGCACATTTCTGTCATGTCTCCGCTTGAAGGGACCCACATTTCCGTGGACCTTCAGCAACTTAGCTGTCCTGTGAACTTAGCTCTCTGATGGGGTCAAGAAAAGACAAGATTCTGCCACTAATCTGGCTTTTTCTTGTTCTCAAGGTCAGAGCAACATTCTTCAATTTTCTCTACACCTTAGGCAGAAGTACTAAGTTTTGTATCTTCTTTTCATGTTTAACATTTATCATCTTATTCTTTCCCTCCTATGTTTGGAATGAGGTCTTCAATACTACCTTTGACTTTATGCAGTCTGCATTTTTATGTTTTTAGTTACTTTTATTAATTAGAACTTCCAGGATTATTTTTTTTTCACATTTTCTGTTCCTGATTTGTATCTACTTATTTCTAATTTTCATATTTTTATGGGTGCCATTTATTCCTTTCTCTCTTTGACAATATTAAATACATTTATGTTATTTTATGTTAAAGTCATTTTCAGGTTGCTCTGATATTTTCAGTTCACTGGGAATGAATTCATGTCTAGGATTGACTTTCTGTTAATGGATTTTCTCAGAAGTTTTTCATTTATGCTTTGGAATAATACTTTGTGATCTTTTCAAATTAGTTGATCTCTTTCTATCTATTTGTTTCTATGCCAGTTACCTCTCTGCCATACATGTGATGATGCAGCATACCTCATCTTCAATCCAGTGAGTGACATGACCCATTTCCAGGTGGCACATCAGCCGGTCCCCATGACAGACCTGGGCACAGGTCTCCATTTTTATCAGTCCCAATCCCTGATGTTACCAAGAACCTGATTCTGCCCCTTGCCATATATGGGATTTTTCCAGTATTATTTGCAGCAGTTGACTTCCTCATGGCCTCTTAAATTCTTCCATACATAGAAGTCAGCAGAGCTATGACTAACTTTTCTCAGTAACATATATAAGGAACAGCCTCAGTGATGGAGGACGAGAAGTAGTTAGATCTGCAGTCATAAGGTCTACCCAAGACAGCCAATTGTAAAGTTTTGGACCAAGTCTGATGGCCAAGAAACAGGAGAACTGGTAGTGTAAGTTCCAGTCCAAGTCCAAGTTTAAAAGACAGGAGAGGACAAATGTCCCAGCACACAGATTGTTAGGCAGAGAGATAGAATTCTCTTAGACTACTTTGTTTTATTCCCAGGCCTCCAACAAATTGGATGAGGCCTACCCCTATGAGGTCAGTAATCTGCTCTACTCAGGGTACACATTCAAATGCTAATCCCATCCAGTCTCTGGCTCACAGACACATCCAGAATTCTTTTAACCAAACAACTGGGCACCTTGTGGCCAGCCATATTGATATATAAAATTAACCATCACAAACCACTTCATTTCAGTTTTATTAAAATGTTTGTTGCTGTTAGTAAAAAAAAATTTGATGTGTAGAAGAGCATTGAAACACTGAATTCACACTCCCATTTTGATGGACAATCCAAATCAAATAAATTTTACACTTCCATTTAATAATCCAACCTGGGTAGCTGTACATTGTAAATAGTGTGTGGTTAGTAAGAATGAATGGATTTTACTGAAATATCATGAATGTATGTATTATATACTACTATTTGGGGCCCAGAAATTACCAGCTGTGTGGTAGTTCATGATTTTCAAAATTTTTCCACTTCGTTAATCTCAGTGTCCCAGTTTCCTCAGCTACATAGTGGAGATAGTAAGTATTTATTTCACTGGATTCTGATACACTTTATGTAAATAGCTTAGAATGATATCTGGCACATGGAAAGCTCTTAATATATGTTATCAATTATTGTGACTAGTATTATTTCTGTTTGTATACATGTGCAAAATTAAATGAAATGTATGTCTACTTTTGCATTTGGTTATTTATTCCTAGGGCATGAGAATTAGAAGTAGACAGTCATAGACTAGTACATCTTCTCCTGTACCTTTATTTTCCTTATTCCAGCCAGCTGGATTGGTTACAAACATGTCCAGGCACTCCAGCACTAGCCTTGTAAATATATATACATAAATTGATGGTCAAGTCCATTCAGACACACAGGCACCAGGGAATTTTAACTATACCTATTAACAATACCATGTTTAGTTTCCAGTTTTAGTGGCTAGCATATATATAGTCACACACATATATAAGTGTATATAGATTTGCTGTTTTAAGTATTGATTGTTCCTTTCAAACCTTCTATTTTTCTCTACAATAGACACAAGCAAATATACACACCCACATACTGACACTCACAGTTTATAGTTGACCTTGAATTTTATGTTCTTGTGCAAATAGAAACTATCAGATAGAAGCTGCTTCAACTTTTCACCCAATGTATAAAATACCCATATTATATATACTTTTCTCATTAAAAGGTGGTCTCTTTCTTCTTACCTTTAGTTTCCAGAACCTTCTACATTCTGAAGACACTACATCAATCTTCCTTTTTTTCTGTTATCATAAACCTGACCCCACTCTACCAGGTTCTCTCTACCAACATCTCAGAATTAATGTCTCCAATAATAAAAACTAAAACCAAAACAAAACACTTCCTGTGACCCAATTTCCCTTTTCAGCTACAAATCTTTATCTTCCTCTTACAGCCAAACGAATTTGTCTTAGTTGTTGTTTTCATTTCCTCTCCTCTCACTGACTATTAAACACACTTGCATCTCACTTCTGTCCTGAGTATTCCATAGTAACTGCTCTCTGGGAGGCCACTGACTTCTCCCCCCATCCCCTGCTTTCCATTTTCTATAGGTTCCTTCTCACTATTATTGATGCTTTCCACCGCTCCTTCCCTTCCCTACTCAATCTCCACAGATTACCTTTGTGTTTTTACCTACATCCCAAATACTGTTGTTTCTCTGGTCTGTATCCCGGGCCTGCTTGTCTTTGTTTCACATTCCCCCTAAGGATCCTTTCCACTCTCTCACACAGCGTCAATTACCATGCATGTGCTGAGAATATCCACGGTATTCTCCTGACCTCCAGATGTATAATCCACTGCCTAGTTGTTTTTTTTTTCTGTTTGGATCTTTCCCAGACAGCTTAAGTTCAAAATAGCCGAAGAAGATGATTTATTTTTCTCCTCCAAACTGATATTTCATCCTAATTCTATCTCTTACTAAGTGGTACAATCAGCTGTTCATTTCCTTAAGTAGGAAATCCAGAAATGATCTTGAACGCTTCCTCTCCCTCACCTTCTTCTGTTTGCCTTATCAATTCTTTATCCTTAGTAGCTTTCACAATTTTCTATCTACATCCATTTTCAGTGCTACCTCCCTTGTCTATATCATCACTATCCTGGTACAGGTGGTGAATACCACTGAATGATTGCAATGAACACTTAAGTGCATTTCTTTCTTATATATCTATTTTTCATTCATTCATACATTAAAATGTTTCTAAAATATTTACATGTGCAAGATAACATGAGTGCCAGGCAGTCTAATGAATTAAAACAAACAACTTTGTGAATCATTTCTCAAATACAGTAGATGAGAAATGCATACATAAACATTGCTGTGAATCAACAGACAAAGCGCCAGAGATGAAAATGTATTCCTTCCACTTTGGAGGAAAAGGAAGGAGGTTGCTCAGAAGAGGGGACAATTGAGGTGAACTATACAAATTTTGGCTTGAGAGTATTGGGTTGAAAATGTTAAATGGAAGGAAGTATTAGGAAAGGGAAAGACTCAGGAAGGGAAAGTAGAAGAAATCAGTAAGGCAAGTATGGAAGATCTGTAGGGGGAACATGTACAAATTGTTAGATCTGGCTACCACGCAATGTGTGTGAATGAGTTCCATAGACAATGAGGTGGAGAAATACTAACATAATTCATGGGAGTACGTTGTTTCCTCCTTTCCCACATCATTGTACAATGCATTTGATGAGGAGCATAAAGAATATAAAGGATCTTGTTTGAAAATCTTAACAAATTGAAAGAAGGAGGAGATCCACTGGGAGGAAATCCATTTTCAAGGACAGTGGCCCTCCATGTGCACATGGCTCATCACCTTGGACCACTGCAGAGCCATGTGTCATGTGACCCTGCCCTGCATAGGTGAACTTCACAGAAGGGAGCACCTGTATTAGGGAATGCTTCTGGGTGAAAAATTGTCTTCCTGTACCAGAACAAACAAATATTTTCACTTTCTAGTGATCAAAATGCTTTAGTTACCTCTAAACAGCAATCTCACAGACAGAAATCTTAAGAATATAAGAATATGGGTATAAGGTGAAGTCTAAAATGCTGATTTTCACAATTATATCATAATATTGAGTTCTTTTAATACATTTTCCATTGTAAGAGTGCTAGAATAAATATGAACCTGTTATGTAAGGCTTGCAACCTAGTGCATGAATTAAAAATCATAATTATTATTTTAGGTATCAAATATAGTGCTTTATTTCTCTGAAACAGAGAAAATGAGAAAGAAATGTGAGAGGGCAATTATCTCCAGCTGGAATCCTAAGATACTTAAATCATCTCTTGTTTCCTTTGCATTAAATATTTATATTGATTTCTTAATATTGTAAGGGACACTTAACACCTCTATTTATATATAAATGACTGGAAGAACACTTTCATACTTTCAACTGAAGTAGATTATTAAGGAATAGGCACTTGATATTGTATAAGGAAGTATTTTGTTACTTTAATGTAGTCCATAAATTATAACTGAGCATATTTAAAACAAAATACAGTTACTCATTACAGCCCAGGATATCCACCCTGAACTAAATCCTTACCACTTTAAATGTGAGCCAGTTATTTAAAGAAAGAAATTTTCCTATAGCATTTCTTGCCATTTTTCTTTAATTGATTTAAGATTCTCTTTCTTAAAGAATTGGTTTTAAACTCAATTTATTTTTTGGATCTCATTCTTCTCAACTTGTCTGGATATAAATCGCATATCTATTATTTTTTGTTTTTTTTTAATGAACTAAATATATAGTATATATTATTGCATACAATTCTTCTTCAAGGATGCTAAGCTCTTCTCTAAATTCAAAACAGGGAGCAGGCCTTTAACTTAGTGGTTAAGATGTCTACTTCCCACTTGGTTTGTTTCTCACTCCAGCTTCCCGCTAATGTGGACACCTACGGAGTAAGGGGAGCAAGTAGTGGGGATGGCTCAAGTAATTGCCTTTCTCTCAGCTGAGTGGGAGGGCTGAATTGTGTTCCCAGGTGTCCTGTTTCAGCTTGGTTCCCTTTGGCCATCATTTGTATTTAGGATAAGAGATGTGCCTTTGTGTATGTCTCTCTGCCTCTCAAATAAATAAAATAAAGTTATCTGTATCTTGACTCCTCTACCTTTTCTTGTTAAAAATCTAATATCTCTTTCTTTTTGAATGATATAAAAGCATATGCTTTTTCTGTTTAGTCATTTACATCAGTTTCGCTTCATTTTTTCATCTACTACTTCAAAACAAATATGCACTAAATTTTAAAGTTATCGATGCATTTTTTCTCTCAATTTCAATTGCTCTGTTTCATTCACTTCATGGTTCATTTCCTATTTTGGTTCTTTGCATGTGTGTGTTTGCTAGCCTTCTAATTAAAAGCTCTTTGAGGGTAGTGACTCCACCTAGTTTTATCTGCATGAATCTTGAAGTCTAATGAATTATTGATTCTTGTCAGTGAACACTCATGGAGCACCCAATAAATACAAGGCATTGATTTCTAAAATTTCTCTTTCAGTGGACAGGGGTGGAGAAGAAACTCAAAGTAGCATAAACTGAACAAAAACTCACAGGTGGGAAACCATGAGGATGTTATGACATACACTAATCCACTTTTGCTAGATCGAAGGAAAGGGAAAGATGTAATTCGGAGGCTGCTACAGGGAGTGGCACTTGGTGCAGGTGGCTGTAGCTGGTGCCAGCTCTGCCAGTAGTTTCTGTCTCTTGTTTGGGTAAGTACCCCAGGACCTTCATACTTTGGCCTCCACTGTACGTGTAAATCTTGGTAGGTTGCCTCATCTGGTCTGGGGTAGATCATTTGTCCTGGGTTTGGTAAATCAAATTAATCCCATCCCCAGTCACAGAAAGGAGTGAGTGACCCAAGCAAGATCATTTAAAGTCTTCAATAGGATTTCTTTTTTGCAGGTAACAAGGTAATTTTCCCCAAGGATGCTGGGCTGAAGAGTATATCTAGAGTTGCTGACAGAGCCTTCTTGAAAATAAAGCTGAAGCAAGTCAAGGGAAGAAAACAGGGAAAGCAGAAAACACAATGAGCTCAGGTAAGCCTCTGAATACAGTCATGGAGAGAGCTGAATGCACCCTGGACCTCTCAGATAGCTAACTACATAAATTACATTTTTGGTTCTTGGGAGTTTGCTTGTTTGAGGCCAAGTTGAATTTCTTTCAGATGCATTAGAAAGAGGTTGGATGATGTTGGAAGGCAGTTTGCATTTGTATGATGAGAAGGAAGACCATTGAATATTTTCAGAAAAGTAATAATGTCCAAATATTAATTTATGTCTGTTGCTACACAAATCAGACCCTCTTCAAGTCTTTTGTGTATTATTATAATAATTTCATAACTGGCTTCGTTGACTTGGGTTTTTACCTCTCATTCCCCTATCTATTCCCTATTTTGCTACAGACTTTTCTATTTTTTTAAAGATTTATTTGAAAGTCAGAGTTACACAGAGAAGGAGAGGCAGAGAGAGAGAGGGCTTCCATCTGCTGCTTCACTCCCCAATTGGCTGCAATGGCCGGAGCTGCGCCGTTCCGAAGCCAGGAGCCAGGAGCCAGGAGCCAGGAGCCAGGAGCCAGGAGCCAGGAGACTCCTCCAGGTCTCCCATTAGGGTTCAGGGGCCTAAGGATTTGGGCCATCCTCCACTGCTTTCCCAGGCCATAACAGAGAGCTGGATTGGAAAAGGAGCTCCCGGGACTCAAACTGGTGCCCATGTGGGATGCCGGCACTGCTGTGCCGGCTATACCACAGCGCTGGCCCTGACAGACTTTTCTAAAAGGACGATATTATCACACTACTTCCTTTCTCAAACATTTCCAGGTCCAGTCTTCATTGTGACCCTACATATGTACAGGCTGATTTCTTGCCACTGCTCTGTTGGCCTCCTCTTCCTCTAGATAAACTGAGCTGCTTGGTGAGAACACAGTTTGGTTTTCAGTGAGCTTGTGTTTTCATACGTGTTACTTCTCTTTTCAGAATGTTCTTCCTAGGAAGTCTTTTTGTATAATGCATAAGAGTATCAAGTGGTGTAAAGACACTACCTCAGACAGACTGTACTCTTCAAGTGGGAAGGGATCATGTCTCAGTGTTCTTTTGATTGTTCAATAATGAAGTGATAGGAACAGACAGGCACTCAAAGGACTGGTGAGAGCTCATTTACTGAATTATATTCTCCCAGGAATGTACTGGATGCTGCATGTAAACACAAACTTCTAGGACTTAAATGTGATTGACAGTTTAGAATGTAATGTAAATAAATTTCACCAGCATGCATGCACACATATACTCCCACACAACCACATGCACGGGTCCCCCCCCCCCCCCCCAGCAATCCTGACTTAAGAGGTAAATGGTCTAAGAGTCAAAGGAGTCACATAAACAAGACTAGTGTCTGCTAACACTAACTGATAGAATCAAAAAGGGCGAGAATGATCCAACATGGGAGGCGGGATACACAGCAGACTCCTAGAATGGCAGATGTTCTAACCGTGATTTTATCTCTGATAACTGCTTCTGTAAATGTCAGATCTTTGAATTACCAGAACAAAGAATTTCAGAACATAAGAAAAAGGACATCATCTAGATGTATGTTTTAAAATACTTAAAGTCTTGGAAATGAGCAAATATGAAAACTAAGAAACTAAGTCTTAGGTAATAAAGTACGATTGGCTCTTAAATGAACCTTTGAAAGCATGGTATCATTACTTTATGAATACATTTGGGGCTAATAAATGCTCATTCTAAACATTATGCCAAAAAAAGTGGGGCCCAGGTCTTATAAATACAGCCTTAAAGTAGTTTAAATAAGACAGGCATTTAAAAAGTTGTCGTTCAAGAACACTTGAGCAAATTCTTACAGCTTTATACTCAACTGATGGCTAAAGTTAGAGATGGCCTAGTATTATTCTTCTGAAATTGTTATTAGTGAATCAAGCTAACTTCTTTCATTCATTTATTCAACTGCCAATAGAATACCACAGTGAATCATCATACTCCTAGCTGCAAATAGCAGTAAATAACACAGACTAAGTTAAACCCCTGATCTTATGACACTTAACTTCTGGTAGGAATAAGAAACAAATAAACAAATAAATGCAATCTGGTCATTGTAGTACTTTGAAGCAAACATAAGAAGTGAGGGGCCATCATTTTGGCATAGGGGATAAAGCTGCTGCCTGTGATGCCAGCATCCCATATAGACACAAGTTTGTGTCCTGACTGCTACACCTTTGATCCAGCTTCTGTTAGTGCCCTGAGAAAAGTATCAGAAGGTGACTCAAGTGTTTGGGCCCCATGTAGGAGACCTGAATGAAGCTCCTGGCTTGGGCCTGGCCCAGTCCTGGCTGTTGCAGCCATCTGGGGAGTGAACCAGAGGATGGATGATCTCCCCCCCCACACCATGTCCCCTACTGTGTAACTCTTTCAAATAAACAAATAAATCATTTCAAAAAAGAAATGAAAGAGAGAGACAATAAAGGTGAACAGTGAGAAGGATAATAACTTACAGAGTCAAGGATGACTTCTTTTTGAAGGTGACAACTGAGCAGACATGTATATGAATGAGGGAAACAGCCTCTAACTATCATGAGGAAGTGAGCCGCCTGGGTAGAGGAAGAGGCAACTACCAGTGTCCTGGGTGACAGCTTATTTGGTATCTTGTAAACAAGTGAAGGGCAACGAAAGATTCAGGAATAATGATAACACCAGATAGACTGTGTCATTGAATTATGGATGGAAGGTTCAAATTAGTAACTTTCGAATAAGGGAAAAGAATTTCTGGCTGAGGAAGTTCCAAACTTGTATTTGTGGTAGTTTTTCAGGTGATAAGGTGGTGATTTACATAGTTCAAGCAAAGCAGTCATTACAATTGTACTTGAAGGCCAGTGAGTGGTATCTTTTAGAAGAAATACAAACGAGGAAGCAATGTAGTGAGAGAGAAAGTTAATAAGGAGAGGTGGGACTGAGAGCCTATTTGGGATCCCAGGAAAAGAAGTCTGTATGTCACATAATGGGAAAATAAGCTCATGGAGGATTTTCAAAAATAGTTTGAGTTTCACAGAGTTTGCTCAGAAGAGGATGCATTTGGCCATGCTGTAGAGACTGTATGGGGTGGAGAGATGGTTTGCAAAAATACTAGTTTTGGAGATCATGTGGATTACTGGCAAATGGACACCATTTGCTACCAGACTATACTAGTGATCCCCGAAGTCAGGCTCTGTCTTGTCAGTACTAATAATAGCCCTATTTTCTACCCCGGGGGATAAGGAAGAACTGTCAGGAAGCTGTGCAGGGGCCACTTGGCAATGTCACAGCTCAATAGATGATTAGGTGCTCTCCTTTATTTCCCTCAGAGAAGAAATATGAGCTGTCATTACCCCTGTAAATTTTCTCAGCATATTATTTATATTTAACCCATTTTAAGTAAAATGCAGATAATTTATGAGGAAAGCTGCAGTAAAATTTCATTTAAGCATAACATTTTATTAATAGTTTTTCTCCCTAAACCCCTTGGAAAGGAAAAAAAAAACCTGCTAATCTCCTGCTGTGAATCTTTGGGATTTTCCAGAAAATGAGTAGTATTCTTGCTTTTTCTTTACTCAAGGAGAACATGATATTTACAATTTATATATGTGTAGTTACTGGGAAGAACATCTTCCCACTTAATGGCCTTCTGGATTGAAAGCTACTGCTTTTTCACACAACAGTATTGGGGTGTCTAAAAATATACTTGCCCTCGAATCTTTCTTTTCCAACATTTTCATTCTTTTGAGGACAGAAGTGTTAACATCATAATAATGAGGTAATATCTACATACATATAAAGTTGTTTGCTCTCCTTCTCTAATGATTTTTCCCACTCTTATCCAATAGATTGGTTTTTATACCAAGGCTTTTTATGCCAATATTTTCAGAAAGTATTAATTATTCACATATGTGTGACATTCAAGTTTCTTTCCCTACCACAGGTGACCAGATGCATTTAGGGAAATTTCATAGGGTTTTTGTTGTACTTGACTTTACAGAGTTCCAGTTCTCACTCCAAGCAGTTAGAGTCATAAGCTAAAAGGCCACATGGTTTGCATTGTACTTTGAATCCAGTTCCTTACATTTTATTGATAGATTCATCATCTATTCGTGCGTTTAATGTTTTTAATCTTATCATTCATGTTTAATTGCCTCTTCTACACTAACATTAATAGGAAACAGATTTTATGTCACTAAAAAGGAGAAGGTAGGGAAGCTTGGAAATTACTCTCAAATCAATAACTTGCAGGTATGGATAACATGTATTCTTTTTAAAAGATTAACTTATTTATTTTAAAGTCAGAGTTACACAGAGAAAGAGAGGCAGAGAGAGAAAAGACTTCCATCTGCTGCTTCACTCCCCAATTGGCCGCAACGGCCAGAGCTGCTTCCTACGGGTCTCCCACGTGGGTGCAGGGGCCCAAGGACTGGTGCCATCTTGTACTGCTTTCCCAGGCCATAGCAGAGAGTTGCATTGGAAGTGGAGCAGCCCATATGGGATGCCGGCATGCAGCTGGTGGCCTTACCGGCTATGCCACAGCGCCAGCCCCTATACCATGTATTTTGATCAGACATAATAAATCATTTTTTCTTAACCACTAAGGTCAAATGTCCCTACATACATTGGTGCTTGAATCAGACAGAAAACCTATCACACAGATACTAAAAATAGCAACAGGAAGAATTACTTGTGTGCCAAGTGTGTCAATGGGTTGTTTTGCATAATCCTCACACCCCTCCTACCATGCAAGCACCATTCTCATCCCCACTCTACAGAGGCAGACTTCAAGGTATAAAGAGATAAGTAGCATTCATCAGGCAACTAGAAATGAAGTTCTGGCCCAGGATTCAAACTCAGGCAATTTATCCCAGAGACTCAGCTCTTCACTGCATCCCACCAAAAGAAGACAAAACAAAACAAGCCACCATGAAACTTCCTGCTATGTGTAATTGCTTTTGAGATCAACGGATACAGGATGGGTTTATTTCCTTGAAAAGGCTGGATTGGGAAAGTGGAGAAAAATTGGTAAGACAAGTTTGGCTCATTTGATTACATTTAGAGTTTTTGATAATACATTGTGTGAAGATTCCATTTTGTTAAAATTTGTGCTCTTTTTTTAAGACTAACCCATAAAAATGTGGTAATAATGCCTAGCTGATAAAGTGTAGCCATGATAAAAATAATGATGAAATACAATAGAACTTATTTAATTTCATGCTATAAATACAAATAATGCAAATGAAAAATGTCCAGTCATTATCTTTAGGGATCTGATATTAACTTCAGCAGATGCAATTAGAAAGCAGTACCTACAGCCCTGTGGGGTGCAAGAGAGTACACAAGATGTTACATGATGTAGATTACAATGGACAACTTCATCTAATCATTCTTCTTTTGTAAATTTGATTCTGCAGTTGTCATCATCCTGTCCTTTATACAGTTACTTTCATTGTCAGATGAGAATGAGAAGGATCCCATTAAGCATTTTATGAAAATTTGAATAATTATTTCTCAAATTTTCCAGGTAGGCAATTCCTAGAGAAGTTTCTAAAGAAGACTTTAGATTGTTGGATTAGACAAATTTGGTTAGGGTAGACCTGTTACTAACAGTAGGATACAGGTTTTATTAGAATGACATTTCATTTTTCTTGGAGTATTATAGAAATCTGTTGGGTTTGGCAACACATCACCTAAAGGTTACTTGTTTTAAAAAGGAAAAACAGAATGAATTGTACATCTATGCGAGGAAAATGTGGTGCTGGATTCCTTCTAAGATGAAGGAACATGCTACCCACTTAAGATTGTTTTTTCGAGTCAGATTAGATGTGGTAGAAACTTCGGTCGCTTATTTACTGTTATTTCAGGGCAAGTGCATTCTAAGTGTTGGGTATTTTAAAGCTCCTTTCTTTAACCCGAATTTTAGAGATTAAAACCTACATCTGATGGAGAAATATGAAGCAAGCCCTCAAACAATAAGCAGAAACATCTGTCTAGTGCTTGTGGATTTTTCCTTTCTGGTTATGATTATCACACGTGGCAATCAATTAACGTTTCTATCTGCAGGGCCCTGTGCTCCAACTCACTTGCATTTAGAAAAATTCACAGAGACGCTGGGAGGAGGTGGGTAGGTATAAACAATGCACTGTAGTGAGTCACGCCCGTCACAAAAGCCAATAATGATAAGCTAGGATGAAATTTTTGGAAAATCGCTTCTCCATGGGCACAAGATGTGGGCGCAGTCCCGGGGGCAGAGGCCGAAGGCAGCATGGTGATGCATGCCCTCCACTCCCACTAAACGGGGCCCTGGCCAACGCTTCAGTTCCGGGATTGCTCTGCCTCCAGCTGGAGGAAACCCAGGAAACAGAGTTTGGTGGCGGGGCGGGGGGCGCGGGCAGGCGACTCAGGGAGGCTCTTGCCTTCTTCAACTCTGCGCTCACGGTCTCCAAGGCGAAGCCGCCCGCAAACGGGAGAAACTGGGAGCGTGGAGGCCTGGCAGCGGGGCGGCCGTGCCCGTTCACTCGCACGCTCCTGCGAGGGGCTCGGCGAACGTCACACGTGACGCCCGGGGCCCTGCACCCCTCCTACCGCCGCGGGCGCTGCGGGCGCTGCAGACGGAGGCTGCTCGGCGGCCGCGGAGGGAGGGAGGGCGGAGGGCGGAACTTGTAAGGGGAGGCACCGCGCCGCCTGCACCGCCGGACCAGCGCCCCCGAACCCACCCCCGCCACGATCGCGGCTGAGACCCGGGGGAGGGGATGCTGTGCAATAAAGCAGGCGGGGCGGGGTAGGCTGGGGAGGGAGTAGAGGCTGAGAGGGGGGCAGAACGGACGGGGTCTGGAGGACGGGTCCGGCTGGATTCAGACTCCTGCACCGGCTGCGCGGCGGAGAGACAGGGAGAGGGAGCGGGGAGGTTGCCGTGTGTGCGCGCGTGTGTGCGCGTGTGTGCGCGTGTCTACAGGTAGCAGCGGCAGCAGCGGCAGCGGCGGCGGCGGGGACCCGAGCAGGGGACGCGTCTGCTGCCACCTCCCCGCCCATGATTTTCGGAGGCGATTGCTCACTTAGCAGACGGATCTCTAGCCCCGGGAGCTCTCCTCGTCCTCTCCATTTCCACGCTTCTCGGGCGTCTTCCAGTTTCAAGCGTGTGTTTGGGGTATTTTATTTTATTAAAAAAAATTTTTTTTGGTAATCTCTCCCTGTAAATCTTCTCGGGAATTCTGCATCTTGAAGCAGGTGGCTCCTGGAAACGAAATCTTTGGATCCGTTTGGCTTGCCAAGTTTTGCTCTTCCCCGTCTCCTCCCGCTCTCACAGGCATCTGTGGTGCTCTTTCTGGATTTACATGCAGAAAACGTATATATGTTTATATATCGACCGCACAATATCTAGATACGTCCCCGCGTGTCCCAGCGCCTGGTTGTCGTCTCGGTCCGCGACCAAGCGGGATGTTTTGGAGCCGATGGATCACGAGCACAGGACTAACATTCTTCTGAGCCTGGCTGTTCCAAAGGGGAGGGAGCGTGAAGAATTGTTTAACATTCGGCCATCGTTTGGCTGCACACTAAGCACCACGAAGTATTTATGGTTGCAGATCAGGTGCAAACGGGGCTTAGAGAGAAAGGTAAGGGAGCTTCCAGCGTCCGCCGAGCTCTGGGGATTGCGAGAACTTCCTACTCCCTGCCTCTCCCTCGCCTTCCCCACCTGCCCCCAGCCCTGCCCGGCTCGCTTTCTCCGTAAGCTCAACCCTTTCCCAATTCCACTGGGTTACACGGGGGTGGGGGGCGGCGTGCTGGAGGTGGAATCGTCTGCTGGAGTTGGAATTCTCTCTCTCTCTCTCTCTCCCTCTCTCTGTCTCTCTCACCCCACCCCCAGCCTAATAAATGACTTTCCCAGTCTCCCTTTTAGAGGTTTTAGGAATTGGATTTTTTTTAAAGCTATCTACATGAACTGTTTTAAACCTCTCTTGTTGCCAAACCCTCAACCCTATCCTCTGACACAAACACAATAAAACAGAATGAACTTTGATGAACTGGGTGGGTTTTTTTTTTTCAGCCGTGGGGTCCACGGAACCTCCCAAACGCTTCTTTTTCATGTAGAAAAGCAAGATCACCGCAAAGAAACCCACACCTCGGGAGGTGTCCACCGCGGAGGAAATTCGGCTTCTGTTTCCGCAGGCAGCCGATCCATTTTGCTTGGAGGCCGATTCCCAGAGTTGAGCGAGGGGAAGCCGAGCTGGTGTAGCAGAAACTGTGTGGCGGCCGAATTCCCCTTAAACCCACCCTTTGCCCCTCCGCCAGTGCCTGTTTAACTCCGCCGTCTGTGGGCCGTGGCACGCGTTTCCAGAGCCGACCTTTGGGGAGGGGGGGTGCTGGGAACACCCCCTTATTTTCCCTTCTCCCACCCCCTCCCCAGCCGCCTCCCTCCTCCGCTCGGCTCCCCTCGCCCTGGCAGTTTGTAAACTGCCCGTTTTGCCCACCCCTCGCTGTGGGCGTCCTCGCCGGCTCCCCGCTCCTTTCTTCCCGGGCGCGGGCAGAGCAGATGCGTCTTCTTTTTGCTTTGGGCTCCCTCTGCCGCCTCCCCGCTACCCCCCGCGGCTCCCCCACCTGCCCCGGCTCTCCCGGCTGCTCCGCCCCGCAGCGGGTTGACCGCTCTTCAATCCCGAGGCCCGGCGGGCAGGGGGCGCCGAGGACCGGGCGGCGGAGCGGGGAGACTCGGCAGGAAAGGCGAGCCGGAGTGGGTGCTCAGAGGCCAGGAGAGCCCGTCCGAGCCGGAGGGAGCGAGTGTGCGGCGTGCACGCTGCCCGAGCCCGGGCGGACCAGTGCAGTGGTCTCCAAAGCCTTAGAGCGGCGCCCCGGTCACTGCAGTTTTTCTACCTAGAGCTGTGCCCTGGGACCACAGAGACCGAGAGCCGGGAGATCAGCAGACAGGTACCCGAGATACAGCGAACCGATTGCGAGAGCGCGGGGAGGGTTTCCTGGCGAATCCCGGGGCCGAGCAGATGGAGGAACAATGACGCCTCCAGAAGCGAGCCCTTGCCTGAACCCCCGGCGAGGCGCACGGGAGCCGCCTGCAGGCTTCTGCCCTCCCCAGGCTCTTCAGCGGGTTTGGGGGTCGGTTCCGCCTCTTAGTTTGACAGGGATAAGAAAGTTACTCCTGCTCCCCAGAAGGTTTCCTGAGAAGTGGTTTTCAGATCTGCGTGGTTCGAGTCGAGATGTCACTCCCTAGATGCGCCCGCGATGAGCAAGTAATATATTATGCATTATTGGGCGATAAACTCTCCTGGGAAGAGAAGGTAGCGCAAACATTTAAACCGCTCAGTTCTCCGACTCCTGCTTGCCTCAGTGCAATGCCTTGTGAGGAGAAATGTAAAACCACCTGCAGTGAATTTAACATTATTTAGGCTGCGATTTGCAGTGGGGAATAATTTATCGCAGAGGAGATTGTTAGTGAGTTACAGAGGTGAAGGAAATTATGTGTTCAGGATTTGACTCATTTGTGATTTTTTTTTCTAAATCACGCACACTTGGCCTCCCCTAAAGAATTATATTATTTATCCATTTCCAGGGTTATGGTGATGCATTTAGGACTTAGAAAACATGAATTCAGAGGGTTAACTGTATCTTTACTCTGCATTTTTAACAGGGAGTTAATATACTCATTTTCTTTCCTTTTTATTCTAAAACCACAGGTCTTTTTTAAAAAAAATAAATTGAATCCTCGTGCTGTCCATGAAAATTATAGGGTCTTCAAGTGTTTCTCAAGAAATTAATTGTGCTCAATTATTAATAGGATCATAGATATAAAAATGTTAACCGAGAAAAAGAGTGTGTATCTCGGTGAGGGTTTAAATCCTGTAAAATGTCTCGACATTTCCAGCAGCCATTGTAACCGAGCAGAACACCAGCTTTGTGAAATGAGCTCAGGCGCGAGGGCCATGCATGTATTTAAAATAGAAATGTTAAGTGCAAGCACACGAAGTTTACGGTGCCCTTGGCAGAGAAGGGGGCTAAGCCTACCTGTGCTGCGCCGCTGGTGACTGAGTGATTCACCAGGAAGAGGAAGTGAAGCGTTACTCAGGCCTTCTGAATCACATGGTTTGAGTAAGCGAAGTAACTGTTCTCTGAGAGCCTGCTAGCCCGAGGTTAGTCTTCCCAGTCCGCTTCCCAGGGCAGACCTGGAGGGAGGCAGGCTTGCAACAGGCCAGACCAGAGTTCCTGGAGCGTGGGGTAAGAAGTGCTGCGTGCCCTCCCTCCCTGCACTGCATCCCTCCTTGAACCCCCAAAGTGCTTTCTGTCAGTCTTTATGTCTTCTGTAGGGATTCAGTTTGTGAAATTGCCACTTATATTTAGTTGTGAGGTATTTTCAAACAGAAGCGTTTGAAGTGTTGAAATGGAAGGTGGAATCCATGCGACCAGAAGGTAGGCTGAGAACTCCCTCCGTTCCTGAGGTGTTGGCAGGCCTGAGGACTCCATGGGGTTGCAGTTGGATGACTTTCCTGGCTCACTGTCTGCAGTCTCTTCCAACTCTGAGATTCTCAAGTTTTGTTCCCCTTTTATGATTTCCACATGGTTATCCAGTGGTGGGGTCTAGATCTTTCAAATATCCTTGAAATAGCTGTTTGGAGATTTTTTTTAATGGAATAATTTACTAGCTAGAACTAGACAGTATAGCTGTAAATTTAAAATCTTGGATGTTTTTAAAAAAATTCACATAGATTTTAATGTTATTGACAACTTTTGGTGGGACATTAGAGATGTAGGTACCATCTATAAACATTTCTCAAGTTCTGTATGTTAAACAATTTTTAGTAAAGCATAGTAATGGTTCATCTTAATTCTTTTTACACAAAAGAATTCTTTTGAATACTAATTTGTAAGTTTTGCAGGTAAAACACAGTTGGAATGAATAACATTGTTAACTGGATTAGAAACTGACAGTTTAACCATATACTTTTGCAACATTTTGAAGTTTGAAGATTTCCCATTTTATTTGATTTATAACTAGAATGATAGGATTCCCAGTTATGGTTCGATTTTTTGTAAATGGAATGATCCAAGGGCATCACCAGACTTATTTATTCTGAACCATGAATCTGAGCCTATGGATCACAAATTAAAAACAGTTGACTTTCCTGTGTCCCTCGTGCAGGGACATTCAACTGCCCAATGACATTCAACTGTTTCAGATTTCAGTTTCATTTAAAACACCCTCTACCTGGTTCTCCCCCAGTCTACTCTTTCAACCAATTCACAACATGCTAGTTACTGCAGTGTTATCTACCATTTTAGGCTTCTGCACTTTGCTTATATTAACTTTTCTTCAAGGATCCATCTTGCTAAACTCCACCCCCTCACTCCAACTATTGCATAAGAAAACATGTTGGTTCCTCAGGGTGGGCTTTTCTTCTCTTGCTTCCTTCCTTTATCCTTACCTGTAGCACCCATCACAAGTTATCTGTACCAGGAGTACCCACTTTTCACAATCTTCATGGTTGATAATGTAACTGGATAGTGACTTTCCATGGGTCAAAACCAAAATGATTCTGCACTGACTTAAGAAAGACTTAGCCCCATCTCAACATAAAGTAGACCATAAATGAATAAGAAACTTATTAGTTGGAAATACATTTGGCTATGAAGTAACAGATAACCTGATTGTGGGTTAAGAAAATAACAGTTGTATTTAGCTCACATGTTAAGTTAGGAGAAGACAGTTACTTAAACATTTAATCAAGGGATCAGGTTTCTTCCTTCATTGTGGTATTTTTCTTCTCCTGGTCACAAGGTTACTGCTGTGCCATCAAGCTCATTTCTGCTTTCTAAGTCCAAGGAAGGAGGGTAAGAAAAAGATAACAAAGAGTACTCTTTGTTCAGGATTTCTTGACTTAAGCATTGCTGGCATTTTTACCTAGGAAAGTCGTTATGTTAATTGTGGGGGAGTATTCTGAACACTGTGGGATATGTGGCAGTTTCTTTGATCTGCACCCTCTAGATGCCAGTGGCATACCCCACTCACCAATTCCATCATAGGGATCAATTGCCATATCTGTGAGATAAAATCACCCTAGGTTGGGAACCTTTGCTCTAGAATTTTAAGAAATTCCATTTCCTACTTTCTCTTTGCATTGCACTGTTAGTGAGAATCTGGTTTTTGCTTAATAAATGGTTAGCGGGCCATCAGTGAGATTTACAGAGGAGGAAAAGAATGGAAAAGGAAGGAGCCAACTAAACCTGCTCTGAGCACTGTGTCTTTCCTGTGGTGGAGACCTTTTCCCCATAGACTTCCATTCTTGTTTTCCCTCCAGAAATGTGTCTGATAGTCCCTGCTAGGTACTGGAGAGGTTGGGAAATTCAGCACCTTAGTGCAATTTGGTGTGCATACTGCTATTCTAAACCAAGTCCACCTGTGAGAAAAGAAGGGGAAATATATTTGGAATTGAAAACTAGTGATGACTGACCACTATCACAAAATAAATGAGTAGTTAACATTCCCCAAAATACTTCAGAGAGGAGAAAAAGGAAAGACAAGATCAACAGGCATATTCCTAAAGGAGGGTATAGAAAATTTTTTCACATGCTAAATGCTGATTTAAAAACAACAGTGATAATACATGGATGCTTTTACTTGGAAAATAACAGGGCAGAATGGAGGCATCTTACTCTTCATAACATTTTTTCTTTTCAGATGGCACCCCATCTCTTCCAGTCTATTGAATCAAGCTTGTTATTCATACTTAAAAAGTAGTGTTGTCAAAGGAGATAAGAAAGCATATCTTTTATTTCTAATGCCTGCATTTAGAAAAATATCATAGAGTAGTGATGGCATTTGGTAAAATAATGGTTTCTAATATGATGTGCTAGAATGGACGGTAGTAACTTTCAGTGGGAGCTGCTCAATTATTCCCCACAGTGTGATAATAAGTACTGTTGTATACAATAGTAAGGAAGTAGTCTGCCTTACAAAAATATACCGACACTGATATGGATGGCCAAAAGTCTTGTCTTTCCTCTTACCCTCTGATTTTCGTTCTTGGTTAGTTAATTGAGTGTCAGTTTTTCCTCAGCTCTGTCTTGAATATGGAAATACAAAGCCTAGTATCTGCTAGGAAGTTTTGCCCACCCAATTAAAGGCCTGAACAAAGTAGACATTCATTATTTTCTCAGAGAGCAAGGCTTCTGGAGGTGTGCGGATCCAGGGTTGGCTAACTCAGCAGTTCAGGACATACTGGCTCTGGTTCAACCTCACTGCAAATCCCTTGACTCACCATCTTTGAAACAAGATAAACAATGTGGTTATCACAGAGCGAAACACCACCTTTCCACACAGCCCTACACAAACCAAAAAGATTTCTTTTTCCAGAAATGTCTATCAAAAGGGAAACTTTTTACATGAGCTACCAACAGACTTTCCTTTATGTCTGCCTGACCAAAACTATGTCACATACCACTCCTAATGAGTAAGTGGCCAAGAGGGGATACACTGCATACTTGGTTTTGTTCAGTCATGGTCCACTCATTGGGGGTTGGAGGAAAGAGCTCTGCTTTCCTTTTGAGCATGGCATTTTCACATTTGCAGGTAATTAACTGGGGGGAAGGGAGGCTCCTAATCGGATGTTCCACAAACATCAGGGCTGCCATCCTCAGGTCTCTTACAGCATGGGCTGCCTGCATTAAAATGTAGTGCATAAAAAATAACTGTTCTGTGACTCCAAAGGCATACGTTGTATACATGCCAGGCAACTTGCTTCTGATGTAAAATGCATGGTTTCCTGATGTTGAAGTATGTTAGTTACTTTTAACCACTCCCTGGAGGGTTGGAATATGTAGGAATGTCTTCATGAGAGAAGCATAGGAAACACTAAATTATACTGCATTAATATCTAAATCAAAATCTCTACCTCTTAAACTTCTATATAAACCAAACTAAAACATAGCATGTCCTCCTTATCAAATAGATCATGTGCCCTCGTCTCTGTTTGAATAGTGTGAGAATGATTGGACCCAATTGGCCAAATTACCTTCATGAAGACTTAAGCCCAAAAGAAAATTACTCCTACTTTATCCTACTTTATACAAAAAAAAAAAAAAAAAAAAAAAAGAGAGAGAGAGAGAGAGAGATTGACTTATTTATTTGAAAGCAGAATGACAGTGTGAAAGGGAAAAGAGAGAGAGAGAGAGATTGACTTATTTATTTGAAAGCAGAATGACAGTGTGAAAGGGAAAGACATAGAGAGGTCAGGCACATTAGCAGGAAGCTGAATTGGAAGCAGTGTAGCCAAGGCTCCAGCCAGCACTCTGATGTGGAAGGTGAGTGTCCCAAGTGGCAGCCTAACCACACCATAATGCTGGCTGGCTCCCACCCCTGTTTTTGATAACTGTTTACTTGGAGTTTTCAAGGACAGTGTCTGATTTTTCAGTTCACATGCCAGTCAGCATCTTTCTCATTGAATACTGTGAGCCTTAAAAACAAACAAAAAACAAAGAATGCTTTATTTCTTTTGCCTGATTTCATGGAAACTCAGAGCCAGTTCTGTACTTAATTGAAAAAGACGTCCTTAGCCATCTACTTTACCCTGCTATAATTATTATTAGAATCTATTTTAAAACTTTGTCCATTGTCTTCATTTAAAGACTTAATTGTTTGGGGACCTTTTTAATCATAAGCTACTTCCTTTTATTTTGGGGAGGAGGGAAAATCTGAATGCTTGTATAAACATGAGTGCTGCCACACATCTCAGTTAGTGTCTTTTTTCTCCAAAGGGTATATGTTTGGAAATTAGAGGATACTATGTACCATAACCTGCTGGATTTATGGTATAAGGCATGCAATGAGCACAGTATGGTGCAAGGGGATTTCAGGGGAAGGAAGTAATGGTGATGGGTGAGTCATTTTAATGGAGATATAGTTTGTAGTCTGCAAACAAATAGAACTTGAAAGCAGCATTGATGAGAAAGTATAAATAAGTGGACTCATACATATTTTGTTCTATGATCAGATAACAATTGTTTTTCAGCTTTCTTTAGCAGAAGAATCTCAGTAACCTCAATGCTGTCTCCCCAGTATAAAGGAGCAAATGAGCTTTAGCCCCCAAACCACATGTAGAAGAGCCATGAACTAGAAAAAGGATGGGTTTGATATCCTCTCTCTCAGCAGATTTTGTAGTGAACTTTGGCTGTGTCCTTGCTTTACCTTCAGTATGTCAGGGTGTGCCTCTAGAGCATCTCATGGATCCGTTGCTACTGTTCTGTTTTCAGCTCCGTGGCCAGAGCTGTTGATACCACAGCAACCGCCTCTGAACTGGGCTCTTTGCCTCCAAGGGAGCTGATGTTTTAATCAAACTTAAAATGATAATTAGTAACTCCATCTGTGGTTAGGGTCAGAAACAGATGTTTTTCTTTTCTGTTTTAATAGAAGGTACATTTGAAAATGGAAACAGTGAAATTGAGTTTTAAATAGATTGAAACTTTAGTGAGGAATCCTACATCAAGAGAGGACTATCAGGGGAGCATTTTTCTAAGCCTCTCTGAGCTTCTCTCTTCTAGACCTTATCACTACTTTGCACTTCAACAGCTCCATCGTAAAATAGAGTCCACAACATTGAACCTAGGGTACTGTAAGTTCCTGAAGCCGCTCCTAGAAAATAAACTTAAAGTTAATGTACTGTATTTCATCAAAACAGGGGAACACAGATTATAGGATGCAACATTTTCTGTATAATCTAGAGGGAGGGCACCATTCATATAATCCCACAACACTCTTATCATTTAGAAATTTTTATTTTATACTTCTATAAAGAGTAAGGTTAGGCCTTGATATGTTTTTATCACACATCAGTATTCTACATTTAAAAAGTATAATATTAGCCAAATACATTGGTTTAAGAAATCAAAAGAAATTTTCAACTCCGAATCTCAATCTGCTAAGTTGTGGCTTTGACTTGGTTACCCAGATCCACGGTTTTCACACAGTACAACTGTGTGTTGATGATGGACCATTTCTTTAACTTTTATTTCAGCATTGCAAAAAGTTGTGAAGTAGTACAAAGAATTCCTATAAATCCCCTGCCTAGCTTCTCTTACTGTTAACATGTTAGTATGATTTATTTGTCATAATCTATAAACCACACCCAGATTTCCTTATTATTAACATCTCATATTAGTATGTTTGTCACAATTAATGAACCACATCCAGCTTTCCCTATTTTTAAAAACTAAACTCCCTGTTTGCCTCACACCCCTCCCAGCCCCTTATAATCAACATTGTTTGTTCAGATGGAGGGTTTTTTATTTTCTCCCCCAGATGAGGGAGAACTTTCAGTTTTTGTCTTTTTATGTCTGACATATTTCACTTAACATGATGTCCTCTATTTCCATCCATATTTTTAAAAAAATTTATTTGTATTTATGAGAGAGGGTGGGGAGGAGAGAAAATGTTCGAATTACTTGAGCTGCCACCACTACTGCTCTCAGGGAGGGAATTAACAGGAAGGTAGAGTCAAGAGCTGAACTGGGTGGTGATTCCAGTGTGGAAAACTGGCAGGCACCTCCACCAGTGTCTTAGCAGCTAGGCCAAACACTGCAGCCAGTGACGCATCATTTCCCAAGAAGGCTGCATGACTGCCTTCAGGATTTCCTTCCAAGCAGCTAGAGGATTTGAAAGTTGATGTTTTGCTTACTTTACTAAAATGGGACAATGTAATGTTTTCAGACAGCCACCGGGATTAACTTTGCTTTTTTAAATATTTTGAAATGGTGAGAGTAGTAGTTGCCTGGCTGTGACAGAGAAACAGCCAATGATTTCAGATAGTCAGTTCAGGGCCACTCTGTCTCCACTAGTACTTGGCCATGAAGAATTATAAAAGGCATCCTGATATCAGAGGTATTGAAGTTTTATTTTTTTTTAAGTATGTCAAAATCAATGAAATATTGTAACTTTAATGATGCACATCTCCTTATTTTTAAACATGTTAATGCAATGATAATTAATCAAACTATTTAATCTCCAAACATTAGGATAAGAAAGATCACTACATAATTCTTAGTAAAATTAGAATTTAACTCTGTCTCTTTTTGTTCTCCACTCTCTCCCATCATGCAATATTTAAGATGTAGCTAGTTTCCCACTAGGAGTTAATGGTAGGATTAAAAAAATTAAACCATAATCATGAGATCTATGTTTGAATAGCAGATTCTTCTAATAGTTATCTGTGTCACATCCTGTGATTCCCTTCACCTCTCTGGGCCTTAGTTTCTGCATTTTAAATGAATGGTTTGACTAGTAAAAATTAAATGCATTTTCTGACTTTCAAATCTTTTTTAGCTAAAGATAGTAAGAAGTAGTGCTCACAATAATATATTGTACATTTTAAGCTGGTATAAGATAAACATATAACGGTGGAGACATGTTACTTTATACTAATAAGCTTAAATATATAATATAGTGTATAGCCTTAAGACTCCTTGCATATTTCCAGCATTAAGGTTTTGAGAGACTTACCCATATATATCTTAATTGTTCGTTAAAACAACTGTAAGCAGTGCAGAAGGTTCAACAGAACAGAGTTAGGATTTAGGAATTCTTCAAACATACTGGATGAGGAAGATTACTGAATAAATTAAAGCCAAATAAAGAATGTAAAAGTGGGAAGAGGCAAGAAGAAAATGCATTTTCCATCAAGAACAAAGAAAACTTACATGAGGAGTTAACTATCACTATATATAAATGTTCTGCATAAAAACAGTCATCAGTAAAAAGCCAGATAAAATTGGCAGGTAAAAGTGCTTTCCCTTTTTTATTTCATCATTACTCAGCCACGTACCACTGTTTTAAAAAAATATGAATAAAAGGAAGAGGAGTCTGTGGTTGGATCAGTCAGACGGCACTATTTGTGGATAGATCTTGACAGTTCTTACTGTGCGATTCCACAGACGATGGTGTTTCTTCCCTGTATTGTATTTGAAAATTGCCACTGCTCTTAAGTGGTCAGAAAGCTGGGCACTTAGTTTCTGATGAATAACAAACTCTCCAGATGTGTACACTCATCTTTCTCTCATTGTGCCTGTAGTCACCACAGAGAGAACAGGGCATCGCCTCTTCCCTACCTGCCTTGATAAAACATGAGTTGACTTATAGAGCAAGAAGATAACCTTCCCTTATTTTTTATTTTGACTAGATATTCATGAAGCACCCTTTCAGTAGAATTACAGTATTAAAAATTGTAAGATGCAGATATAATATTGCTGCAAGTAAGGTTTTTGAATTATTAATCATTATCTTAATTATCTATTTGGAGCGCTTTGTCTGTAAGAAAAATATTCGAGATGGTAGTTTTTATGATGCAGAATGTTACTTAATTGTTAAATAAGGGTCTGAGATTATATGAATATTACCATCATTTAAAAAAAAATTTTTTTTGAGAGGCAGAGAGACAAAGGGGAGGGAGATAGAGAGGGATAGAGAGAGAGATAGGTCCTACCCATCTGCTGCTTCATTGCCCAAGTGCCTGTTATGGGTAGAACTGGGCTGAGGCTGGTGCCAGGAGCCAGGAACTCAATTCAGGTCTCCTATATGGGTGGCAGGAACCCATTCACATGAGCTAATATCATAGCCTCCCAACGTCTGCATGCAACTAATTTTTTATGACTTGGGGGAAAAAAGATCACAATTCTTGACTCTAAGTAGACTGCAAAACATATTGTAAGTAAGACTAATTTCTAAAAACTTCAGTACATTTCCAGTGGTCTTTCAAGTGAAGAGACCATTGTGGTTTTCAGGTAATTATAGGCCAAATTCCTCAGTTTACATGTGACAAAACTGAGCCCAGAGAAAAGAAATCGCTTGGTTAATTCAATGCTAGAGCTTGGACTTGAACATCCCTACCTTAATGTGTGTAATGGCTTCATGTATCAACTTTATAGTAATATGTATAGCAGCACTATATATTGTATATAATCATGATTAAATAATTATTAGAAGTTTAGTAGTTCAGTAATTGCTGGAGATGATAAAGAAGCAAGGTTTAGTGAAGAAGCTATTACTTGAAGGAAATCAGGATATGAATACATGGAGAAGAAGGGCGACGCATTTCCTGAACAAAAGCAATAACAATCAAGATGGGCACATATTGCAGAGACAATTGGCCATTCTTGAAGTTTTTCAGAAGTAAATGCATAAACTCATTAAGAAACACTATTGTAAAATGGAAATAAAGGTGATTTTTTAAAAGATACATCTCATTCTGTGTTTAATATTTTGGCTTAGGCCCTCTGCAGATTAGAAATTTTTTTTTTCAGAAAAATGTATGTTTGTCAGAAAAATGGTTTATATTACTCATATCAGAAGTAGAAAATAAATCATTTAACATGAGAATACAACTTCTGATTACATGTCCATATAATTGGTTGATACAAAATCAAGTTGATCTTTGGATTATCATCACTAGGAGATTCTAATCACAAGCTTGCATAGGTGTGGTTTTCTAACCTGGGCGTACTGTTTAGGAGATGTGGAACATTATAACTCTCCAAATAGTCTTCTCGCCTGCCTGCTGTTTGTTTATTTATTTGACAGGTAGAGTTATAGACAGAGACTGAGAGCCAGAGAGAAAGGTCTTCCTTCTGTTGGTTCACTCCCCAAATGGCCACCACGGCTGGTGCTGTGCTGATCCGAAGCCAGGAGCCAGGTGCCTCCTCCTGGTCTCCCATGTGGGTGCAGGGCCCAAGGACTTGGGCCATCCTCCACTGCCCTCCCGGGCCACAGCAGAGAACTGGACTGGAAGAGAAGCAACCGGGACTAGAAGCCTGCGCCCATATGGGATGCTGGCGCTGCAGGCGGAGGATTAACCAAGTGAGCCATGGCACCAGCCCAGCCTGCTGTTTTTTTAACAGAGTACTCCCGTCAGTCCATACACAGGGACTGGGTGTAAGATGTTTGTAATCAAGATGTTCTATTTATGAGAGGGAGAGAGGGAGAGGGTGAGAGGGACTCCCCTTGTTGCTAATTTTGACACCCAGTGATCATATTCATCTTCATTTAAAACATTGCAACAATTTTAAGGTCTAAGAGGTACAATTTCAAGTAAGTTGTATTCTTTTGTTTCTAGTAAATTGCACGTGAAATCTGCAGGTTCCTTCTGACCCTGAATCCACTCTCCTTAAAAACATCAGTTCATTTTGGGAGTCAGTGGTTAGAATAACCTGCACCCAGGGAATAGGTTGGGCACCGGAAGAGCATGAGCTTGTTTTCCACAAAACTACATAAACATGGGCATAATTTCTCATGAGAAGGAGCGCTACAAGCATGCTAGTCAGGTTTACACTGTGAATAGTCATGGTGTTCATTTTTTATTGCTTTTTTATTAATATATAGAGAACAGATTTCATGAATTTCCTAGATGCAGTTGCTCTCCTGCATTCTCTGGAAGTTCTGAGAAGTATGAGGCTTCACAGAACAGCTCCTCATGGGGCATCCTCTCTAAGTGCAAACAGGAGAACAGGAGAGTGGGGAGCTGATGCTGCTGGGCAGAAGGAATTTGTGATCATGAAGAATGAGGTAGTTTCTTGGAGAGAGAGTACGAAGAGCTTCTTTAAGATTGCAATATCCTTTATTTCTATACTCAAGCTTGCACAACGGCAATGTATGCACACGTATATATGTAAATGTGTCCATCCGTATCCATCCAATTTAATTGGAAATTAAAGATGAATGCCTCACATGAGAAAGCATGAGAAGAAGCAAGCAGTTTTCTTGGAAAAGTTATTAATTTTCATAAACACCAAAGATGAGAAGGCTACAAAATGTTTCTGGCAGCAGGAAAATATATTTAGCATCCATTTATCATGCCATATACCTTCTCCCTATCATCATGAATGTAATTTCTTTCTCCCCATCTCCATCACTCCTGATCCTGGTGGTCAGTCGTATCCTCTCTGAGATGCATCCTTTCTGTACCCAGATGCAAAACCCAAATTCAGAATTAGCCATTACATCTTTGGACTATGGCAAAAAACTTCTGAACTGCAAGTTTAGCAACCAACATTTGCTCTGAATAAGTTTTTCTGAATGTTTTCCTCTTCTATGCGATACTCCGTTAAGAAGAGTGAAACATAAAATAGACAAGTATTGATGGAAGAGGCCAGGAAGATCATTCGTTTTAAATCAAGACTGTGCCAGTGAGATGGAGTCTAGGTTCATATCAGGTGTTTACTGGAAGAATGATTTGGGGACCTCTAAGAAGGACAAAGGCACTTCCTAGGGTTGGTGGAATGAGAAATCAGGGCGTAAGAAAGAGGTGGACAAAAAAGAACAAGACTGAGGAGAGTGAACTTGTACTGCCTCACTCTAGCTCAGCATGAAGGAGGGTTGCTGAGTTCTAAGATGCATGCATGATTCAGTGTAGCCTTCAATTTCTGTGGTAGAATTTTCTATCTGCTTTTTTGAGAGTAAATGAAACAATGGAGGGTGGGTGTTTGACCGGGTGGCTAAGTTTATGTTAAAATGCCCATGTCCCACATTAGAGTACCTGAGCTTGATTACTGGATCTGACTCCAGACTCCAGCTTCTTGACAATAAAGACACTGGGAGGCAGTGGCAATGGCTCAAGTCATTGTGTTTCTGCCACTATGTGGGAGACCTAGATGGAGTTCCTTTCTCCTGGCTTCAGGCCTGGCCCAGCTTTGGCCATTGTGGGCATTTGGAGAGTGAACCGATAAATGGTAGTTCTCTCTCTATATATGTATCATCTCCTCTTCTCTCCTCTCTTTCTATTTGCCTCTGCCTCTTAAATAAATAAAAATATTTAAAAAATTAACCAGTACATCACAGCCCTTTGCCTGGTACATAAAAAAAAAAATGTTCAAAAGCGTTCACCTTATGATGGTAACCCTCCACTGACATACACAGATGCACTCTGCTCACACACTGTTAGCCATTTACTACCTGGTTTCTATGCTAGACTTCCTGGAGAATGCAGCATTGAAACACTGTCTCAGGTTGGGGTGAGCCTCTCTTTCCAGGAGCCTCTGAAGTTTCCACAGAGTGCTGTATCTCCCTGTTGTGGCTAATGCAGGGCAGCCAGGGCTGCTTTTTATTTTGCTCACACATGGAAGGAGGGATAAAGCATTTAGAAATGGTGAAATTGGCAGCTTTAAAAGAAATGCGAGGACTCTTTCAGCACCAGAATGGGAAAACCTTTGAGACATAGGCTTGTTCAGGAGTGAGTGTTTAATTGGTACCTTTGTAAAATCTCCCAACTAAGCTGGATCATTTTCTGTACATGCTTAAATCTGTTAATTACAAAGCAACTTTAATTATACATAAAGTATGCCTCTTCAATCATGTTTTAATCACATATGAAAAAAAATCAAATTTATCCCAAAGTTATTTTCTGCATTTCAATTCTGATTTTTTTTAAACTCTGGCATATTCTGTACCAAAAAAATGCATTAAGCTAATGTTTATGCTTGCACATAATCCCACACTTTCAAGGCAACACTTAAAATATTCAGAAGAGCTTCACAAGAGGGAGTAGTTTAATTCTGTTGTTGACTCAGAGCCATTGTTCTTCACAGTTACAGCTCCGCTGGCATGGGCTACATATGGTCACTTGTTTTCTCAGTGTACAGGGTGATAATGCACTAACATTCTGGCTGTTGGTTGAGGCTATGCTGTGCTTTAGGGAAATATCTCGGGGAAGATGTGCTGTCTTTTGGGTGGAAAAGAGGGCAAGACCGACATGGGAGAGCCCTCAGATTGCCTTAGACTAATTAACTGTGGTTTTAAACTGTGGGGCCTGACCCACGAGCCCTATCATTCCTTTATGGAGTCTAAGCTGCCAACATGGACTGTCGGTGGATAGGACTTATATCAAAAGAATGCTCATCAGAGGCAGCCGTGGATCACAGCCACTGAAGGCATTGGTGCCAGCCGTCTTACACCACTGCCATTCCAAAAGGCTGTTCCAGAGCCTTCAGTTGCCACTCAGAACAGACTTTATATGACCCATTTTGCCCTAAACACTGAGATGTAGGCCACAGGTCGGAGTGCTGTTCTAGGCTGATGACTGATGGTTGACTTGAGGTCCATTAGAAGTCCTTAAGTACTTTCTTAAGGCATTAGTATTTCCAGTCACAAGAATGGAAGACTTTGACAAGGGTTTAATGAATACACGTTTTTTTGTTTGTTTGTTTGTTTCTTTTTACCTTTGCAGTTTCCTGTGGTAGATAGGAAGTGACCAAAAATGGCTAAGGAAGATATTGTCTGTTCCCCTCATCCCCCTTCTCCCCCCAAGATACTTCAGCTTGCTTTGATCTTATCCCATGGGGAATTGTATCCCAAGCGACATTTCTGACAATGCAGGGCTTCTGCCTACATTTCCCTGCTAATCTGGTTTGCATCTATGGTGGTGAAAAAAGAAAACTAAGCCTAATGATAGCACCAGAGGGAGCCACTTACACAGTTTTGTCTACAGCACCAGCGAAACCAACAAGAAGACTTGAAATGCAGAAATATTAAGATTTTATTGTATTTTCTAAAACAGAATGGCAGGAGAGATGATACGTAAAATCTGTTAGCAGAAATTCCGAATTATGGGACTAGTAGCCACCACTTCATTTATCTCTCTCAAAATATTTGCGAATGGTAATTGCCTGGCCACAATCCAGAAAGTAAATCATATTTCAAAATGTGAAATTGTATTTGGAGCAAGGGGTTTTCTTTCTGATCCCGGCTTTGTCCTTCTGCAGAAGACTATTAGCAAGTTTGTATGTTTGAAACTTATGCCAGTTTACTGTTTTTGTAATGTAAATGATGCTACCAGAAATAGAGATGCAACATGAATGAAGAATAAAACTTCTTAGATGCACATACTAGTGCTCAAATACATTCTTTTTCTCTCTTCCCTTCCTTCTCCTTCCTCTCTTACACACACACACACACACACACACACACACACATTTGCACAGGTGTTTGTCACAGAACATTAGAACCAGCTTTACTGTAGGGAAATCAGATAAGCTTGCCTTTAAGTCCTATAGTCAGCAAGAGAAAAATCAGTATACCAAAAGAAAAATAGAAGGCACATATCTTTATTAGTACACTAACCTTTTTCATGAAGACACAGTCAAATGCACATAGTCTTAAATGAGACTATTTTAATTCTTACTCTGACAAAATATTTCAGGAAAATGTATTGAAGGGAAGTTTCCAACACTTCTCTTGTTTTATCTTCCCAACTCCAAGCCAAATCATGAAAAGATTGAAAAGGCAGAATTACTATATTTTCTTTGAACCAAAGGGCTTTATTCCTAATACTCTGCAGCACCCTAGCTTTGAAAGTGTCAGGTAAATCCTATAATGCACAATCACAAGAAACAGTCTCCAAAATCAAATGATCTCTGTTGGCTCACGTAATGGTCCTTGGTTGACCCGATTACAGTAAGATCTACAGTGCATGAGGCTGACGACAGAAGCTTTCTGAGGTGTCAGTCGCTTCCTTAGGTTCCTTTTCTTGTAATAGCCATTTTCTTCAAGAACATACTTGATTACTTGTGGTTTGTGCTACAGATGGCAGGGGGAAAATGAGAGTATGGATTCATGTACTTGACTATGCGGCTGTGTTTGTGCTGCTTTCTTTCTGAGAGTCTTTTATTCTCTTCTTGCATTGTCCATGCTGGCCTGCCTCTCCCCTCACAACCTGCCAATATCTCCTCCATCCATGAGGGAACTGTCGAGAAGGGTATCCCGAGGGTAAAACGTAACCTTTACCAAGCATCCTTCTAGCAGTGGGACTTTAAGATACACAAGTGAATGAAAGGGAAGGTAGCCCTTGTTGCTTTGTTTCTGTGGCCTGTGTATGCGTGTACCTATCCATCCACCTATTGTACCTTAATTTTTAAAACAGTACTCTCAATATAGAAAGAGGGACCATTACTGAGGAAAGGATCTGCAGGAATTTTGCTGACACCCAGGGGTCTGACAAACATTGCGTAGTTCTTCCTCCACGAGTTTTGGTCTCCAGATGTCTAGAAAAGTCTGGTAAGGGTTGAGTGGGAAGTCTTGGACCCAAAGACATCAGGTGTTCTGCCTGCCACAGAGGTGGGTTTCCAGAGTCCTCTTCTCTTCGAGAACAGCATGAGGGAAAAACAGCGATGATGGTGGGGTGTTACATGGCAAAAAAAAGTTGATGTGAATTTTGCACAGAGTAGGTTCTCCTAAACTGGTCCAGTGATGTTTCCACCCTTACATTGTGCTGGAATGTGTGACGTATGGGAACAAGACTGAGTGCCCAGAGAGGAGAGGGGCATGCGTAGGACCTGAGATCATCAGCCTACAGCTTCTTGTCCTGAGTTACATCTGCAAGCAACCTGATAGCTAAACTACGGACTTCAGGGAGAGTAAGGGGGAAATTCATGGACATTGATTTGAGAGTGAGGCGGGAGATAGTTGGTATACAGTACTCCTGTTGGTAGTATACAGAAAACTGAGTAAGTACAGGGCCCAGGGTGAGCAGAGGACTCAGACTGCTGCTCAAGAATGATTTAATAGCTATGCAGGGGCAATCCTTACAGGGCTAGGTGACCAGTGTACTTAATGGGTCGGTGGTCCTTTCCTCACAATCTTTCCAGAATAACCAGTATGTTTTGTTAGTAGTAGGCACAAGGAGTCTTCAATTTATCTTTTCAGAACAGTAGATCAGAGGCGGGAACTACACTGTATTGTATGTTATATAACTTGTCCATGGATAGTCTCACCCTTTGGTGTTTGAACTAAAGCCCTTGAAAAGAAGTGGAGCTGAACCCTGATGGCCTAGAGGAGAGCAAGGAAGGAGGGTTTGGGGAGCAACATCTCACTCTGAAGTCCGCTTTGGAGGAGCAATACCAAAAGGGGGGAATGAGTGGCACTGAGCAGGCTCAAGAGAGTGCAGAGTGTAAACAAGCAAACTACAGGAAATAGGTAAGCAACCTGAACCAGAAAAGGATGTCCATATGTAGCGCTATCAGAGAAGTCCATGTGAAACCTCTAAGGTAACAAATTGCAACAAGAAGTCACAATGAACTGCTGAAGGAGACAAGGAAGCTCTGATGGAAACAGAAGCAAACAGGACTTTCCTGTGGTCTTTGTTTCAGTGTGTACCAAGCACAGTCAGAACACTTGCAATATCCTTTTTTTTTGACAGAGTGGACAGTGAGAGAGACAGAGAGAAAAGTCTTCCTTTGCCGTTGGTTCACTGCGGCTGGCATGCTGTGGCCAGTGCACTGTGCTGATCCGATGCCAGGAGCCAGGTGCTTCTCCTGGTCTCCCATGGGGGTGCAGGGCCCAAGCACTTGTGCCATCCTCCACTGCACTTCCCGGCCACAGCAGAGAGCTGGCCTGGAAGAGGGGCCACCGGGACTAGAACCCAGGGTGGCTATCTTAAAAACCACATTCGTTGTTCAAGCTAATTGTGATTAAAGGGTGATTTTGAATGTGTTAGATTTAGCATTTCTCCAAATAATTACAGTAACTCAGTTGCGTATGGTTAAATTCTGGGCTTTAGAGCAATGCTTTCAGCAAAAGATCTCCTTTTGTCAAGTGAAAAATAGACAAATTTACAACTCCTTATTATATAGGGACTGCTATATATTGAGATGGCAGGAGTAGGAGGAGTGATAATTTAAGTCAACGAACGAGCATTTTGTCTCTCTGATGCTTAGTTTTAAGTTCTCAACTAGTAGTTCAGCAGTATGAAAATAAATCTTTGTGGTTCCTAGAAGTAGGATGGAAAAGGGCTGGAGACAATGAATGGGGCATTGGACTTGAATGATTTACATGTAAGTTGATGTAGGAATTTCCAGGTCCATCATATGTTAATGCTTGATGAAGGCTGCTTACGCTGTGAAGTCACAATGTTTTTTACCTGTAAAATGGGAAAGCTCACGCATTCCTGCCGATTTCATATAGTAGTTATAAGAATCAAAGGAGTCAAAGTCTGAAAAGTTTTTTTTTTTTTTTTTTTGACAGAGAGAGATTGATTGATTGATCAATCGATCCATCTGGGCTAGGCTGAAGCCAGGAGGCAGGAGCTCCATCTGGCTTGCCCAGGTTGGTGGCAGGGGCTCAGGTTCCTGAAGCATCTTCCACTGCTTTCCCAGATACGTTAGCTGGAAGCTGGAATAGAAACAGAGCATCTGGGACTCTGATGTAGGATGCTGGGGTTTGTGAGGTGCAGCTTAGCCTATTGCACCACAATGCCAGTCCTTTTTGTCTTTTTTTTAATTTTAAATTTATTTTGAGAGACAAAGGTGGACAGAGGGATATTAGGGGAGGGAGAAAGACAAAGAGATGCAGAGATTTCTTCATCTTCTGGTTCACTCCTCAAATGCTTGCAGTGGCCCCCAGCTGGACCGCAAATAGCTGGGAACCCAACCCAGTTTTCCCATGTGTGGGTGGCAAGGACCCAACCACAGGATATATATTTTATATATTTTTTCCTGGATTATATGTTCCAGTTTCCTGCAACAGGAAGCAGATCCAGGCCTTGAACCCAGACACCCTGAGAAATGGACATGCCAACCAGCATCTAACTAAATGCCTGCCCTGGGTGCTCCTCCTTTAGTTTTCATTTCTCATGTTCTTTCCTACCCTTTACTTGACACTTTTCACATTCTTCTCATACCCTCTCTGTTTTCTTTTTCACTAACAAGATAATTCTCTGTCAAGAACCATTGTAACAGTGTTTGTAACTTACACTTGTGCTTTTGCCAGTTGTTGAGGTATTTTCTTTCCTTTATATCTTGACAGGTTGCACTTTCTTTGAGTCATGACAAAAACATTTTAATTTTCTTATCCTTATCTTTAATTTTTTTCTTATCTTCATTGGCCCTGCCTAATTCACAGCCTCTTCAGCTCTTTCCCAAAATGAATGCCACTAGCAAAAATGGAGCTCTAAGTTGCAGCCTTGATTCACCTCACTTCTTCAGAGCACAATGACATAAAATAGATACTTAAAAAGCTGTAGAGGTTGGGGCTGGTGCTGTGACACAGAGGGCTAAGCCTCTGTCTGCAGTGCTGGCATCCCATATGGGCATATGGGCATCATTTCGAGACCTGACTGCTCCACTTCCAATTCAGCTCCCTGCTGATGTGCCTGGGAAAGCAGCAAAAGATGGCCCAAGTCCTTGGGTCCTTGCACCCACGTCAGATGCCTGAAGGAAGCTCTGGGCCCCAGGTTTTATCCTGGCCCTGCCCCGGCTGTTTGGGGAGTGAACCAGTGGATAGGGGACTACTCTGCCCTTCTCTGTATTTCTTCCTTTCAAATAAATAAATAAATAAATAAATAGATCATCTATCTTTAAAAAAAAAAAAAAGAGCTATAGGGGCCGATGCTGTGGCGCAGTGGGGTAACACCCTGGCCTGAAGTGCCGGCATCCCATATGGGTGCAGGTTCAAGACCTGACTGCTCCACTTCCGATCCAGCTCTCTGCTATGGCCAGGGAAGCAGTAGGAGATGGCCCAAGTCCTTGGGCTCCTTCATCCACATGGAAGACCCTGAAGAAGCTCCTGGCTTCAGATCAGCTCAGTTCTGGCCATTGCAGCCATTTGGGGAGTGAACCAGCAGAATGGAAGACCACTCTCTTTCTCTCTCTCTGGTTCTACCTCTCTCTGTAACTCTTTCAAATAAATAAAATAAACCTTAAAAAAAAGAGCTATAGAGTTTTGGGATGCAATACACTACTGAAATTTTACTTCTGCTTGACTTCTGATACCCTTCTTTGGTTGATACATATATATCTGATGGATTTGATAAGGGGTGAACTCCTGAGTCTAGCCTGAAACATGTGGGTCCTGACACCCACTCTCACAGCACCCCCTCAGGCCAATTCTAGATGCTAATGCTTCTAGCCTCATAACTATGTCTGTCCTTGATTCCCTCCTTGTCTTACCCATGCTCAACATTGAACTCTATAATATCACTCTGTGCCATTATTACCTATGACCATCTCTTTCATGGACTCTATCAAAAAAATCTTGAAAGAGAAGACCTTTGGCTTTTAGCTCAGGTTTCCTAGTATCAGACTGAGGGATTGGTTCTGCTGGGTCATGGTAAATGTTTGGAGGAATGGTGGACAACTTTGAGACTATCGCCGATAGTTTGTCTCAAATATGCTTCTGAGAGAGCTTTGTTCTCAACAGCTGCTGCAAGGTTTGCATTGATAGGGCAGTAAATGTTACCTGCTTATGATCCGTTAAACTGAAAGAAAAGCACCTGAATTCAGTTTCTCAAGAAAAATAGGGGGGCTTGCATTGTGGCATAGTGGGTAAAGCCACTGCCTGTGACGCTAGCATCCCATAAGAGCACTGATACATGTTCTGGCTGGTCCACTTCCAATCCAGCTCCCTGCTAATATTCCTGGGAAAGCAACAAAGGATGGCCCAAGTACTTGGGGCCCTGCACTCATGTGGGAGACCTGGATGAAGGTCTTAGGTTTGACCTGGCCCAGCCTGGGCCATTGAGGCCATTTGAGGAGTGAACTACAGATGGAAGATTCTCATTTTTTCTCTCCCCCTCTCTCCCTCTCCCCTTCTCCCCCTCTCCCCCTCTCCCTCTCATCCTCTCCTCTTCTCCCCTTCTCCTACTCTCCCCGTCTCTCTCATTAACTCTAACTCTGCCTTTCAAGTAAATAAGCAAATTGAAAAATAAGACTAGGAGTTTAGGAGATACTAAGTTCCTGAAATTGAGTATTTAGTCAAATAAAGTCAAGAAAAATGGCCTTTTTCTGGGATCTGTAGATAATATGGCACGACAGTGTTCTAATCGTCCCTCACACCTACCCAGCCAGTTATTTTTGTTAATCGATTCTAAAAACTTTCATCTACAGCAGAAAGAAGATATTACTTTCTGAATTTCTTTATCAGACTTTTGAATTAGATTGAAATGGGTTCTAATCCAATCTTTTTTTCTGAAATTTTATGATCTAGGAGACTAACCATCCTCTTTGAGCGTCAGGTCATAACTCATTTACATTGGTAGTTACCCATTATGCTGATGTAGAATGAGCTCAGTTAAGTTTCATAGCCTCTCATTCTTTTGTTGGGCAGATATTGTCTTTCGTCTTTCTTTGAAAGTCTGTGACACCTTTCACCTGTACATTGATATGCTAATTAATACAAGTGGCATCTACCTTTTATTTTTACTCTTATGTCCTACTTTTTTTGTAAAGGTGCTTTCTGTATTACAGATCTTGAAACATTATTCCAAGTCATGGTCATATGCCTTTGTGAATGTGCCTTTGTAAATAGTTTTTCTGGCTCATGTTTATGTTTTCATTTATCTTTAATGCTATTATTTTTTTTGCTAGATTCTTTCATAAAACCATTTATCTTTTGCTGATTTTGTTCCTTTGGTTCTATATATTCTAATTCCTGGAGAGTAATACAAGACAGTGGAAACTGGCTAGAATTTAAAGATGGATTAATTCATTAATTGTTCAAGAATATTTCTGGTGCTCAAATCAGTTCTAGGTTCCTGGACCACAATAGAGTACTAAACAGAACAAAATTCCTATGTTCATGGAAACTCACATTTTATTTTAGGGGAAATAGGTTTAAATAAATAATTCATATAATGTTTCAAAATATTGATAAATTTTTTGGAGAAAATAATAAAGTGTGGAAGGCATTTGGTTAGGAAAGGTATCATTTCAGTTCCAAACAGGATGCTCAGAGTAAGCCTCACTAAGAAAACTAGGAGATAGAAGAGCAAGCTATTTGTGTGCCTGGGAGAAGAAAGCTTCAGGTGGAGGGAACAGTCAGTGCAAAATTCCTAAGGCTAGAACATATCTGATGTATTCTCGGAACCTAGAGAGGTGCAAATCATGTAGGGCCTGAAGTCCCTTGTAAGGATTTTTGGCTTTTGTTCTGATTCAGATGAGTCTACTGAAGCTTTGTAATCAGAAGGGTGATGTTATTACAAAGAATAATTATGGCTGTTCTATTGATAATAAATTATAGGAAAAGCAGGTTTTTATGGCAGCATTGCAGTAATCTGGATGAGATATGATAGTTGCTTTCACCAGGGTGTTGGTCTAATACAAAGAAGATGGTAAAGAGTCAGCGGATTCTGGAAATATTTTGATAATAGAGCTTATAGAATTTGCTGGTGAGGTGAAGGTATATTCTGATGATTCCAAGGATTTGGCCTGAGAGCATGGAAAGAGGAAGATGCCAGCAATTGAGATGGTAGAAAGAACAGGTTTACAGAGGTGAATCAGATTTTAATTCTGGACATGTCAAGGGTGAGTGGGTATTTCAGTTGTACAAGTATAAATGTATGGTAGGCAATTGGAAAAGGAATCCAGAATCAGGAGAGGGGTCCTAAGAGAGGAGAACATACAGGTGGTATTTAAGCATGAAATTGGATTAGATCACTGGGAATAAAAATTGATAGAAGGCCAAGATATGCATTGCATCCACAAAACTTATTGTGGAACATTGCAAGCCCCTTACTCTTCTGAGTCTTATTTCTTTATATGTAACACATAGATGATAGCTCCTCAGAACAGGAGGACATAATGAATCAGTATATGTAGGACATATGATTGATTTCATTCTTATATGATAAGCAACATGGCCCTGAAAGACTAAAGGAAAAATATCAAACAAGGAGCAGTTCCTTCTGATGAGTTTCACTGTGTGAGCTCTTTTTCTTAACTCACATTTCTTTGGCTTTCCAATTTTCTAAATGACTCTTTGTTCCAGTCAGTTTAGGAAACATTGCCTTTGCTTACAAAGTTGACTTTTGTCACATACAATCCTGAAGCTTTTGCCTAGTAGTAAAAATCATATATGAGGGCTGGTGCTGTGGTGTAGTGGAAAGGGCCGCCGCCTGCAGTGACAGCACCTCATATGGATGCCGGTTCGAGTCCCGGCTGCTCCACTTCCAAACCAGCTCTTTGCTATGGCCTATGAAAGCAGTAGAAAATGGCCCCAAGTGCCTGCATGGGAGACCTGGAAGAAACTCCTGACTTCTGATTAGCCCTGCTCCAGCCATGGTGGCCATTTAGGGAGTGAACCAGCAGATGGACAATCTCTCCCTCTCCCTGTCCCTGTCTCTGTCCCTCTCCCTGTCCCTCTCCCTCTCTCTCCTTTGTGCTCTCTCTGCCTCTGCCCCTGCCTCTCTGTAACTCTGCCTTTCAAATAAATAAGTCTTTTAAAGAAAATACATAAATTTAGGTGCAAAACAATGTATTTGTTCATTACTTCAATATCATTCTAGAACATGTGGACATCCAGGTTGGAAATGAGAGGTGAGGAGAGATGATTGCATTCCATAATTGTATCCTTTAGAATTTAATGTGATCAAATGGATGTTGACAAGGCCCAAGCCCAAAGATGTCATCGCTTTAAAATATATCATTGAAATGAGCCTACAGTGCTTGAGAGGTAAACCCAAATGTTTATTTGGAGATCCTCTATGATTTTTGGAATTTTTATAGAGAATAAATCTTTATGTTACCATGTATTGAACTGTAATATTTTACCTGTCTCTTAATTCAACTCAAGGTCTATTATAGCAATATATACTCTTAGAATAACAGAATTAAAGATTTTGAGAATACAAACTAATGGACAAGGAATCCATTAATTTTGTACTTTTTGTTTATAGAACATGATCCACTTTTAATATTATGACATTTAACATTTTTGCTCATGTAACAAAGTAATACATGTGATACATTAGTTATTCATGTCATTGAATTTAAATATCCTTCAAGAGTCCTAGATAGTTTATGGCAATAGAAAGTAAATTCTTCCTCTGTTCCCTCCCCCTCCCCTCTCCCCTCCAATCTCCCCCTCCCCCTTCCCTCTCCCCCTCCCTCCCCCTCCCCCACCCTCCCTCCCTCTTCTCCTTCTCTCCCTTTCCTTCTCCCTCTCTCTAAAGAACAGAAAATTATTTCTGAAGGCTGCAAAGTCCAACAGCAAGATGCTGGCAGATAATGTGTCTGCTGAGGGCTGCTACTGCTTAAATGGTACCTTGTTGCTGTGTCCTCATTTAGAGAGTGGCAGAAATGCAAAATAGAAATGAGTGCTCTGTGAATGCTCTACACACTTGATCTTAGCCAAAAGGCCGAGAAGCGATATGTGAAGGCTCTTTGATAAAGACTTTGATTCCATGCGTGAGGGAGAAGCCCTTATGACCTAATCACTTCCTAAATGCCTGTCTCTTAATATGATTTGTATTGGAGTCTAAGTTCCAACATAAAGTTTGGAAGAATGTACACATTCAAATCTTAGCACATGTTGAGGAGTGTGTTCACATACTGAATGGATTGGTTGTGGATGTTGGTGCTCGGTGAAGATGTTTGTAGTAGGCTGACCATGTTGTATAGCCCAAGTGGGATGATGAGAACATCTGTGCTATGAGAGTTGTGAGGATTTGTCAACTTGGTGTGAGATACAGAGTTCAAGCAACGTCATGAAATTGTCTACGTGTAGAAAGGCCTGGTAGTGTTTTAGAGCTGAAGCAGATTTAGAGGGCTTTCAAATGTAGGGTGTCTCAGAGCAGGTGTTAATTCCAGTACAGGTAAAAAAGGGAGTTACAGTGTTCATGAGATACTGGCTGCATACAAATGGATCAAATGTATAAATAAAAGGATAATGTGAAATAGGCATTTAATTTCTTTCTTTTCAAAAAGATTTAATTTATTGACCTGAATGGAAGAATGACAGAGAGGGAGATAGAGAGGTCTTCCATCTGCTGGCTCACTCCCCAAGTGTCTGCAATGGCTAGCGCTGAGCCATTGCAGCGCAAAGCCAGAAGCCCTACCTGGGCCTCCCACATTGGTGGCAAGCGTCCAAGCAGTTAAGCCATCTTCTGCTATGTTTCTCTCTCTCTTTTTTTAAAGATTTTATTTATTTATTTAAGAGGTAGAGTTATAGACAGTGAGAGGGAGAGACAGAAGTCTTCAATCCATTGGTTCACTCCCCAGATGGCTGCAACGGCCAGAGCTGCACGGATCTGAAGCTAGGAGCTAGGCGCTAGGTACTTCTTCCAGGTCTCCCATGCTTGGCGCAGGGGCCAAAGTACTTGGGCCACCTTCCACTGTTTTCCCAGGCCACAGCAGAGAGCTGGACTAGAAGAGGAGCAGCCGGGAATAGAACCAGCGCCCATATGGGATGCTGGCGCTGCAGGCAGAGGATTAACCTACTGCGCTGCAGCGCTGGCCCCTGCTACATTTCTCAAACTATTATCTAGGAGCTGGGCAGCAAGTGGAACAGCCACGACTTGAACCAATGCCCATATTGGATGCTGGCGTGACAGGAAATGGCTTTACCAACTATACCATAGTGCCAGTCACTGGCATTTACTCTTACGAATCATTGTCTTTTTAAGAATTTTTAGGTACAGGGAATATTTATGCATTTTTATGGGGTACAGAGTAATACTCCAACATAAATATATGGTATAAACCAATCAAACTAGGCAACTAGCCTTAAAAAGTAAATTGAAAACAATATTTCTGATTTTTTTAAAGCAATGTCTTTTTCTGCTTTGAGAGTATAGGATTAAATAATCTTTTAAAATTTCACTAATTACATTTAATTAGCAGGATTTTGAAGTGATACTTTAGCTCAATTCTCTAATCTCTGTTGAAAAAGAATATTTTCTATTTTGTTTGATCATGTAAGCATTTTAATTTCATAAAATTAACATTTTCTTTATAAAATTAGCAATAAACATGGTCTTATTATATTTACATTTAAATATGCTCTTAGAAGATATGTGCCAAGTACTAATACCAATTATTTTAGGTTGCCTGGTTTTATATAATACACCACAAAGAAATACAATAATTTAAAGCAAACTGCTTGCAGCCATGACTTGCAGTTTCAAAACTATGATGTCTGGAGCTCTATCAGCCCTACAATTCTTTTGTAACTTCTAAATGATTCTTCTGTATGTAACTTGGATAATAGATATTGTGATACAAATCTCAAGGAAATGTGCGACATGAAAACTTTAGTAAACTGCATTTTTAGATGTTAATTTCTTCTTTAAATGTCTAAAATTTCTGTTTCCTTATTATCAGATTAAATTTTACTCACAAGTTTTGTGGCAGTTACTGCTTTCATTACATTAGAGATACATAATCATAATAATCAGTTTTAGCAGATAGAAATGAAAAACTTAGAATCCTATCATCCCAAGAAAACTTTTTATTTAAATTTATTTGACAGGTAGAGTTTACAGACAGAGACAGAGAGAAAGGTCTTCCTTCCATTGGTTCACTCTCCAGTTGGCCACTACGGCCGTCCGGAGCTATGCCGATACAAAGCCAGGAGCCAGGTGCTTCCGCCTGGTCTCTCATGTGGGTGCAGGGCCCAAACAGTTGGGCCATCCTCCACTGCTATTCCAGGCCACAGCAGAGAGCTGGCCTGGAAGAGGAGCAACTGGGACTAGAACCGGTGCCCATATGAGATGCCAGAGCCACAGGTGGAGGATTAACCTAGTGTGCCACAGCGCTGGCCCCCCAAGAAAACTTTATCATTACATTCTTTCCTTTTTTTGACCTCCTTTCTTCTTTTCTTTGTGTAATATTTGAAAGTACATAGACACACACACACATACACACACACGGGAGGTCTTCATGGAAATGCATATTATGAAAAAACTATGCAAGGATTTAATTATATTTGCATCAGAATAAACTTAAAATTTTATCTTTCTACAGACTTTTTGAAGTACCTTTATGTGTATGTGCATGTATTATAAGGATAGTCTTTCAATACTCTTATATTTGTTTCACATTTTCATATGTGAAATATTAGAAGGCATAATTATTCATTAATAATTTATTAGTTCACAATTGAGTTTACTTACATATGAAATATTATAAGACATAATAGTTCATTATTGGTTCATTCCATGCTATATTTTAATATTTTGTTGCTTGACAATTTTGATTTTTTTTTTGTTAATTAGTATTGCATGTATAATGCACAATTGATTACTAGGGTAAAGTTTGGCTGAGAAATTTATTTTTTGTGGTGAAGGATATGCACATTTTCGACTTTCCATGTATTTATAAGGTGACCTCTCTAAAGGTTATTGCTTTATGTCATCCTTTGGGAGAGGTTAATTGTACCCTCTTCAATACTGGATATTATATTATTTTTAATGTTTTCCAATCCAATAGGTGTGATCTCTTTTATCATTGCCTGAATTGACAAGTTTTTGGTTACTTACAATGTAGTTTTTAAACTATATCAATTTGGGAGCTGGCACTGTGGCATAGTAGGCTAAGCCTCTGCCTATGGTGCTGGCATCTCATATGGGTGCCAATTCGTATCCTGGCTGCTGCACTTTGGATCCAGCTCTCTGCTGTGGCCTGGGAAAGCAGTGGAGGATGGCCCAAGTGCTTGGGCCCCTGCACCTGCATGGGGAACCCAGAATAAGCTCCTTGGTTTTGGATTGGCTCATCTCTGGCCTTTGCGGCCATTTGGTGAGTGAACCAGTGGGTGGAGGAAGACCTTTCTCTTTGTCTCCCACTCCCTCTGTCTGTAATTCTACCTCTCAAATAAATAAAATCTTTTTATATATTATTTGCCAATTAATTTCACCTTTGAAGATTATCTAATTTGTCCAAAGTATTATCTCTCTATTCTGCTCATGAAGACATTATAGGTCTCCTTTAAGGCTTCTTTTTTTGACACCAAGCTTATAAATTCTGAACACCAGATTATATAGCTGTTATCTTATATTTTCTTTGGACAGTTTTGGATTGAGTTTTTTACAATTATTATTTCTTGCAGAACTTGTTTTGTTGTGAAGTATAATACAAAAATCTAAGCAGTACTATTGAGGAGCTCATCTTTACACACTAATTTGAAATGTGTTCCTTATCATGTATAAAATTCCTGCCTCATTTGCATCTTTTGTATTTACTATTCAGTTTAATTTATCTGCTTATTTGGTGAAAATATTATATTTTAAAAATTTATTATGTATTTCTAATACTTTAATAATATCAGACCCTGTGTATTGCTCTGTTTTTACATGTTTTCTTATATCCTTTTCCTCTGCTTGTTCAGCATGGATAAAAGGATATATGTCAAGTTAAAGATAAAATTATTAATATATATAATTCCATGAGTGTTTAGTGCAGTGGTTAAGATGCTGCTTAGGGTACAGCCATCACATATCATAGTCTCTGGGTTTGAATTCTGGCTCCACTTCTGTTTCCAACTTCCTGCTAACATGTACCTGAGGAGATAGCAAGTGATTCCTGAAGTGCTTGGGTCCGTGTCATCCATGTGTGAGACCTGCAGGGAGTTTCAGGTCCTGGTTTCAGCCTGACCGAGCCCCAGATGTTGTGGGCATTTGGGAGGGAGTCAGTAGATGGGAGATCTTTCTATATCTCTGTCTCTCTCTTTCAAATAAAATTAAATAATATATAATTAAACTTTAAAGTATGTAATTAGGCCATACTGAATTAATTAGGTAACTATTAAAGGTAACTATTAAAATAAGTATCATTTTGGCATTAAAATAAAAAATTTCAACATTTTGTCAGTTTACTTTTTACATAGTCATAATATACATTAGTTTTCTGAGGAATCTCCATACTGTTTTCCATAATGGTTATACCAATTTGTATTCCCACTACCAGTGTATTAGGATACCCCTTTCTCCAAATGTGCACACTTTGTGTGCATTTGCTATTTTTTAATTTTGGGATGATAACAATTCTAACTAGAAAGAAGTGATACCTTATTTGCATTTCCCTGATGGCTAGTGGTCCTGAGCAGCTTTTTGTCTGTCTGTTGGCCACCTGTATTTCATCCCTTGACAAATGTTTGTTCATGTCTTTTTTTAAAAATGTGTATTTATTTATTTGAAAGTCAGAGTTACATAGAGAAGAAGAGGCAGAGAGAGAGAGAGAGGTCTTCCATCTGCTGGTTCACTTCCCAGATGGCTGCAATGGCCAGAGCTGTGCTTATCTTAAGCCAGGAGCCAGAGGTTTCTTCAAGGTCTCCCACGTAGGTACAGGGGCCCAAGGACTTAGGCCATCTTGTACTGCTTTCTCAGGCCATAGCAGAGAGCTGGATCAGAAGAGGAGCACCCAGGACTAGAACCAGCTTCCAAATGGGATGCCAGCACTGCAGGTGGTGGCTTTACCTGCTATGCTACAGCACCTGCCCCTGTCCGTGTCTTTTGCCCATTTCCTCACTGGATTGTTTGTATTGTTATTGAGTTTCTTGAGCTCCTTATATATTCTAGATTTTAATCCTTTATTGGGTACATAGTTTGCAAATATTTTCTCCCATTGTATCAATTGCCTCTTCACTTTGTTTCTTTTGCTGTACAGAAATTTCTTAGCTTGATGTAATCCCATTTGTCTCTCTTTTTTTTTTATTTTATTGCTATACTTCTGTGGTCTTATAAAAGAAGTCTTTGTGTAGACCAATATCATCCAATGTTTCTCCTATATTTTTCTCTAGTAATCTGGTGGTTTCAGTTCTTAGGTTTTAGATCCTTGTTCCATTGTGAGTTGATTTTTTTATATAGGGTATAAGGTAGGGATCTTGTTTAAATGTCTGTATGTGAAAATCCATTTTTCTGAACACCATTTTTCTTTTGAAGAGACTATCCTATCTTCAATGAATGATTTTAGTTCATTTCTCAAAGATTAGTTGGTTGTAAATGTGTGGGTTAATTTCTAGAATTTCTATTCTGTTTCATTGGTCTACATGTCTATTTTTGTGCCAATACCAAACTGTGTTAATTATAACTACCCTGTAACAGGTTTTGAAATTTGGTATTGTGATGCTTCCAGCTTTTTTATATTTCTTAAGTTTGCTTTGGCTCTTTGGGGTCTTTTGTGTTTCCATAGGAACTTTAGGATTTTTTTTTTTTCTAGTTTTGTGAAGAATGTCCTTGGTGTTTTGATTTGGATTGCATTGAATCTGTAAATTGCTTTGGGTAGTATGGACATTTGATGATGTTAATTCTTTGAATCCAAGAATGTGGAAGATTTTGCATTTTTGGTGTCATCTGTTTCTTTCACTAATAATTTGTAATTTTCATTGTAGGAATATTTCACATCATTGGTTTAATTTATTTTAAGGTATTTAAATCTTTTTGTATTTATTTTGAATGAGACTGCTCCTTACAAGTTCTTTAACAGCCCAAGTGTTATTGGTATATTAGAATGCTGTTGTTTTTTGTGTGTTGGCTTTATATCATGCAACTTTGCCAAATTATTTTATTAGCTCATAGTTGAATCTTCTGGTTCTCCTATATAAAGGATCATATCATCTGCAAGCAGGGATAATTTGACATCCTCCTTTCTAATTTGTATTCCTTTAATTCTTTCTGTACCCTAAGTGCTCTAATTAAAATTTCCAGAACTATATTGAGTAGCAGTGGTGAAGTGGTGAGAATGGATACCCTGTTCTAGTTCTGGATTTTGGTGGAAATGCTTCCTACTTTTCCCTATTCATTATGATACTGGCTGTGAGTTTGTGATGAAGAATGTTCTTTCTATATGTATTTTTCAGGGTTTTATTATGTAAATATGTTGTATTTTATCAAATGCTTTCTTTGTTGGTATTAATCACATGATTTTTATCCTTAATTTTGTCGGCATGAGATATCATACTTATTGATTTACATATGTTGAGCCATATTTATCCCTGTGGATAAATCCCAATTTTTCAGGCAGATGTTCTTTTTGGTGTGTTTTGAACTTAATCGGTCAAGATGGAGTTGTGAATTTTTGCATTAGGGATATTGGTCTATAGTTTTCTTTCTTTTTTTTCTTTTTAATTATTTTTTAAAAGATTATTTATTTATTTGAAAGTCAGATGTAGGCAGCCTTTGGACAAATCAAGGCCAGTCTTGGCTTGTAGAGTTCTTGGGATAAGAAAGTCACATACATCCTGAAGGAGGATGTTAATCAAGAACACTCTGTTAAAATTATCTGTGTTACCAGAGCCCCAGTAAGTTGCTTACTTATGTTGTTATCCTTTGTACTTCTTTGTACTGGTTATGTATAAACACCACCGAGACATTGGAATCAATGAGCCTCGATCAGCCTTGTTGTCTTGGCTCCATTCTCTGCACCCTTGTCCCTTTTTAGGTCCCTCTCTCTCCCTTAGGTTCTGTTCGACTGGTGCGGCTGGTTTGCACAGTCAAAGTTACTCAGAGAATGAGAGGCAGAGAGAGAGCAAGATCATCCATCTGCTGGTTCACTTCCCAATCAGCTGCAATGGCCAGAGTTGAGCCAGTCTGAAGCCAGGAGCTTCTTCCAGGTCTCCCATGTGGGTGCAGGGCCAAAGGACTTGTACCATCTTGTACTGCTTTCCCAGGCCATAGCAGAGAGCTGGATTGGAAATGGAGCAGCTGGGTCTTGAACTGGCATCTGTACAGGATGCCGGCACTACAGGCAGTGACTTTACATGCTATGCCACAGCGCCAACCCATTTTTTTTATTTTACTTATTTTATTGAAATTCTTTTGACAAAACTAGTACTCATAACCTTTCTAATTGACATATAAGGGCCTCAAAATTTCTACCTAGTATTTTTGCGTTCATGGACAAGCTGCTTAGGAAAAAGCCAAAAAGACGTAAGTTCCTATGATCTGCCCCAAACGAGTTAGAAGACTCTTTGTTTTGCTGTATCTTTGATTTTGGAAGTTTTCTCACTCTTTCAGTTGTTTCAAATGGTTTGAGAAGAATTGGTGTTAGTCCTTTCTTAAAAGTTTGGTAGAATTCAGCCATGTAGCCATCTGGTCCTATCTGGTCTTGGCCTTTTCTTTTTTGGGAGGTTCTTTATTACTGATTGTCAGTCAGCTGTAGTTACTGGTCTATTGAGGTTTTCTTTGCCTTTGTGACTCAATTTTGGTAAATTATATGTGTTCAGAAATCTATCCATATCTTTCAGACTGTCCAATAGTTGTTTGTAATAATTCCTAATAAGTCTTTGTATTTCTGTGGTATCAGTTTTAACAACTTCTTTTTCACCTCTGATTTTATTAATTTGAGTCTTCTATTTTTCTTGGCTATTTGGACCAGTGGTTTATCATTTTTTTTTCCTATAAACCAGCTCTTAATTTCACTGATCTTTTATATAGCTCTTTAAATTTCTATTTTGTTTATTTTATTTTTATTCTCCTAATTTTGGATTTGTTTTTGTTTTTATAAAACAAAATGCATTTTTGAATGCATTGTTAGATTATTTGTTTGACTCTTTCTAATTTTTAAAAGATTTATTACTTTCAAAGGTAGACTTTACAGAGAAAGTGAGAGACAGAGATATGTTCCACCTGTTGGTTCACTCTCCAAATGGCTGCAACAGCCAGAGCTGGGGCTGTCCAAAGCCAAGAGTTTCATCTGTGTCTCCTCCATGGGTGCAGGGGCCCAAATACATGGGCCAGCTCCACTACTTTCCCAGGTGCATTAGCAGGGAGCTGGGTTGGCAGTGGAGCAGCTGAGTCATGAACCACCACCCATATGGGATGCCGGTATTGCAGGCAGAGGCATACTCTGCTTTGCCACAATGCTGGCCCCTCTAATTTTCTGATGTGGGCACTTATTGCTATAACCTTTCCTCTTTTTTTTTTTTTTTTTTTTTTTTTGACAGGCAGAGTTAGACAGAGAGAGACAGAGAGAAAGGTCTTACTTTTTCTGTTGGTTCACCCCCCAAGTGGCCACTACGGCTGGCACATTGCAGCTGGCGCACTGTGCCGATCTGAAGCCAGGAGCCAGGCGCCTCTCCCTGGTCTCCCATGTAGGTGCAGGGCCCAAGGACCTGGGCCATCTTCCACTGCACTCCCGGTCCACAGCAGAGAGCTGGACTGAAAGAGGAGCAACCGGGACAGAATCTGGCACCCAAACTGGGTCTAGAACCCGGGGTGCCGGTGCCGCAGGAGGATTAGCTTATTGAGCTGTATCCTGTAAGTTTTGAAATATTGTCTTCATTTTCATTAGTTTCAAAAAATTTTTTTGTTTTCTTTTTGACTTCTTCAATCAGTATCATGCTTAGTCTTCATGGGTTTGTATGATTTCTGAAGTTTCTTTTTTGTTAATTTCCAGCTTAATTCCATTGTGGTAAAAACAGATACATGATAATATTTTGAGTTTTAAAAATAGGCTGAAACTTGTCTTAAAGTCTAGTAAATGATCCATCCTGAAGAATGTTTCATGTGCTGATGAGAAGAATGTATTTTACAGCTGTGGGATGGAATCTTCTGTGGAGATACTAAGTCCAGTGTAGATTAGCTCTGTTGTTTCTTTGTTAATTTTTTTTGTCTGGTTGATCTGTCCATTGATGAAAGTGGGATTTTGAAATCCCTCATTATTATATCAGAGCTTATGTCTCCTTTGAATCTTTTAACATTTGTTTTTATAAAAATTAGTACCTCAGCCTTGGGTATATATATATTTATAGTAGTCGCATCTTGGTAAATTGATCTCTTAATCATTATATAATGACCTTTTTGTTTCTTTTAACTGCTTTTGTCTGAAATGAACATAGATATTTGTTTCCTTTTGATTTCAACTTTCCTGTGATTTTTTCCATCTTTTCACTATCAGTCTGTGTGTATATTTGTGAGTTTATTTTTGGTAGATAACATATACTCTTTTTTAGTAAACATATGCATTTAGTGAGTCTGTATCTTTTAATTCAGGAATTTAGCCCATTTACAATCAAGGTTTTTATTGATAAGTAGTGTCTTGATTCTGCCATTTTTTTTTTCGTAAATATTCCTATTGTTTGTTCTGAGTCTCCTGTGTTCTTTTACTAGGTAGTTTTCTGCCTTCACATTCTTTCAGAATGCTGGTTGCCTTTCTCTGTTTCTGTATGTAGTACAAAATTAAGTATCATATGTAAAACTAGCCAGGTGTTGACAAATTCTTTTCTGAATTTCTCAGCCATATCATGTAGTGATTTCCTGATTTCATTTAACTGTTTCTATAGTTTTGAGTAACTTTGCAATCATTCTTTGAATTATTTTCCAAGCATTTTGTCAATCTCCTTTTCTTCACAGTCTAATGTTAACGTATTATTATGTTCCTCTGGAGAAGTCATATTGTTTTCTTTGTTCATATGTATTATGTTTCATCATTGCTTTTTGTGTGCTGGGGAATCTCTTGATTCTTTCACTCCAAGATGATTTTTGTTGATTGAAAGCTTTATTCCTGGAGATATACTTCTGAGTATTGCTTTATTAGAATGCTTTATCTTTAGTTTCAGTTAGATATTGCAGTCTAATCTCCCTAAGTCTTTATTTTCTATAGTGGATGAGAGCCATAGAGGGGATCTGGGCTCTTCTGGAAGCTGTTTGATCGCTGAGATTCACGTTTCACAGTCCCCAGCAATCTCTTGAGGGAGGGGCTTGTGTGATAAGCTTCTTGGGTATTCACAATGGGCCTTGATTTTGTTGTAGGTGTATGTGTCACATAAATTTCCATCCAGGATACAAGTCAGGCACTGGAATTGGGAAACCAGTGCTGGCTGTAGGAGTTGGGTGGAATTAGAACCTCGTAGCAGCTTCTCAGGTCCACAGCTCCAATGCTGGGTAGAGGGGGTGGAACACACTGATGCTGCCTGGGAGAGTGGCTGTGTATGTGAGAGTGACTGACTTTGTAACAGTAGGAAAGCTGTCTTAGGTTACTTTCTATTTGCTTTTTTACCTGTTTGCATTGTGTGCAGTTAACTTCAGACCTGAACATTGATTTATGAGCATTATCCAAACTCTGGTAGCTTCTGTGGAATGGGCCACGTATGGGTCCTGTGGGCCAAAGATACCAACAAGCCATAGTATTGTACTGTTAGGCTTGGCAGTGACCAGTGAGCAAGTGTGGCTGGGTTTTCTGGAGCACCTAAGGTTTACACATAAGCTCCAGAGGTGTACCCTTGAAGAGGCCAGGGAGCTGTCAGTTCCTAAGTAGGGAAAGAGTCTATAGAGATACCTGGGATGGGTATGTTGGAGCACCTATGCCTACTGCCAGTGTGGGAAGGGTATGTTGGAGGTGATTAATATCTTTAGAGTCGCTTCATCCACCCATACGTGCTTAATATCCAGAGCACTGACTCGCTCTGTATTGTGCCTTCTGATCCTACTGAGAGATCCATCCCCAGTGTGTATCCCCAGAGCTAGAGCCTCTGCAGTTAACACTGGTTGAGTACACAGGAACCAGCCACAATTTGCAATTTTCTGGGTGGTAAAGGCAGAGCAGCAGTGGTGACGAGTGTGGTTTCCAATTCTGACAGAGTGGTCCTCCCTATTTCCAGAGTTGTAGGAGCTATATATCTCAGATACTCTGCCCCCACTGTCTGGCACACAGTGGAGAGCACTGTGTGGGCACTGGGTTGGGGACTGCTGGTTCTCTATTGGGCCCAGCTAAACCTGTGGAGCTCAGTATGTCTCACTAGAATACAGGAATTCCTTTCTAGTATAGACTTAAAGAAAGAAAGGTCTGTGTAATTATCCCATAGCCAGGGTAGGATTTTGTTTCCAGCAGGGAGCTGGTAAGGTTGGAACTGCAGCTGCCATGACCAGCATCCCAAGTGTCATGTTTGTCACTCTGCTAGTTTATGGAATTTCTGTGCTGTTTCATCATTAATTTACTGATTTCCTTAACTTCGTGAGAGTGGCTTGGAGTATAAAAAGCTGTCTCTGGGGAGATGATCACTGGAACTTCTTAGCTGACAACTTGTTGCCTATTAGCAAATTTTTAATAAACACTACTCAAATTCTCAAACTTAAGAACTTAAGCTATCATTGTTTCAAATAATTTTCATATGCATTTCATTTTTAATTGATATTACATTTATAGAAAAGTTAGAGAATTATGAATATCTATTTTTTCACAAGCCATGTGAAAGTAATTTGCCTACCTCAATAATAAAGACATTGTCTTTCTTAATTACAGTAACCATGAAAATTTGGAAATTGACATTGACAAATTCCCAGACCCATTGTTTTTGCTGAGTATTCCAACACTGTCCTTGGTAGCAAAAAGATCTAATGAAGAATCATGCTTTGTGTTTAATTGCTGTGTCTCTTTAACCTTGTTTAATCTGATATAATTACTTTATTTTACTTCATACCTTGACACTTTATAGTCCCTTACTTTGAGTTCATTTGATATATTTTCACGATTCGCTTTATTCTTTGGGAACAATATCACAGCAGTGATGTTATACCATTCTCATTGCATCGTTTCAGGCAGGTCTTGATTAAGGTGTTATTTGCCTGTTTTCTGCAAGGACATTATTTCCCCCTTTATAATTAATATTTATTTGGGCAGATATATTAACACTGTGTAGATATATCATGCCAATTAACTTTTAATTAATTGGCTATCTTTTGTCAATATGTATTCATTATATTCTATTTTATTTAATGGGTTACAATTTATTACTGTCATTTTCATGTTCAAATATTCTTTTTAAATTTCTGCATATAACATTTAATAATTCAAATATATGGCTTGCATAATTATTCACTTTCTCTTCTGCTATACCTTGACTAGTCTGCAATAAAGACTGGCTAAGATTAAAAAAAAATTTCCCCTCTGACGAGTCAGAGCACATTGTTGTTGATCACATGGCTTTCTATGTGCCTTGTGTTGTACTTTGATTATTCCCTTGCATTCTGGCACTATGAGATGTTACAGGCTCATAGGTGCTTTTTCTCCAACCCTAGAACCAGTCATTTCTCTGAGGAGCCCTGGAATTCCTTTTTTTCCTTCTTAAAATCTATTCTTTTAGATCTTGATCAGTCTCATGACTATATGTAAAAACATCTCATTGCTATTTTAATTTGCATTTCCCTATTGACCTACAATGTGGAGCATTCTTTTCCTATGTTCATTTGCATCTATGTAATTTCTTTGATGAGGAGTCTGTTATTGACTTTGCCTCACTGTAACTTGGGTTGATCCTTTTCTCATGGTTGAGTTTCAAGAGTTCTTTGTACATTTTGATAATGGTCCCATCATGTTCTCTTAGTGGAGAGAGCTAAGGAATATATGTTTATACATGTTTATGTTGCTTTGCATTTCTATTAAAAATGGCTTTACACTAACACATCAAATTCTAACCAAACACCACACGAATAATTCTCCCTTTCAATATTTGCAACTGTTTTTTTTATAATTTAGACAGTATCATGACTTCCATTATTCTGAAGACAGCTGTCTGTTTGACCAATTGCTCTGAATAGGATCCCTCTCCTGTTGTTGTCACTCCCCGTTCTCTGCCATGGTGTCCTACTAGCACACCTTGGGCTGATATTCCTCACAGGGCTGTCTCTCCATCCCCCAGGGGAACGCCTTCCTCCTCCTCTTCAGGCTTTAACAGCCTGTGTCTGGATGTTCTCTCTGAATGCTTTCTCATGCTGCTAATCCTCTGACTCCCCACCTCCTCGTGTGAGACCCCCTCCTCACCCTTTTCATTCTCTGACCACCTTGCTCTAGGCCATTATGGGTCAACACCTTCCTCCATAGAGATGCCTACCTTCCATTGGCCTTAGTGAATGACTTAGACTTAGTTGCTTAGTAAGGAAGACAAAAGGGAGGGGAAAGAGGGTCAGTTCTTTTTGTCTCCTCTCTGCAACATTTATAGTTTGGTGTTTAGCTCTCTTAGATATCTAGGTATCTTATTTATTTGTTTATATCATGCATATCTATTTTTTCCTATTTTCTTTTTATTGTTGGCATATAGAAAAGCTTTTATTTGCAGGTTGAATGTTTAATTTATAACCAACCAAGCTTTTGAGCTCTTCTATATAGATTTAATAATTTTCAGCTTAGGAATCATAATTTCATCTTCAAATAATGATCATTTTGGTCCCCCCTCACGTGTATTTAATCTGAACTTTTCCCACAGCATTATCTTCCCTATCATTTTATGCTTAACGGACATTTTATTAAACTGATAGATGTTATTTAGAGCTCAGATTATGCAATGTGTATCTCTAGGAGAGTTATTTAAATAAAAGTGTCTCTAACAATTCACTGCTCAGAATTGATTCATTTTCTAAAATTTTTAAATTTAGAATAGTGAAGATCTTTTAAAAATACTTACAAATAAGCCAAAATACTGATTAATGTTTAACTCAGGGCTCTTCTTTCTGCATTGTGAAAGAAAATAAAAGATAACACAGAATTCTAGAACTGACATTAATCCCAAATCCTTAGCCAGAACGTGAAAGTTGGATAGGGTGGTGACGATGAAACTAAAACTATTATGGTTGATTCATATTAGATGATTTTTAGACTTACTTGAATTATATCGAATATCCTTGTTTTCATCCCCCCCAATCTTCTAAATGTATCTAAAGTAGATTCTAATTGTTCATATTCTTGTTCCTGAAATAATAGATGAGCTCTTTATAGCTGTGATTTTTCAGTTTTAGTATGCATATGAATCCCCTGGATATGGGGGCTAGCAATTTGCATTTTTATCAAAGGATCCAGGTTATTATTATCCTTGGACGCACTTAACATTGATTTAGAGTGAGAATGTTTAAATCTGCTACTTTAAAAAGTTTTATTTACTTTTTTATTTGGCAGAGAAAGTCAGTGGAGCTCCCATCTGCTGGCTCACTCCTCAAATGCTCACAATGGACTGGGCTAGGCCAGACCAGAGCAAGGAGCCAGGAACTCAATCCAGGTCTTCCCTGTGGTTGGTAGGGTCCCAACCACCTGGACCATCGCCTGCTGCTTCTCAGGGTACATATCAGCAGGAAGCTTAATTTTGGAGATGGGATTTGAACCCACACACTCTAATATGGGATACAGGCATCCCAATCAGCATGCTAACCTCCAGGCCAGATGCCTACTCCAAATAATATATTTTTGTACAAGTTATGGACAAAGAGTGGAAGTATTATTTCCAATGAGAATATCAGAATTTGGGGAATAGTCCATCATGTAGCAGGAGTCAATAAATCTGCTTTCATTATAGCCTTTTGGAGGCTGGTTTTGTGGCATAGCGGTCAAGCTGCTGCCTGCGATGCCAGCATCCTATACGAGTGCTAGTTTGTGTCCTGGGTGCCCTTTTGATCCAGGTCCTTGCTAATGGTCTATAAAAGTGGCAGAGGATGGTCCAGGTGCTTCGACCCCTGCTACCCATTTGGGAGACATGGAGGGACCTCCTGGCTTTGGCCTGGCCCACTCTTGGCCATTGTGGCCATCTTGGGGGTGAACCACCAGATGGAAGATCTAACTCTCCCTCTTTTGTAAAACTCTGACTTTCAAGTAAATGAATCATTTTTTAAAGACTAAATATTCACCACTTCTTTGGGATCAGGAGCCAAGTTCCTTGAATATTTGGAGACTTTTAGTAAAGTGACATCATATAGAGTACTCTGAAAAGAGTTGCAAAGCTGCCGTATAGTTATTTATGCAATTTTCAGTGGTTAAGAAACCTTTTCGAGGCAAAAATAAGTCCAGAATTATCTGTGAATTGCTGGAATATAATGACTGTTGTTGGAAACTCCTAAGTAAAGCATATGTGTTGAAGGAAATTATTTGGTCATTTGCTCTAATGTAAAACTAAAAAGGTGACTTGAAGTTTGTCCAATGGTTGAAAATACGTTGGTGTTCAGTTGTGCGTAAATAATGCTCTACTTTCTCAGTTGGTACTTTCGCCTTTTGTCACTTTTCAGGATAAGAGCTGTGAAGTTTGAGGCCACTCAGGTTCCAAATTTGTGACAAATCCCCCAGGGCTCACTGGAGTGGCAGTAAGTTCTCCCAGTTTGATTTCCTTTCAGTCACCGAAGTGTTAGAATAAGTTGCAACAAAGACCCCTGTGGAAAACAGCATTTCTGTTTCCTGACTATCTGACATAGTCACAACTTACCTCTTTTGTTCCATGGATTTTTTTTGTTGAATAATTTTAATACTTTTCTCTATATAATATGTAGTATAGTTTTCACAGCTGGCATAATTCTTTAACAGTGTTGAGTTTTAGACACCATTTTTCACATTCTCCATCTATCCCATCATCTGCCGCAGAAATGTTGATTTTATTTTTGAAAATTCTTTTACCCTTTCAAAGCTGGCATTTTCACTTTAATATATGATATTTTTGTTATAAAACTTGATCTTCTTTTAATAGTATAGATAAATAAATCTCTTATGCTCACTGAAGCATTATTTTGTGATATTTTATCATCAGTTCAGTAACAGAAAGTCATTCCTAGGGAAAAGTGTAGCAAATGTCTATGCCATCCATTTAGTCAAGGAGGAAGAGTAACATCATTTTTAATAAGAGAAGGATTTTATGAGAAAATAATGGTCTTTGGGTCAGACAGAACTACCTGTATTTAACTCTCTGCTCTTTGTGACTTTACCCAGAAACAAACTGCCTAAACTTACAGCAGCAGGAAGCAAATAAAACAATGTATGATCTATATTATTAGATATTATCTGAAAGTCTCCCTTTAAATCATTTTAAAATGTATAAAAGTCTCATTAAAAAGTCCCCATTTATTTATTTTTTTTAAAGATTTATTTTATTTACTTGAAAGAGTTGCAGAGAGAAGTAGAGAGAGAGAGGTCTTCCATCCACTTGTTCATGCCCCAGTTGGCTGCAACTGCCGGAGCTGCGCTGATCTGAAGCCAGGAGCCACTTCCAGGGCTCCCACTTGGGTGCAGGGGCCCAAGGACTCAGGCCATCTTTTTTTTTTTTTAATTTGGCAGATAGAGTTAGACAGTGAGAGAGAGAAAGAGAAAGGTCTTCCTTCTGTTGGTTCACTCCCCAAATGGCTGCTATGGCCAGAGCTGCGCCGATCCAAAGCCAGGAGCCAGGTGCTTCCTCCTGGTCTCCCATGGGGTGCAGGGCCCAAGGACCTGGGCCATCCTCCACTGCCTTCCTGGGCCACAGCAGAGAGCTGGACAGGAAGAGGAGCAACCCAGACTAGAATTGCGTGCCCATATGGGATGCCAGCGCCGCAGGCGGAGGATTAACCAAGTGAGCCAAGGCACTGGCCCTTCAGGCCATCTTCTACTGCTTTCCCAGGTCATAGCAGGGAGATGGATTGGAAGAGGAGCAGCTGGAACTAGAACCGGCGCCCATATGGGATGCCGGCGCTTTAGGCCAGGGCTTTAACTCGCTGCGCCACAGCGCCAGCCCTCAAAAGTCCCCATTTAAATGTAAGTGAATCTACCATTTGTTGAGGAAAAAGAAATTATTATTTAGCTTTTGCTAAGAAATTAAGTCAGTTTAAAGTGGCCAGCATTAAAAATAGTTCCTTGTCATCATTCAGATATGCTAATAAAGAAAAACTAGATACATTTTGCAATGTCAATTATTTTAGATTATTTAGAAACAGAAAAGTGCTACACAGCACATATTTTGTTTGCTCTAGGTAGTGGCTCACATTCTTTGCAAGTAATTCATGGTAACAGAGCAGTTCTACAGTGTGTTTTATTTCTAGATTCTCTATTAATTATTACCCATCTCATTATTTAGGAACCCTGTATTATAGGGATGTCAAATGGTAAAGACTTCATACTTGTGGCCTTGAGAGTTGATTTCTGGGCACGATTTAACCATATATCCCATCACTGCTTTACTACACTTGTGTTCTGCTCTTATCTTCTTGTGCTGTGCCCTAGGAGGCTGATTTTGGCTTCCTTGATCTTTGTCTAGCCAATGTGCCTTGACAACTAGCTTCTTGTTGAAATCCCATAGGTGCCAGTCAATGGTAGGAGTACCAAGGATGGAGGAGTGCGTTTGGTTTCCTTTTACACCTTCAGTCTTTCCTGCTCTGGGCCATGATTTATAGCAGTGACTATATCCTTCCATGACTACAACCCATGTTGGATGGACCTTCCTCCCTACCTTTAGCTGTGTCTTTCCTCTTGCTTTAGACCAGTACAACTTCCTTCCATTCCTATTCCCTGGGTGTTGAAACATTCCTTTTCATTCCCCTTAACTTGGCCCAGAACGCTAAGTCATCCTTATTCAAATGCCTTGAATGGATTCTGATTTTTGTGTACTGACGCAGCCATGTAAAAATAGTAAGAAGCATTATATAACACATTTGACTATCAAATTTAATTTTTGGGTATAGAAACTAGGTGAGAAAGCTAAAGATTCCCAAGACATGATCTGCCTTGATAGTACCTAGGCCAGGAGTCTTCAAAACTTTATGGAAAATGGGTACTATGAAAAAGACTATATCATGGATTTCAAACTTCTTGCATCACAATAAGCTTTTCATTTAATTCCATTTTATACAAATTTTTGAAGCACCTCATGGTTGATACAGCTTTATTGTTACTCCATCCTCTGCTCCTGCTCTCTCACTTACTACAGCCAACTTTCTTTCATTTGTACTCCTCTTGGGAGGAACCACTGTGTAGAAAAGACCTATAGTGATCAGAAGCCTTCTAAGGTTGGATAAAAGATAATTTTTTTCAGGAACATTAGTAAAAAACTGAAGCTACAATAAAATACACACTGAAATTTATTCAACACCCCTTGAAGGCTCCTTGACCTTCTGTTGATGAATATCATGTTATTTCTGCTTGACTTGAAGGTGATTCTCCCTACTCTGGTTTGACTGTTTAGCTTTGTGGACTTATTTTCCTATCATTTGTCCACCCACCTTGTCCATCCAAATTCTTAATCTACTGTCTTTGCTTTCTTGATCCTGCATTTTTGCCATCAGTTGACCACTGCCAGTATCGGATGTACCAACAACTGTATTTTCTGCAATTGCAATTCAACAGTCTTTGTTTAAATCCTTAACTGAGTTTCCAAATATCTAAGCCTGCAAAGATTATGAAGCTCAGTACTTTGGATTTTGTTTTGAATACTGCAGATTTAATATAAAGAGTGGCTAGTCCTGCAGGATTCATTCACTAGGGATTCATAATAGAAATGAATGCATTTTTTTCTTGAGGAAAAAGGAATTCACCTTTGATTTAGTTATTTTTTGATAAATTTTATTTTAATGGTCTTTTATTCTTCCTTTAGACTTATTTCCAAATCAAAGTCCTTTTCATTTGACAATGGAGGACATTTTATGTCCTGAATGCATAAATATTTGTGTATAGGAATGTTTCTAGAGCAGAAATTCCTTAGTTAAGATATGAGTACAGTTTCAAAATGATGATGAAAAATTGAGTCTTTTCCATATTGTCTCTTATTACAACTGAATAAGCAAAAACAAGGCAGAAATGAAGAAAAGTCTCAGGGAGAGAGACTTGCCAACTCTCTTCTTCAGAATTTCCTCTTTGGATTCTGGGCTATCCTGCTATTGCTGTATCACAGTTATAGTATACAGTCTTTCCTAAGCAGTATGTAATATAGCACTCTAAGGTTTAAATATTAGCGTAACCCTCATCTTTATATATTTTAATGACTGTGAATCATTGAGAAAAGTTTTCACTTATTTTGAGGGTAGTTTTACTTTCAAAGTTCAGGGCTGAAATTATTAAGAAATTATAGACAAACTGTAGAAGATTTAGGAAGCATTAAAATGACTCATGAGTTTTAAAAATGGGATTCTAAAGAAAGCTTAAAGACATTACAGTTATTTAGTAGAGGGGCGGGTGTTTTGTTGCATTGGGTTAAGCTGCCCTTTGAGATGCCTGTATTCCATATGGAATGCCTGGGATCTTATCCTGTCTCTACTTCAGATCCAGCTTCCTGGTAATGAGCCTGCAAAGTAGCAGTGTTGGCACAAGTACTTGGATCCCTGCCACCCATACTGGAGACCTGAATAGAGTTCCTGGCTCCTAGCTTTAGCCTGGCCCAACCCTGACTATTGTGGGCATTTGGGGGGTGAACCAACAGATGAAAGATATCAGTGTCTCCTTGGGTCTATGTCTCATTTTTAAAATTCTTTATTCTTTAAACAAATATTTTAAATGGAATTCTGTTGGCAGAATGAAGATGACGATACTTTGCCTTCAGGAGTTAATAGTCATTCTATGTTCCTTTTTATTCGTTTAACATAAGAGTGAGTGGCAATATACGTTAGTAAGAAAAGTAAAAAGCATAGTTTCAGTGTCAGAAAACTTCAGTTTGTTTTTCTATTTCTTTAGTGAAAACACAGCTTATCAGAGTTCCTCATGTTTCTAAGATTTCTTTGGTCAATGATTCTTGCAAAATGTTGTATGTGAAATTCCCCTCCTGGATTTTAGTGATATCTATTTGAATGTGAAGCCTCGGAAAATCCTTAAAAAGAAAGTTGTTGACATTTTAGTATTTAGACAAGCAAGTGTATTTGATCAGGGGGAGAGTTTTCCCCATAGCATGTATCATATTCTTTAGTTTCTCTTAACACCTATTTAAAAAGCATTCATTTACTGCTGGGAGAATGATTTTCCAAACTTGTTGAGGTTCATTTTAAAAATGGTTATGAATTCGTAAAATTTAATCCACTGAACGAATGGGAATCAAGTTAGAAGACTGTAGGAACCATACAGAGGAATTGCCTGGAGGCCCTATAAATGCTTTATGCGTCTATTCCCGTGAAATATGTCTCTGCATGGAGAACACAAGGGAAAACGTGCTTGTCCCACAAGAGTGGAGAAGCTGAAGTTTATTTCATACTGTTGCATGTAGTATCCGCTCACCTGCAAAATGATGTATACAAGTGCATATTAAATCTGCTAAGCCATCAGGCTGGGAGATAAATGCTTGAATGCCTTCTGCATTAGTCTAATTTTGGCATTTTGAAATAAACCTTGAGGAAAATTTGTCATAGAAAGTTGAGATGCATATTGCCCCCCCCCAACTTCAAAACCATGATATTGCACACAAATTATCTAAAAATATATGCAAATACCAATTAACTTAAATTTGATGATGTGAGAGTGTTCTTACAGGTTGGAAAAATGCCAACAATATTCAGGAACTTAATCCTGCTACCTAGTTTTCTCTATCCAGTAATTTATTTTAAATACTTTGGCAATTTATTATTTTATGATCATTAAATATTGAAAATCTTAATGACATAAAAACTATTAGATGTTGTTGATGTATGGAGAATATTGGTTTAATGTGGTTTTATTTAAAATGTATTGAATTTTATTTTTCTTGTAAATTTACTAATCACATTCTCATCAAATTCTTTGTATTTTTGCTCTGGATTAACAACTTGACTTAGTCTTTTCTTTTTTTTTTAACATTTATTTAATGAATATAAATTTCCAAAGTACGACTTATGGATTACAATGGCTTCCCCCCCAATACCGTCCCTCCCACCCACAACCCTCCCCTTTCCCACTCCCTCTCCCCTTCCATTCACATCAAGATTCATTTTCGATTATCTTAATATACAGAAGATCAGCTTAGTATACATTAAGTAAGGATTTCAACAGTTTGCTCCCACACAGAAACATAAAGTGAAAAATAATAGATGGTTTTTTTAAAATGATGATGAAATCAGATCAGACCTATTGTCATGTTTAATCCCAGTGAGAGTCAAGTTGGGAATTGATAATTTTTTTTTTTTTACAGAAGATCAGTTTAGTATGCATTAAGTAAAGATTTCAACAGTTTGCACCCCCAAAGAAACACAAAGTGAAATATATTGTTTGAGTACTCGTTATAGCATTAAATCTCAATGCACAGCACATTAAGGACAGAGATCCTACATGAGGAGTAAGTGCACAGTGACTCCTGTTGTTGACTTTACCAATTGACACTCCTGTCTATGGCATCAGTAATCTCCCTATGCTCTGGTCATGAGTTTCCAAGGCTATGGAAGCCCTCTGAGTTCACCGACTCTTATCTTGTTTAGTCAAGGTCATAGTCAAAGTGGAAGTTCTCTCCTCCCTTCAGAGAAAGGTACCTCCTTCTTTGATGGCCCTGTTCTTTCCACTGGGCTCTCACTCACAGAGATCTTTTGCCAGAGTGTCTTGGCTTTCCATGCCTGAAATACTCTCATGGGCTTTTCAGCCAGATCCGAATGCCTTTAGGGCTGATTCTGAGGCCAGAGTGCTATTTAGGACATCTGCCATTCTATGAGTCTGCTGAGTATCTCACTTCCCATGTTGGATCACTCTCCCCTTTATTTATTCTATAGGTTAGTGTTAGCAGGTACTAGACTTGTTTATGTGCTTCCTTTGACTCTTAGTCCTTTCATTATGATCAATTGTGAACTGAAATTGATCACTTGGGCTAGTGAGATGGCATTGGTACATGCCACCTTGATGGGATTGAATTCGAATCCCCTGGTATGTTTCTAACTCTACCATTTGGGGCAAGTCAGCTTGAGCATGTCCCAAAATATACATCTCTTCCCTCTCTTATTCCCACTCTTATGTTTAACAGGGATCACATTTCAGTTAATTTTCAACACTTAAGAATAACTGTGTATTAATTACAGAATTAAACCAGTCATAAAGTACATCACATTTTTCTTGTATCCAACCAAAAAATGTGTGAACTCAAAATATGTAATATTCTCCAAGGAAAGAGATTCCTACAGAATGATTATTATAACTCTGTTAGCATATAAATGAGTACTTAAGGATGTATGTATTAAAGGGTTTAAATTTGCTTTAGTTTATTTTATATATTCAGTGATTTCCACATATTATTAGACTAGAAACAATTATAAATATTTTCAAGATTACATTAGCACTTAAAATTTGAATTTGGGAGAAAGTATTTGATTAATCTTATTAATCAAATTTTGCAACACTTGATGATAGGCACTATGGTAGATGATATAACTACACAGGATTCCTGAATTTAAAAATATTAATAACTTGCCTGGTTTGTAGTAGTTACACACATTTTAACATTTATTGTTCTGCCTTAATTATAGTATGACTATAGGTAAAACAAATAAGATACACATATTTAATATATATCTCCTTAAGTAAACCAGCAACCTTCAGTTAAATATAACACTATATAAGCACTTAAGAAAACAGTGATTTGAAAGCCAGGTGATGTCCATAAAACATTCATTGGGCCTGCGTTGTGATGCAGGGGAATAAGCCACACCTATGAGATCAGCATCTCATATCAGAGATCCCAGTTGGAGTACTGATCCAGCGCCCTGATAATGTGCCTAGGAAAACAGTAGAAGATGGTCCAAGTGCTTGGGCCCCTGCCACTCAGTTAGGAGACTCAGATGGGGTTCCAGGCTCCTGGCTTTCACCTGGCCCTAGCTGTTGTGACTTTTTGGAGAGGGAACCAGTAGATGGAAGATCTCTTTCTCTGTCCCTCCCTCTCTTTCTGTCACTCTGCCTTTCAAATAAATCTTTTTTTAAAAAAAAGATATTTTCATTACCTGTCTTTCTAGAGAAGTGATTCACTATGCACTCTAAAGTAGAAACACAAGATTTAAAGTTGAATGTCAAATTTTTCCCCTTTAGCAATTACCCTCATAAAATAAGTTGCGACTCTTTGTGAATACTTTATTGTTTTTTAAAATAAACTTTACTCCTAATACTGTTTTTTACACAGCTTTATTGATTATGAGATCTGCTGCCTTAAGATTTTAAATGCTTTCAAAATTAGGAAACATTTTTTAATAATAGAGGTGTAAACATATTAATACTTGCAGTATTAATAAGATTTTGACCTTAAGTCCCTATAGATTATGGTTGCATTGAAAACTATCATATATTTGCTTTTCCCTGGAAAATACTTGAAATTCACTTTCAGACTTGGACTTTGGATATCAATTCTTAACTTTCAGCAATATTTAGTTTTCTGGAAATTTTTTTACAGATGTATTTATCTATTTGAAAGGCAGAGTTACAGAGGTAGAGGGAGAGACAGGTCTTTCAGCCACTGCTTCACTCTCCAGATGGCTGCAATGGCTGGAGCTGGGCCAGTCCAAAGCCAGGAGCTTCCTCTGGGTCTTCCATATGGCATCAGGGCCTGAAACACTGGGACCTCTTCCACTGCCTTCCCAGGCACATTAGCAGGGAGCTGGGTCAGAAGTAGAATAGCTGGATGAAAACTGGTGCCCATATGGGATGGCAGTACTGCAGACAGTGGCTTTACCCACTATGCCACAAAGCCAGCCATGTTATCTGGGAATGTATGAAGTTTTGTTGCTTTAGGAGGAAAAACATATAAACATTATTGCTAAGCTGGAATTGCCTTCTAGAGAAAAATATCATTGTATTCTCTTACTAGAATGACCAGTATGCAACTTAAATCCATAATCATAGGTATTGAAAATTGTAATTCTGTAAAGAAAAATAGAAGGGATCAAATTCTTTCATGGTAATACAGTTTTTTAAACAGATAATTTATACCTACTCATACTTATTCATTGACAGCATGTAATATAATGACACACTAATCTGACCAGTGAACAGACTTTCTTGAATAATAAACTGTACAAGATTATTTCAACACTTTGGCATAAATTTGTGCATAATTTTACTCTGCATTTTTGTTTGTGATTATATATGTTTGAAAAATCTACAAAAATACAGCTTGAAAAATATAACTCATATTGAGTACATTTCTTAAAGTCTTACCAATACTACTAGAATATAATACTAATGTTCTAGAAATTTTAAATTATAGACTACTTCATAAAACTGCCATAAAGAAAGTTCAGTGCTTTGTAAAGGCTACTATAAAAATCTATTCTGTTTTTGATATTATGCTGGTATGCCTAGTTAAAAGAGTGGGTGAATTTCTCTGGCTGCGTATCTGTGTAATAGGAAGAGAGAAGGTAACACTGCATATCAACGGATAGGCTCTAATATGGATAAAATGGATGATAAAACAGACTTCTGAGGGCTGGTGCTATGGTGCAGCGTATTAAAGCCCTGGCCTGAAGCTCCAGCATCCCATATGGGTGCCGGTTCTAATCCTGGCTGCTCGTCTTCCGATCCAGCTCTCTGCTGTGGCCTGGGATGGCAGTAGAAGATGGCCCAAGTCTTTGGGCCCCTGCACCCATGTGGGAGACCTGGAGGAAGCTCCTGGATTCAGATCGGCACAGCTCCAGCCTTGCGGCCATCTGGGGAGTGAACCAGCGGATGGAAGACCTCTCTCTCTGTTTCTACCTCTATCTGTAACTCTGTCTTTCAAAGAAATAAAATGATTCTTTAAGAAAAAAAAATACTTCTGTTGAATTAAATGAGCTACTGATATAATTTCATGCAGGTCCAGTATACGTTTAGTCTACCTTTACTTTTGCCATCTTTTTCCTCAAATACTGACTAGGCAACTTTTTCATAGTTGATTTATGAGCTAGAAAATTACAGTTGTCACTTTTAGTAACAAATGCATACAGTTTGCTTTTCCAAAACTACATTTTCCTGAATCTTTATTTTGTAAAAGCAAAATAAAAATCTTAACATATTTTCTCTATTTGAGCACTGTTCAAAAAAATTAAAATTTTAAAATGCCTTTACCATATAATTTGACTTTTTATATTCCGTAACCCTTCGGCCGGATGTTTGCAACTATAGCCTGCAGAATCACACTCAGAGAATTAATTTTTTTTCTTTTTTAAAATTTTTAAAAGTGTATTTATTTGACAGGTAGAGTTACAAACAGTGTGAGAGAGAGACAGAGAAAGGTCTTCCTTGTATTACTCCCCAGATGGCCACTACGGCCAGAGCTGCGCTGATCTGAAGCCAGGAGCCAAGTGCTTCCTCCTGGTCTCCCAAGCGGGTGCAGAGCCTAAGGACCAAGGACCTGGGCCATCCTCCACCGCCTTCCTGGGCCACAGCAGAGAGCTGGACTGGAAGAGGAGCAACCGGGACTAAAACCCAGCACCCATATGGGATGTTGGTGCTGGAGGTGGAGGATTATCCAAGTGAGCCACGGCACCGGCCCCAATTTATGTTTTCATATACATATATATGTGTTTAATAGTATTTTAATTTGATAAAAAATTGTAGGGCGCATTTTGTCCTGCTACTTCAGAAACACAAGAAAATGTTTAAAAATTTTGTGAAGAATCATGATTTCTTATACCTTTTGTTTTATTTAGTATTATAGTAGAATGAACTGTTCCTTATGTACTACATTGCTAAGTTTATTAAAGCTTATTTTCCAGGCTTGAAATAACTTTTAAAGACGGTAGACAGTTCAAATGGTTGAAGCAGAATTTGAGACTTGAAAAGATGAGGGAGTTTTCCAGTAATCACATAGCTGGCAAATTGCTAAACTGACTCCAGTTCCCGAGCTTGTTGCCCTTCTAAACAGGGGACTTGGTTGTTATATGATACTAATGCTCTAGAGCGATATCAGATGGCTGGCTTTTAGGCCAAATGGCTTCAGATTGCTGAAACTTTGGAGCCATCGTGCGTTATACAGATTAAGAGCCTTCTTCCCATCTCCTGGCTGACCCCAGTAGGATTTTCTCTGTTCTTGTACTAGGACAGCTGAGCACTGCTGGAGGACATCAGAAAAAGGGAAGGTTGGAAACACATTAAATTCGCCCTGGCCAGATGTGAATTTAATAAATTCCGATGAGCCCTTAGCAGAGCCTGACAATTCTACCACCTTTGTCTGATCTCTTGCTTCTATACAATGAAGATTTCAAAGCTTCTGCATCTTTAGCAGACATTTTGATTCATCTACCCTTCCCCAACTGAACAAATGACCCTTCTTTCTGATTTAGAGAGAAAATTAAACTATCAGATAGTATAAATACTGTCAACATTCCTGCTAGTATTGATATTCAGAATTTTATTGCATTAAAATGAATCATATTTTGGTACTTAATATGTAAATTTTATTTTTTAAGATTTATTTATTTATTTGAAAGAGTTACACAGAGAAAGAGAGGCAGAGAGAGAGAGAGAGAGAGATGTCTTCCATCTGCTGATTCACTCCTCAAATGGCTGCAATGGCTGGAGCTGTGCCGATCTGAAGCCAGGAGCCAGGAGCCTCCTCTGGATCTCCCACGCAGATACAGGGGCCCAAGGACTTGGGCCATCTTTTACTGCTTTCCCAGGCCATAGCAGAGAGCTGGATCGGAGGTAGAGCAGCCTGGATTTGAACTGGTGCCCATGTGGGATGCTGGCACTGCAGGCAGTGTCTTTACCCTCCACAGCACAGCGCCGGCCCCCATAAACTTTATTCTATGTACTTTGGATACAGATATGAACAAGCTAACTAGTTTTCTCATCTCAGGCATGGCTGAATGGTCAAGAGACAGCGATCTCCTTTATAAATGTGTTAAGGGCTCTTCAGAGAAAGAAAACTAATAGAAGATTAGATGGTAGATGATTGATATATCAGGTATTAATATACATATGTACATATGTGAAGGCTCTATTGTATGTATTGGCCTATGCAGTTATGGAGGTTCAGATGTCTCATGATCTGCCATTTGTAAGCTGGAGACCTAGGAAAGTTGCTTTTGTAGTTTGATGACATGACAGCTGGTGGGGGGGGGGAGGGGGTCAGCTGTGCAGACTCCAGTCTATGACTGAAGGCATGAGAACCAGGAATGCTGAGGGCAATGCCCCAGCTTCTGAAGTCACGCAGAAAGAAAGTTGTTCCTTCCTTTTCCTTTGTTCTATTCAGGGCCTTAACAAATGGGATGGTGTGCACTCCTGTTGGGAAGGCTGTCCCACTGACAGCAATTAGAGTGCTAATCTGCAAGTGTCCTCACAGACTCACCCTGAGACAGTATTTAACCTGATATCCAGGCATCCTGTGTCCCAGTGAAGTCGACACATAATGTTAACCATCACAATAAATAAATATGAATGTCACTTTTAAAACTGAGTTTTAGGACAAGAAAAAAGAGGTGACATGAAGCATGAATGGGGGTGGTAGAAGGCAGCAGGCACTTGGGTGACAAGGAAAGATGTCTCTTGGAAAGCAAGATAGCACAGTGGTTGAAAGCACAGAATGAGATATGGATTCCACCACTTATTGTCTGGGTAACCCTGCTGAGGTACTTATTGACCATGTTTCCAAACTTCTTCATTTATAAAAGTGGAGTACTGACAGGACCTATACAGTAGTGCCAAGGTGAATTAAACAATGTGAAGTAAATACTTAATATATTTAGAAGAGTTCCTGGATCAGGAAGTATTCAATGATTAGAATTGGGAAAGACCAGTCATCAACTGAAAAGAATTGAATGTAGGAACCATTTTCAGGGGTATAAGCTTAGCTGACAGCACGAACAGGAAGTGGAAGATCACCTAGGTAATAGCAACAGTGTGAAGCCATTACTACCTTTAAGCTGGAAGGGACGAAGTGAGAGAATGATGTTTACTAGAGCCCAGTGGGAGCAGTAGCTGCAGAGAAGGATCACTGTTTTCATGTGGAGCTAGACTTGCCACCTTCTTTCAGTCCCAGGAGTTGTGCTCTAAAGAGGCTTCTTTTCTGTGTGATTTATTGCTCCTCTGAATTGGTTCCCCTGAAAAGAGCTGTGGTCATGGAGAAACATGGATGTTTTCAGAAGAGTGGCCTGGCTGGGAAGAAGCTGAGGAGTTGGGTGGGTAATATCTTCACTTCTGTCTTGCTACTCTTCAATATCACAGCAATGCCTACTGTTGGCACAAAGCACAGAATTCAGGCATAAGGGAGTCTATATTATGCGGTCGGTGGATGATAACCTCCCAAGACCCAGAGAAAAGCAGAAAAGGCTGGAGAATCACTTGAGGAGACAGTACACAATGAGCTGTCTTCATCCTCATTGTCGTCATTATTAAGTTGTATTTGAGCTGAGAAGTAAAGCCATCCCTGTTCACAGGGAATAGCAGAAAGATGATAGTGATTGCCAGGGCCTGGATCAAGTTGTTGCATGTGGTTGTGCTGATTTTCTACTACATGGCTCTTGGAGGTGGTAAGCACAGAAGCTTATACTCATAACATAGGGAAGACAAGTTTGATATGAATAAAGTATATAAGGGAAATGGGAGAGAGATGCAACTGGATGGAAAGATAAATAAGACTACATCATTTAGGTCCTTCTAGATCTTGCTGAGGCATTTGAATTTTATTTGAGATGTAACAGGAGGGTTTTGAATGAGGAATAGGTTTGATCTGATCTGTATTTATAAAAGACTACTTTAGGTGCTGCCTGGAGATTGCATTACGGGTAGAAAAATGTAGAAGCAGGGAAATTTTCACAATAGTTTCAGTGAAAGATAATGGTGGAGATAGCAGAGAATGAAATTTGTATATGTGAAGTAAATTCAATGATGCTTTATGAAGGATGGGTTGATTATAAGAGGAGGTGAGATTATGAGAAAAGAGGAATCAAAGATGATTCCAAGTCTGACTTACACAGCTAAATTGATCAAATTGGAATTTATCAACAGGGAAAGCCTGCAAGAACAAGAAAGGTTTGTGTTTGGCTTGTGTGAGTAGGTGGGTCGGTGAAGGGGAATGATAAGTGGCATTTGCAGAATCAAGAGTTCTGAGAATTTTGGGAGGCATCCAAGAAGACGTATTAAGGAAGCAGTCCAGAGTTCAGGATTAAGTAAGGCTTAAAATATATATTGGTGTCATCATCAAGTTGATATTTCAAACTCGAAAATGGAAGAGGATTGAGCGCAGAGATCCCAAGGTCCGCATCAATGTTAGGAATTCCAGCAAATATAGAAAAAGCATAAGAGAATGAGAAGAATCTGACGGTGAGATAAGAGGGAAAACATTAGTATTTTTGTGTCATGAGTGCCAAAAGTAGAAAGTGCTTTAAGACAGAGAAAGCACCAGTTTTCTGTGGGGCTGGATGTACCACCAACTTCTCTCAGTATCTGGAATCTTACCTTAAAGATAATTCTATTTCTGTATCATTTACCTGTTCCCCTAGTAGATCTTTCCAGTCATCACTTAACTATGCTTAAATCCTTTCACTCTTAAAAACCAGAGTCAAACAAAATGAAAAAAAATACCTCAAACACTTCCACAAGTACCCAATCTAGCAGTCTCTTTCCTTAATGTCTTCTAAGAGTAGTCTAAAACCTGTTTTCAGTTCTCTAGCCTCAATTAATCCACTTAATTAATTGCAGTTCTTTTGTTAGTGGTTTACTCTAAGCCTAGTTAAAAGTGACTTGAAATTCAAAATTTATTTTTCTATTAAAAAGTTTTAGAGTTGCTTATTTTTCTATATAGGAAAGCTTTGGGATTGTTCAGGTGAGTAATTTGGGCAAGTTAAAGCTCTGAGGTCCTCTTGACTTTCTTTGCATGGTCACAAGGCAGCTATAGTAGCTCTAAGGATTAGGTCCTCACATAGGGCGTGTTTATTCTCAATGCTTAACATTTCATTAAGGAAGAAGAATCTTTGAAGAAGGTACTAGCTGATGTCATTCAGTTTTCATTGGCCAATAATGGAACACATGCCACCCCTATCCGTACAGGTAGCACTCAATCTCTAGTTCCGAGAGAGGTTAATGTAGCAAGGATATAGCATCAGTAGACTCAGCCATAGGAGTCAAGTTCTTTAAACAGGATAGAATTTTGGTCCTACTGCTCAGTTTATGGCCTGTATCCACTACTAGACTAAATTTACAACAGTGTCTGTTTTGTTCATTTTTTTATCTTTAGTGCTAAGCTCACTTAAACTATTACGTTTAATGAACAGAATTCAGCATGTCTTCTTAGTTAACCATACCAACAGTTGCAGTTTCCTGTTCCACTTTTGTTGGGAATTGAACACTCCCCCCTCCGCCCAGCCTCTCAGGTGCACTTGTATGTTTACATGTGTGCACATGTGAATTTCATAGCAGACAGGCTCACAAAGAATGGCTGACCACTCTCTTATAATGGATGTATAAAGTCTGCAACATTTGTTTGACTCATTAATTAAAGGCTATACATGCTAATTTTCTAGGTAAGCAGAGATACACATTTAGTTGGATTCTAGATCAGTGAGATCTTATTTTATTTCCTGTTGAAAACATGATCCGGGGAAATCATGGCAGACTTTTGTGTGCTCACCTTTTCCTAACAGTATTTGAAAGAATCTGAAGGGAATTAATGTCTTGTTTCACTTAAAGAAGCAAAATAAAACTATTGCCAGAAATGTATTTTATGCTGATTTTGTGTTACGATAATAAACTGTTCGCAGAACCATTTCAAGAGTCCTTATAATAGGTTTGAGTGAGAGGCAAGTCCTATATAATTTGGATTTAAACAGCCTAATAGCACTTTTTGTGTGTCAGATACAAATTTTTATTTTTTTAAAGTGTAATCAGAGACCTTATTTATGAAGCTGTTATCCAAGGTTATTAGCAATTTTAAAACTTAAAACAAAAATAGTATGAGAAGCACTTATTTTTGTAGTGTATATGGATGAAGTTTGGCAATGTAGAATTGGATTCATAGATACATACTGTAAACAGTAATTTTTTAAAATCAATATTAGCATATTAATTCACACATATTTAGAGAGCTACTAATACAGGTCAGACACTGTGCTAATAAGAGCTGATTGCAAATTTCAGAGTTGTAATAGGTATTTTTATAAATTATATAAATTTTTATGTGGTATAATTATCCTGTGGACTTATAATAGTGCATTATAAGTCTTTTTAGTTATTTGTAAAATAATCTAAAAATGAATGAAAGTAGATGAAGAGAAATAAAAAGAATATTAAATGAGGCAACTTGATTTATCATTAATAAAATTAAAATTGCTGCCAGAAAATTGTAAGTCTTCAGAAGGCTTAAATCTTACTTGAGGAGAGCAGACATTTATAAAATGATTTAAAACACTGAAAAGTTAAAAGAAACTATTTTTTGGCATTTTTGAACTCTGGAATGCCATTTTCCTATAAAAGCCAGCTAAGATTAAATTAATAAAGTGTTGGATATTGTGATCCAAATTCTACTTTACCCAGTGCATATTTTAAAAAATGTCTTCCCGGTAACAAAATACAGATAAAAGTATCAGTCAACATGATAAACATTTGATTGTCTGGATTCTTTGAAAGTTTGTTGCTTGCCAAAATTTAGATGTAATATATATTGCAGAATTTTAATTTTCTCAACCCAGATGAAAATTGGGCCCACAAATTCTTAGTAACTTTAATTTGGTTTTAATATATTTTGGGGGTATTACAAAATTACAAAAGAGATTTTCAAATATAAACCTGGTGTACAGATTTTGGATCTAGTGCCCAAATCTCAGTTGACTGATGTACCCACAAAGAACTGTCTAGAGAATTCTCTTTCTCCGAGCACAGATCCGTCCACTGTGCAACCGTCTTGCAGGGATTGGTTTGATGGGGGACTTAGGCCATTTCCCCAGGGACAGATAGACAGTATCTCACACAGGAAGGAAGATAGTATGTAGAGACAGCAGTATGTAGAGACAGCAGTTTACTCTCCACATTATTGATTGCCAGGGTGGTCCATTACAAGAAAGTCAGATACATCTCCCAGTCAAGTCTAAGCAATTAACACCTATATGAGCCTTGATGTAAGGAAATCAATCAAACAGATTGAACTGTCTACGCATGGCTGAAATCCTTGATTCTGAATTAAAAGGGTGGTAAAGTACCAAATTCAGTTAGAGCTTTTAGTGAGCACTAAGGGAATTTTACGTTCTAGCCAACCATGTGAGTGTACTGGTTCCCACCACTAGTTCCTGTTTGTTTTTATTTCCATTTTTAGTACTTATATTAATCAGGCACTATGCTAAATTTGCATGGATCATGTTATTTAATTCTCTTATGGGGAAGATTCTATTATCACTACCATTATATATGAGATATGTAAACTGAGGCTTAGATGGTTAATTTCACCAAATGTGAACACCCCCTGACCCTAGTGTCCTTCTGTCTGAATATTACAATGTAGTACATATAGCAGCCCTCAATGCATATATAAAGAATAGAATAATGATGCACAAGTTAACATTAATACCATTGTTTAAATTTCCAACTTGGTTTTGGCATTGCCTTACAAAGATTTGTGATTTTTTTTTTAAAAGGTACATTTAGTTGTTTGAAAGGCAGAGTTATAGAGAGAGGTACTCCATCCTCTGGTTCACTCCCCAAATGGCTATAATGACCAGATGGAACTGGGAGCCAGGAGCTCCATCCAGATCTCCCATGTGGGTGGCAGGGGCCCAAGTATTTGGGCTCTCTTCACTGTTTTCCTACTTGCATTAGCTGGAAGCTGGGTCAGAAGAGGGACAGTGGACCGCAAACCAGCACACTCCAATGAAATGCCATCATTACAGGTGTGGCATGATACTGGCAAATTTCGGACTACTTTGTATCCATGTGAGTTTCCTCAGTGCCTTCATTACTCACCTGTGAAGTGGACAAAAGAATAACATTTCATGCTGTAGCTGTGAAAATCAGATAAAGCATATGAAGTTTTGCTTCTAAGACGATCTATGGAGGAAATAATTTTCTATCTGTCATCATCAATTGCAAACCAGTACTTCAAAAAGTAACAAAATTGAATTACAAGAGAAATTAAATGAAAAATAAACAATTTTTATTGTATTCAGCCATGTTAATATATTGCTATAAAAGTTTTTCAAAGTTTACTCTTGTTTCTGCACTGATCTCATTGTAAACTGATAGCAGATAGTTGGCTCAGTGGCAATGGCCCATTGGCCTATGTTGGGAGCACTTAGGTAATGCCCCATAAGAGTGGATAACACATAGATACTCAATAAATATTAGCATTTTCATTGGAAAATAGCAAGGGACAAGTTACACTGTTAGTAGTGACCTTTTCAAAACTTTTTTTCTTTGTCCTCCATACCACTCCTCTCAAAATTGTCTCTATTAGGTTTTAGCACTTTGTATCTTTCATGCTGCCTTTATTGCACTTGCTGATTTATTTTGAATGTTCCTTAGTGTTTAAGAATTGAGGCTCTTTTTTTTTCTATGTATTTCTTCTTAATTTCATTAGAAGATCATCTACTCCCTGCTTCTGCCACCTTCTCCCCTATATTTTTAAAGATTAATTAATTTATATTAATTAATTGAGAGAGAGAGAGAGAGATCTTCCAAATAACTGGTTCAATCCCCAAATGGCTGCAATGGCTGGGGTTGGGCCAGGCCAAAGCCAGGAGCCAAGAGCTTCTTCCAGGTCTCCCATGTGGCTGCAGGGGCCCCTGAGCCAGTCTGCATTTCAGTTAATTCTGCCTCCCTGGGGATTTAAACCTCTCACCTTCCTTCTTCACTTCCAAAGGAGTGTGATTCCCTTCTCCTGCTCACCTCACCATCATCTGCTTTCTGTTTCAACTTTATTTTCATGCAATTATTATTTATTTTGAAATAACCCCTTCAAATTCAAATGATTGCCAATAATTTGTTTTCTTTTAAAATTTCTGTCTGGAGCTGATAGCTCGATATTACCAACCAAATTCAAGATGAGGTATTTATTTCCTCCTTAAATGTAACTCCAGCAGTAAAAGTTCTTTACCTTGCCATTCTAGTCAACATTCACTCTGTCTCCTAGCTTCCTTCAACCATCTACTTTTAATTCTTCATATCCTCTGCGAAGACGGTTTGTAACTGATGGCACTGAAGTGTTTATTGGAAGAGAGGTACACTCTCTACCTGGTCCTAATCTCCCTGGGGCAATTTATTTGCTCGTATTTAGCTCTGCAGAAACACCAGTAGTTCCCAGACCATGGCTGAAGATCCCAGGGAATGCTAGAATGTTTGCAAATGGTCTTTGTGTAGGTACCTCCAAGCATCAGTATCAACTATTCTGAATAATTAAAACTAAAATGGATCATTTTATTGGAAAACATTAGCAAATAACTAAATTCAAATAACTTGAAAATCATTACAAAATAAAAATCAGAGTGTGCCTGTTTGCTATTGAGTCCAGAAGTCTTTACATCTTATGTTTCCCCCACCTTTGAAACCCCTAATTTATCTCCTAGTTTTGTCTTGTTCTCTTCTGTATAGATTTTTTTCTTGCTGGCCTTGGCCTCTCTCATGTTTTGTGTGCAGCATATTCAGTTGCTTATTCCAACCTCACCTACAGATACCACCATTGCTTGGGGTGTTTCCTTGTAACTACTATGCCAATTATCATTCATTTATTATTATTATCAGTGTCCTCATCACAGAATTCATAGGTCACTTTTTCCCAAGAAGTTATCTTGCCTAACTTCTTAAGGCAAGTAATTTTCAAAATGTGATCTGAGACTCCCCCAGGGTTCTTGATACCGTTGCAACTACACATCTGTGTGTGGCCAGATTTTCTTCTAATACTTCAAGCAAAATAATGTATCATGACAGATTGAATGTAGAAACATTTTTGGCAACCCAGTTGTTTTTATATTAATCCCGCATTAAAGAAAATTCGGAAGTTTAAAATAACACAACTGTTGTCACTAGTTTTGTTTTTGAAAATATTATTTTACATAAAGCACATATTAATATGTAATCAGTTTGTAATAGTTACTTATAGATGCATTAACACATAACTACTATAAATTTTTTAAAATTTTGTTTATTATGGTAAATATCCATAAATGTATTCTGCATGTAGAAAAACTAGAGTTCTCTAATTTTTAAAGAAGTGGGGAGATCAAGAAGAGTTACAGCTCTGGACAAAAAGATATAGGAGGTATTTTGTTACTATATATCTTCTCTTTACCTTAAATAATAGTATCATTGTTTACTGAAGTCTACTAAAGAGAAACTTCCTCTATTATCTTTAATCTGCACAGTGACTTGTAAATTCGGTCACTTATTCTGGTTTTAAAGAGGTTGAATTGGGGTTGAAAGAAATTAAGAAATCCCCCAAGTTTTTGCAGAAACTAAGTGGTAGAGGTAGGCCACTGCTTAGCTCTAAGGCCCTGGAATTTCTTACTGTTTTCTGCTATCTTTCTTAAATCCATATTATTCCTACCCCCCCCCATGTTATCAGTCACAATTTGACATGAAGAGAGTTAATAAAAAGATAGTTGATTGGGTATGTCAGCCCATCTTTTAGAAGCCCTTAATGGCAAAGGCTGATTTTCAGGTGAAATATTTTTCTTAAGAACTATTTTTTCCTGCATTATTTTCAGTTCAGATTGCCTCTTGTAGTCAGTGGGATATTGGTTTTGCAAATCAATAGGTCTCAAGGAGAGAACAGGATTCATTCAACAAATACTTAAAGTAAGCTTCCTAAGCTTAATTCTTATTAAATCACCTGTAGGTGCTCAACTTTATCTGGAAACATTTCATAATTCCATTTCTCGATAATATGCTTAGTCATTTCTCCACTGAGGAATTAAGATTTTCAAAGTTATCAGCACATAATTAGGCGTTGTTCAGTTAACTGGCCTGCTGCCACGCCTGCAGGGTGCTGTGTCCTGCAACTCAGGAAACTGACGCAGCTCACAGAGGATGCTGGCTTTTGTAGACTTGAGCCAACACTGAGGATAGAAAGCTTAGGATAAAACCGCAAATGAATAATTCATTTCATTTGTTCCTGAGAACTTCTTGGAGGAAAGAGCTTTGCCGGACAACTGACCCATCATGTAGCAACGTGAAAGCACCTGCTCCAAGAGGCCCTAGTAGGTGAGACCAACTGTGGCTGCTGGGGTTAGAGAGCCCTCCCCCACCCCACCTCCAGCATTCACAATCACAGGAGTGACGCTGGAAAGGGAATTTGTAAGAAAGATCATAAATTTAGTTTTAGCGAAATTTGATATAAAGGCTACATTTTAAAAGGAAATGTCAAGCAAGTAGTTAGAAATCTCTGACTGAGCTTAGAGAAAGAACAAGACTGAATTCACAGAAGTGAATGTTTTAGATTAGAGGTGAGAGATGAAGTCATACATTTTTGAAAGGAAATCACAAAGAAATAAGGTCAAAGAGATGACTGCTAAACTTTGTTTAAATCCTATTGTTCAACTGAGAGAGGAAGACAAGAAGTAATATGAAAATGGAAAAGAAAAATACAGTAGGACATGCAATTAGAATATGCCTTCAGGATTTAGAAAGAAATAAGACAGCATCAACAGGATCAAATATTCCAGACAAAGTGGAATAAGGAGAAAGGCAAGACTGGTCTTGGTAGTAGGAGATACTCGTGACTTGGGTGTTGTTGGTGTGACAGACAGATCATACGCCAGTAAATCTAAGAGTAGAAGTGAAATGTTAGTGTAATGAATTAGTAGAAAGATAGCAATTATAAATACAGGGTGGTGAGAAAAAAACAAAGTTCTAGAGAGAGTTGAAAGACAAAGTTAGGATAATGCATGAGTAACTTGAGAGAAAATTTCACCTTTATGTTTAGTGAAAACAGGGTATATATATTCATTGAGCAATTATGATATACAGGCACCATCTTAGGTGCTAGAATATACCAGTGAAGGATTTTTTTCTTTTGCAAATGTAGGGTTTATTATTTATTTTTCTCTCTCTGCACTTTACTTGAAAGGTGCATGCAGTCACACAGATTTCTTTCATCCTCAGGTTCACTCCCCAAGTAACTATCAGCCAGGGCTGTGCTAATTGGAAGCCAGGAGCCCATATCTCTATCTGGGCTTCCCACATGAGTGATAGAGATCCGAGTACTTGAGCCATCACCTTCTGCCTCCCAGGTACACGTTAGCAGGATGTTGGAATCAGAAGCAGAACCAGGACTTGAACTCAGGCACTCCAGTACTGGTGTAGCTGTCCCAAGTGGTGTCTCAATTGCTGCATAAGTACCATCCCCCATTTTTTAAATAAATTTATTTATTTGAGAGTGAGAGGGAGAGAGAGAATGTGTGTGTGTGAGAAAGAGTGAGCAAGCAAGCAAGGGGGCACTCCTTTTCCCTGGTTCACTCCGGAAATGGTCTAGAAGACTGAGGCTGGGCCTGGACCAAAGCTGGGAACTCAGTGCAGGTCTCCCATGTGGGTGACAGGAGTTTACTCACTTCAGTTACCATGGCTGCCTCTCAGAGTCTGTATTAGCAGAAATCCAGAGTCAGAAGCTAGATACTGGGGCTGCTGCTGTAGCACAGCAGGTTAAGCAGCTGTCAGTAGTGCCAGCATCCCATATGGGTACCAGTACTAGTCCCTGCTGTTCTGCTTCTGATCTGGCTCCCTGCTAGGGCCTGGGAAAGCAACTAAAGATGCCCAAGTCCTTGGGCCCCTGCTACGTTGGGGACCAGAACAAGCCCCTGGCTTCAGGCTTGCTCAACCCTGACTGTGTAGTTATTTGGGAAGTGAATCAGTGGATGGAAGATCTCTCTCTCCTCTCTCTCTCTCTCTTTCAAATAAATAAATAAATCTTAAAAACAAAAACAAAAACAAAAAGCTGGAGACAGTAATTGGATTCCGGGACTCTGATATAGGATGTGGATGTCTTTATGATTAGGCTAAATGCTAGCTCCCCTGTGAACGATTTAAACCACAAGCTCTGTACTGAAAGGCTGGCATACTTTTTGAATACTTGATAGGCTTCTGACCCTGGGCTAATTCAGCACCACAAGAAGAAATCTACTTTTTTATTAGATGTGTGGTATGCTGGTAATCCGACTTACTGGGGGAAATGAAATAAAAGCATCAAAAGCCCTGATAGACTGTTTGAGGACATCCTAGACATCCTAGATGTAGATGTTTGTACCCTTGTCAATGTCCAGCTACTGAGATGACACCACTGTTGAGTGGGGCTTTGAGAGCCAGAGCCATGTCCAGCAGCACGCTGCCCTGGCATGGCTTGCCTTTTTATTCAGGTATATTAAATGCCTCTGCACTGAGTCACCTGGAAAATGAGGAAGATATTTTGTAGTTTTTATGAACAATCGTTTACTGTTGGATAGTTTTGGTGGAACCAAAAATGGGAAAATATGCAAGCTATCAAATTAATCACCTTAAGTCATAGTTGGATCTTTATATGTGAAAACAATGTTAAATTTAGATTAAAAAAGCCATGCACAATAAAAAATAAACTCACAGATGGTCGACAGCTTTTAGAAATGCTGCAATAACACCTCACTTATCTAACATCAGGAAAGGAGCTGTTTCACATAAGGGAATTTTCCTAATAACTAAAATTTGCATTTATGCAGTTACATGCTTTCATTTTAACAAATTTATGTGGAAACTTTTAAAAAATGGATTAGAAAATTCCTTGCCCTCTTTATTTTTTATAACATATTTTGAGTTTAAACATAATGTATGATTAACACTTTAAAATACAGACATGTAAAGGAGAAAATAAAATCTTTTAATTTCTTCTTCTAAGGATAGCCGGTGGTAATGTTGGCTTATTTTCTTATCCACCTGTTACTTTTTTAAAAGTTAATTTTTTGTCTACTTTTTGTCACATGAAATTTTGAACATTTTCCACATCATTAAATATTCTTGAACTATATGATTTTAATGGCTGTATAATATTTCATCAAATGGATTCAATGGAATGTTTTAAATATATAACATTTTTAGTAATTTAAGTTTCAGTCTTTGATAATTACAGTGAATTGCCAAGAATAAGCTCATACATTTTGATATACAATATTTTCTTTTTATAAATTCCCAGAAGTAAAATTTTTGGGTCAAAAGATAAGTTGATTGTTTTAGACTTGTAGTGCAGTTGGTCATATTTTAGTGCAAATTGGACAACTCTTGCCTTCAGAAATAGAGAATGAAACTTCCACTAAAAATATATGAGAGCACCCATCTCTCTGTGTTCTTGTCACCAAGAGGCTCTGTCATCTTCACCTTTGCTTGCACACAGTGTGTTTCTTGCCTGACATAATAATTCAGTTATTATCATGTATGGCAGGGAGGTAGGCGAGGTAGCATAAGGCAAAGCACCTGGATACTCCACGCAGAGTCACTGTCTACAAATCTACACACGGCTCCGTTGTACATGAATGCAATGAAGGTTGGCTTCTCATCCACACTTCATCAAGGGTCTATGAGGAGTCTATGTAATTCTTCCAGTTTCCAGGCTTCTTCCTTCCACTTGCTCCACCATTGCTTAAGGCCTCAGAATTCTTCCAAACCCTCTTTTGATGAGTGGTCACCACAGGCAGTCTCAGTCCTAACTATTTAAATCAAGGCCGTTTTTTATTCAGATACCAGAGATGTGCCTGTGATTCACTAAAGAATGTCTGCCTGCCATTGTTGTAGCACATTCTCTCACACACACAGACTGCTTCATGGTTGCTTGTTGCATGTCATGCTGCTCGATTAGAAGTACCTTGAGGGAGGGAGCTGAGTTTTATTCGCCTTTGTCTGGCACATAACAGGTGTTCAGTAAATGATGATTGAGCCAGTAGATGAATAACTAGATTAACAAATGTAGTTTTTGGTCTGCTGCCTGCTTTTGTAATTCTTCTTTATGGACTCATCTATGTGGCCATATGTCCTTTCAGTGTCTTTCTCAGCCAGTTATCCTAATCTTCAAACCATTGGAAAGTTTCTGGGATGTTACACCTAAAACAGACCATTAAAACTCTGTAGACCTGAGAAAAAGCCTCAAGAAGTTACACTTAGAGGGGTTCAATAAAATTACTTTAAATGGTGCTGGCGCTGGGCGTAGCAGGTAAAGCTGTTGCCTGCAGCACTAGCATCCCATATGGGTGCTGGTTCAAGTCCCAGCTGCTCCACTTCTGATCTAGCTCTCTGCTATGGCCTGGGAGAGCAGTAGAAGATGGCCCAAGTCCTGCACCCACACGGGAAGACATGGAGGAGGCTCCTGGCTCCTGGCTTTGGATCAATGCAGTTCTGTTCCTTGTGGCCAAATGGGGAGTGAACCTCGGATGGAAGAACTTTCTCTCTCCCTCTCTGTCTTTCTCTCTCTCTCTCTCTGCCTCTCTGTAACTCTGCCTTTCAAACAAATATTTTTTAAAAAAAATTTTCTCCAAATGACAACTGTTTATTCCTCAGTCTTGAGTAACTGAGGCCATAAGATAAATAAGTCTGAATGAATTGGGTGCATTTATAAATCAATGTGGGCAGATACTCTATTACCTTAAAATCTAGATGTGCATTACCTTCCTATGATGAATGGTCCTCTGCTCTCAGCAGTAGTGTTTGGCATATTTGAATTCAGTGTTTGCCTGTATTTTATGTTTCCCAGCAGTGTCTTTTTGGGAATAAAAGAAAACAAAGAACCCTTGATTTAGGATAGCAAGAAGACTGCATTTCATGACTTTCAAAGTATAGTGCCTCTATTAGAAAAGTAAGTTGAATTTACTTAATTTCATATTATGTTTGAATAAAAACCATAAATAACATTTTTTCTAAATATTATCTGCTGCTGGAATTGGGCTAAAAGCCAGTGTATAATGTGGAAACTCACTGTGTCTTGTGGAGGCGAGGAATGGATCTGACTGGGTATAAGACAACATACAGTATAGTAGAAAGAGCAACTTCTGATTGTGAGATGTGACCTTTGCCTGCAAAGTAAGTGTTCACAGTAACCTGTTCTGTCATCTCGTAAGAAGGTTGTAGCCTTGTGTGAGATAAAGTGTTCAGAGGAAATAAAGTTATTGTCAAAGCTTAAGCAATTGTCCGTATTTTAAATAATACACTATTTATACCTTAATTTCAAAATCATCTTTTTTTGTAGTTGTGGCTGATTGGATCTATTTTATTCAACTGATTCTTGAATAATTATAATAGATTCAATGGCATTGAGTTCATTTACAGTGCTGTGCAACTGCCAACTCAATCTAGTGACAGAAGGTTTTGTCACTGGAGAGGAAAATCCCATACATGGCAAGCAGTTCTTGACTTCATCCTGCTTTCAGACTATGTCAATCACCTGTCTTCATTTTGTGCTTTTTAAAACATTTTATTTGGAAATAATTCCAAATTTTCAAAATAAAAAATATTACAAAGAATATTTATATGCACTTCATCTACAACATTGCTTGCTCACATTTTACCCCACTTCTCTCATATATATATATATACACACATAAACACACAAATACATATTTATTGATTATAACTGCTATAACTATGTGTATAATTCCATATTCAATTAATTATAAATTTATAATTTAAAGTTTATAATTATTAATTTAACAAATAATTATTAATTTGAGAGTGACTTTCAGACATCTGTATGCCCTTTTGTGTGTTCTCAGATTCAGTTTGGAACTGTCTTTCCCTCTTCCACTAGGGTTACATAGAAAACACAAGCATGATTGTGCCTTTCATGTGCTCAGAACCCTAAGGGGACTTCTTTTTTTATACAGAAAAATGTCCAAACTGCATTGCAGGGCATTCAGTATGCTCCACATCCTATTTTCACCTTCCTGGTCTGTGTTCTGTTCTCACTCTTCCCTTATCTGTCATCAGCTCCTCTGGTACTGATCTGATGTCTGTGTCTACAGCTTCAGATATATCCATCTCCATCTCCTGTCAAATTCACCGAGTTTAAATGTGTATTTTCACTTTGGCTTCCTTGATCTCTTCCCTGACCCACAAAATATACATGACATTTGTAGCATAGGGACTAAGATTTTGGCTTTGATCAAATCCTGGATATTTCTCTTGTTAGGGGAATTTGAGCATTTTCCTTATATATTCTTATATTTTCCATCCATAAAGGAATCATAATGATGCTTAACTCTTAATTTTTTGTGCCTAAAATATTATGAGGACATTTCATTACATGTTAACTACAGATTTTGCAGGATGCAGCTGAGTAAGCTGTAAGGAGCTGTTTATATATCAGAATCCCAAGGCAGGTAATGAGCTTCTTAATTGAGAAGGTCTTTGTTTACTCATCTTCAAAATCTCCAGCCTAGCTTCATGTAGAGGTTATCCTTCAAAAATAAATACTACTAACCCAAAAAGTAATACCCTTCTTTCAACAGAAGGGATTACAGAAGGCATCTCACAGGGACTCACTTTGGAGCTGAAATCTGAGTTGAGAAGTCTAGCTCATAACTGATTGTGTGCTTCGTAATGAGAATAAAAATTCTAGTTTTTTTTTTTTCTAGGACAGAAATGAAATAGTAAGTTAAGTTCTAAGAAAAGAACAAACCAAATCACAGAAACCTTTCTCCTTTCAACAGTTCATTGAAGGAAGACATTGCACTTTGAGATGCTGTTGATTTAGGTCAGCCTCAAGGAAATACAGGCAATATCTAGGAATTGACTGTAATGTATGGAAGGTAACAGAGATGTGAAGGAGATGGCCTACAAAGAAGCGTACCTATTAGCATAAAATTCACAATTAGCCAGTAGTGTCTCAGGACCAGCCAGCTAATAGGGGTCGAAGTTTTTCAGAGATGTATACGTTGGCTATCAGTAGAGCTGGTCCTTTCTTGAGAGCTATTAGAAAGACTCTTTTCCTGCTTCCCTTGCAGCTGCAGGTAATTGACTGCCAGTCATTGGTATTCCTCGTCTTGTAGGTACATGAGCCCTCTCTGCATTCATGTTCATGTAGTGCTCTACCAGTGTGTGTGTCCACATTTCTCCTGTTTATAAGAACACAAGAAGTCATTGCATTAAGCCTATCCTACTATGATGCTATCATACTATCCTATATGATCATATTATCATGCTATCCTTTATAATTTTATTCTAATGCATCACATCTTTCATGACAGTATTTCCAAATAAGGTCACATTCTGAGATACTGGGTTTGGGGGCTTCAACATATTTGGGAGGTGACATAATTAAACCCGTAACAATAGCCTTTTAGAAAATATGTTTATCATTTATTAAAGGCAGATATATCTGTGTGCTTTTGTTCTTTCTCTGTGCCTCCAAATGAAACTTTCTGATGATGCTTTTTTAGAACCTCAATGCTAAGAGGAAATATGCTTAATATTTCTAAATTTAGATCTATGATGCTTGATATTCCTGGGCACTAGAGAAATTCCTATTCAAATAGATGGGTTTATGGTTGCTTAGAGATTGTGAACCTGAACTTTGCTGAAGCAGGCAGGTTTGCAAATTTTAGTGTTGACATTCAAAGAAAGGAGGTAATGAAACCTAGAAATTCAGACCCGATTATGAAGGTAAAAGTATTACAGTTAATATTAAACTCATTAGAAGTGAAATATTTAGAGAATCCATGGGGGTATCATAGAATTTGGGGACTTGGGGAATGTATAATCCTTCTCTTAAGAAAAAGTAATTATATCCAAAGTAAAGCACACAGTATTCTCAATTTTCAAACACTCATACATTGCTGGTTACATTAAAGCAAGATCAATTTGAGAATGCTTACCTTCTTACTGTGCCCAATGGTAGTATCTCTTAAAATTTGACCATAAATGTATTTTACTGTCTTAGCTTTCTTCCTTCCTTTTAAAATTTTACCTATGAAGAAAATCTGCCGTCTTTTAAACTTATTTCTCTTTTTTAATAACATCTTCACAAATGATTTCATTATTTTACTCCCGTAAATCTTGCCCATATAGAAAGTTTAAATTTGACACATGCAGGAAATGATGTTTCTTGCTTAGTATATTTCAGAAGTAAAATGTGCTGAATTCAATTATGTTAAACAGTTAAAATGGAGAATGGTTTCAGTTAGCAAGTTGCATTTTGCATTAACCTTGTGGAATGCTCAGTGTCTTGCGTTGCACCTTGAATGGAAGGAATTTATTAATAACACGAACCTCCTTGGATTTCTCAAAATGATCCTTTATTTAATATATTTGAATAAAATTAATACTTTGCTCTTTTATGATTATTAATAAAGGGATATTCTTAACCTGGAGCTTAACCTGGAGCAGTAACATAAAAAATATCACGAGGTGGCCAGCGCTATGGCGCAGCTGGTCAAAGCCTTGGCCTGTAATGCTGCCATCCCATATGGGTGCTGGTTTGAGTCTTTGCTGGTCCACTTCAGATCCAGCTCCCTGCTGATGTTCCTGGAAAGCAGCAGAGGATGACCCAGGTCCTGGCATTGCTGTACCCGTGTGGGAGATCTGGAGGAAGCTCCCGGCTCCTGGCTTCAGATTGGCTCAGGTCCAGCTGTTGCAGCCATTTGGGGAGTAAACCAGGGGATGGTTTCTCTGTAACTCTTTCAAATAATTCTAAAAAAGAAATGCCATGAGGACACAAGGTATTGGAGAATTTAATTACTATGGCTATTGCCTGTCATTCTTAACATTTTTTGGTCACCAACCTCCCCAAAGTAGTCTATTGTTCATACTGTGTAAGACATTTCTGTTCAGCTCAGAGGGTTTGACCCAGATGGGGTAAGCAAGTTGTGTTTATCTGTACTCTCATAGATCTCACATTATGAATTATTAAACAGCATTGGCTTATAAATTCCATCAGAAACACAGTGAAACAGAGATGCATATTTATTTCACAAGAGGCAGATATTGTGAAAGATAAAATATGTCAATTATATATACATTTATTTTCAATATAAAGATTTTTCTATTTAAGAAATCAAAATCCTTGATAGACAAAGTGTTAGTAATCATACAATAGAAATCCATGAAGGATGCATTTTACTTTTAGCAGGTTCATATTGATTGCCAATAAGAATATAAATACTGTGTTTCTGAGTTTGTGAAGTCTAGCTTTTACTAAGTAAAAGATATACAGGAAATATTTTGAATCGGAACTGTCACAGCAAGAGAACCTGGCCTTCTCTAGAGTAATGAAATAAAACTTCAAAGAAAACACTATTTTCTCTGTTCATTTAGATCATTGACCATTGATTAAAGTAGAGATTAATTCTCCACTGAGGAAAATAAGCATTGAAATTCTGTATGTGCTCACTGGTAGAAAAGATGCTTAGAATGGATTTCACCTCCAACTATGGATGAAGAATTCTATAGAGAAAAAAAAACAATAAATACTACACTCTAGGGAAGTAATTGCCCCTTGAGGGCTGAGGCTCTCTCCAATAGTAATACAAATGGGCTGTACTGAATACTATTTCTCTCTCCTCTCTTAGTCCCTGCCTTCACTACCAAAAGTCTACTTGTAACCAGAAATATTGTATAATAAAATAGTAGTTTTGTTTGCACTGAGAAATAATTTCTAGTGTATTTGAAAGTCTGCGGTCCCTGTTCAGCCCCCAAGGAAACATGAATGAGTCAGCTTCTTGGCTTCTTTTTGCTGGTCAGGGGGACAAGCCTGTTGTGTGCCTCACAACTGCCTGGATGCCAGCAGGCTAATCACACCGCACTCCCTTTAATGACGGGGCAGATTTCCTCCCTCTGAAAATTAAGAATGTTGGTCTCCACAGTAATCTGGCACAGGGTTGTCTTTCTCTTGTGAAATGTCTTCTGGTAGCAATAGAAAGAGTGCCACTGGGGGCTTCAAACCCAGGGCAAACTGCAAGTGAAATATCTTGTTAGGCCAGGCTGGTTCTCAAGTGAACTTTATAGGACTCTGTGTAAGTTTTCTTCCTCCTCTTTTCTTTTTTCCTTATCTTTTTCCTCTTCTGAAGATCAGTTTGTTTTTCTCTGGCAGTCTTAAAACCATAGTCAATTAACACCAGGTTGATTTTTCAGGACTTTTTAAAGGAATTTTCCTTTTTATATTTGAAATCAAGGGGCCAGCACTGTGGTACAGTGGATTAACGCCCTGGCCTGAGGCGCCAGCATCTGATATGGCGCCGGTTCAAGTCCCAGCTGTTCTACTTCCATCCAGCTCTCTGCTATGGCCTAGAAAAGCAGTGGAAGATGGCTCAAGTCCTTGGGCCCCTGTACCGGTATGGGAGACCTGGAAGCTCCTGGCTTTGGGTAGGCACAGTTCCAGCTGTTGCAGCCAATTGGGGAGTGAACCATTGGATGGAGGACCTCTCTCTCTCTCTCTCTCTGCCTCTCCTCTCTCTGTGTAACTTTGACTTTCAAAGAAATAAATCTTCAAAAAAATAAATCAAACAAAATAAACCTGAATCAACAAGCAGGTCGGGACTTCATACCTTGGAAGTGTGCCACTTAATCTGTGGGAATTCGCATTTTTCTAAAACATGGTAACTCTCTGGGCAACTATTTGGCCTAGTGGTTTAAGTTGCTGTTTGTGTTGCCCACATCCTGTATCAAAATACCTACATTTGAGTCCTGGCTACTCCACATCAGATCCAGCTTCCTGCTGATGGATATCCTGGGAGGCAGCAGTTGAGGTATCAAATACTTAGGTCCTTGCCACCCACATGGGGGAACTGAGTGAATGAAGTTCTGGTCTTCTGGCTTTGGCATTACCCAGCCTCAGCTGTTGTTGGTATTTGGGGAGTGAACTGGTGGATGCGATATTTCTCTTTGTTTATGCCTCTCTGTCTTTCAAATTAAAAAAAAAAAAAACCCAAAAATAAAAGTTCAAAACCATAACAGCATCTCTATATAGATACATGTTTGTGTGTATAGATTTATATGCATTTTATATAACATATATCTCACTTCCAATATACATCCTTTAAATGAGATATCTAAAATAGACTAGAAACACATGAGAACTGCTTGCCTGAGTTATTCTGATACACAGTTTGATTAGTACATATATACTGATTGTCACAATTTTCTTTGGGTGCTTTCAGCATAAAATGTGCATCTTTATTATACATTCTCACAAAGTAGCCAAAGTTATCCATAACATGCTAATATGATTCTGATATTCTGATATTAAATATAATCCAAAAATATAGTCATGCACATAATGTTTCAAAGATGACCTCATGTATGATGATGGTCCTTAAGATGAATGACACTGAGGAATTCTTGCTTAGTAAATGAATAAAGAAAATAAATTGCAAGAGGAGAAAAAAAATGTCCAAGAAGATTCACAGTATTTAGTTGAAGTTTTGTAGAGCACAACAATACCTTGAAAAGTTTGAGAACATGGATCCCAGCACCAAAAAGTTTTCATCAATAGAGATAAATGTTCATGAGGAAAAAAAAAAACAAACTAGGCAAACTGCCACAGACCTATTTCTGAGGAGAGAGTTACCTCCTCGAGAGAAGTCTCAGGCTGGTTCCTCAGGAGATGTCAAGAAGAAGGAATCTTTATCGTAGGAGATGACACTCCATGTGTACTACTGTCCCTGAGGCCATCCACTGAGACAAGATATGGAGGTAGAAGATGGTGCCAGTGATTATTCTGATCCTGTATGGGCCTAAGCTGATCTGTGTGTTGCATCTTAGGTTTTACCAAAAAATATTTAAAAAGCGAAAGTAAAGTGTTTTAAAAATAGAAATTAAGTGTATTGAATAAGGATAAAATCCATTCGTGGTAAATGTCTGAAATGAGTGTACCATTTTTAAATCTTTTATATCATCTTTTTGCTGTGATTTTTCTGTGTTTTGATATCCCAGTAGCATTGTGGTACAGTTACATACAGTATTCAGTATATTAACATGTTGTACAGGTAGGTCTGTAACCAAGGGTCACACTGTGTAACCTGGGTGTGTGGTAGGCTGTATTACTTGTTTGTGTAAGTTCACTCTATGATGTTTGCAAACAGTGAAATCGCCTGAGGATGCATTTTCCAGATTATGTCACCAACATTAAAGGATGTATAAATGTAGTTTCACTATAAAGTATTTCAAAATTTGTGGAAAGTGAAATCAAAAGAAGTGTATTTTGATGCAGATATTGTTGAAGACTATGAATGTTTTTTAACTTTTATTTATTTTAATTACACATTTATTTATATATAGAGATCAGATTTCATGAATTTCATAGTTAATATTCCAATACCATTTCTTCCCTCCCTCCTTCCTTTCTTCTTTCTCTCCCTCCCTCCTTCCCTCTCTTTCTTTTTTCCTTTGTTTCCTTTTTTTTTTTTTTTTAACTTTCTTTATAATCACAGGCTCAATGCTCCTATAAACAGAGCTCTACAAGTAAAAGGTAGATCACTGTACTGCATGGGGATAGACAAGGGTCCTGGACAAGAATCAAATCACAAGACATAAAGTTAGCTCAATATACATGAATTTCTTTTTGTAGTTTATACGTTAGCCACACCCAATGAAAGAAAATGAGGTATTTGTGTTTTGGGGTCTGGCTTATTACCTAAGCATAATGGTCTCCAGTTACATCCATTTTTTTGCAAATAAACTGGATTCTGTTAGTTGTCATGGATGAGTAGTATTCCATCATGTATATGTACCACATTTTCTTTATCCAGTCATCAGTTGGTGACATCTGGATTAATTCTTATCTTAGCTATTGTGAATTGAGCTGCTATAAACATGGAGGTACAGATATGACTTTCATATGCTGATTTCATTTCCTTTGGTTATATTCTGAGGAATGATTTGGCAAGATCATATGTTAGATCTATTTTCAGATCTGTCTTCCACAATAGTTGGACTGGTTTACAGTTCCACCAATAATGTATTAGGTACGATTTGTCCTCATCTTCACCAACATTTTTTGCTTTTTGGATGATAGCCATTCAAACTGGGATGAGGCGAAGCCTCACGGTGGTTTTTGTTTGGGTTTCCTTTATAACTAGTGATCCTGAGCATTTTTTTCATGTGTTTCTTGGCTGTTTGTATTTCTTTTTAAAAAATTTTATTGAAGTTATGTAAATTTCATGTATTTCATATATATAGATTTAGGAACATAGTGATACCTCCCACCCAATTCTCCCTCCTGCCAATGCTTTAACCCTTCTTCATTCTCCCTCTCTCATTTCTACTCTTAATTTTTACAAATACCTACTTTCAGTTTACTTAATGATCATAAGATTAACCCTACACTAAGTAAAGTGTTTAAATAGTATGAAGAAAAAAACACTGTACCTCAACAGAAGATACAAGGGCTATAAACAATCATTGAAACTCCAAATGTCCATTTCACTCCAATATGTTACATTGTAGGTACTTGAATAGTTACCTAAGATCATGGAAGACATATGATATCTGTCTTTTTGGGACTGGCTTATTTCATTAAGTATAATGGTTTCCAGTTGCATCCATTTTGACACAAAAGACAGGATTTCACTTTTCTTTTACAATTGAATAGTACTCATAGTGTGTACATACCATAATTTCTTTATCCATTATTCATTTGGTGGGCATCTGGGTCGATTCCATATCTTTGCTATTGTGAATCGAGCTGCAATGAACATGAAGTACAGAAAATTCTAACATACGCTCATTTCTTTTAGTTTGGGTAAATTCCTAGGAGTGGGATGGCTGATCATATGTTAGGTCTGTATTCAGATTTCTGAGATATCTCCATACTGTTTGGTTTGACCAGTTTACATTTCCACCAACAATGAATTAGAGTACTTTTTCCCCTATATCCTCAAGAGCATTTGTTGTTTACTGATTTTTGTATGAGAGCCATTCTAACTGGTGTGAGGTGGAACCTCATTGTGGTTTTGATTTGCATTTTTCTGATGGCTGGTGATCCTGGTCATTTTTTCAAGTGTCTGTTGGCTATATGAATTTCCACTTAAAAAAAATGCCTGATCATGTCCTTTGCCCATTTTCTAACTGGATCGTTTTGTTTTTGAGTTTCTGTTTTTTTTTTTTTTTTTTTTAATAGGTTCTGGATATTAACCCTTTATCAGTTGCATAGTTTGCAAATAATTTCTCCAGTTCTGTCAGATGCTTTTTCATTTTGCTTATTGTTTGTCTTGCAGGGCAGAAGCTTCTCAGCTTCATGTAGTTGCATTTGTCAATTTTGGCTTTGATTGCCTGTGCTTCTGGGGACTTAATCAAGAAGTCTTTGCCTATGCCAATATCTTTACAGGCAGAGCTAGTGAGAGAGAGAGACAAAGAGAAAGGTCTTCCTTCCATTGGTTCACCCCACCCCCCCAAATGGCCCCTACAGCAGGCGCGCTGCGCCGATCCGAAGCCAGGAGCCAGGTACTTCCTCCTGGTCTCCCATGCGGGTGCATGGCCCAAGCAGTTGGGCCATCCTCCACTGCCTTCCCAGGCCACAGCAGAGAGCTGGACTGGAAGAGGAGCAACCGGGACAGAATCCGGTGGCCTAACCGGGACTAGAACCCAGGGTGCTGGTGCCGTAGGCAGAGGATTAACCTAGTGAGCTGTGGCGCTGGCCTATGCCAATGTCTTGGCAGTAGTTCCCATATGGTTTCCTCTAGTAGTTTGAATATTCCAGGTCTGAGTTTTAGATCCTTGATTCATTGTGAGTTGATTTTTGTATAGAATGTAAGGTAGGGTTCTTGTTTCATACTTGTCCATGTGGAAATTCAGTTTTTCCAAAAGCATTAATTAAAGAGACCATTGTTTCTCTATGGAGTAAGTTTATCTTGTTTTTCAAAGATTAGTTGGTTTTATATGTGTGGATTAATTCTGGGATTTCTATTTTGTTCAGTTGATTGACATACCTATTTTTGTGCCAGCACTAGGCTATTTTGAAATCTAGTATTGTGAGGTCTCCAGTTTTGTTTATATGCTCAAGTTTACTTTAGCTATTTTGGTTCTCTTGTGTTTCCATATAAATTTTTGGATCATGTTTTCTAGATATGAGAAGAACATCCTTGGTATTTGGATTCCAATTACATTGAAACCATGAATGTTTCGAAGATTGCTCAAATTATTAAATTTACTGAAATAAATTTATACCTTGGCTAATAGGTTTTCTAAGAATAGAGAATAGAAAATAATGTAACTATATTTTTTACTGATAAATCTTCAACTCATCACCTAATCATTGAAGATCGTGAAAAATATACTTGGTAAAATAAGGCAATGTAATGATTTGTTAGTGTAATCAATGCTATATATAGGTGTGTAACAAGTTGCATGTTTATGATCCTTTAGATTTTTCCCTAAATGAACCATTAATCCCTTATATAAGATGACTATTTAAAATCTCTTTATGTAAATACATGTGTGTATGTGTGTATATGTATATACTCACAAATACAAAGGGAAGTTAAAAAAAAAACTTAAAAAAAGTCATATTTTTTATTTCACTGATTGAAAGTTTCATTTCCAAAAATTCTGTTTGGTTCTTCTTAATGAGTTTCATCTGCTAAGTAATAGTTTTATTCATGTCACTTCTTTGATTTCCTTATTTCTTTAATCTGTTTATCTGTCTCCTCTTGCATCTTGTTAAGTTTCCTTAGAATGATTATTTGGAATTCTATATCTGTCATTTCATAGATTTTCTTCAGTTCGGGATCTTAATTCTGGAGCAGTATTGTGTTCTTTTGGAAGCAAAATGCCACTTTGCTTCTTCATGTCTCCTGTGTCCCTCGTTGACAATCTGCCCATCCAATATACTTGTCTCTTGACATAATCTTGAGATTATGGTTTAACTGAAATGCAGTATATCACTTGGAATAAACTTGTAATTTACGAGTAGTGTATAGTTAACCTTAATTGGATGGATGAGAGGAAGGAAGGAAATAATTTTCTTCACTGAGAAATTAATGGAGTAGCAAAACGTATTTTCTGACTGTAGTTCTCTGCTTCTAGTGTCCTACAATACTGACTACTTAAGAGTAGTGTGAGACAAGCTGGAGAATTACCAAAGGAGAAGGTCAAGAAGACAACTAAGACCCCATGGGCTGAAGATAGAATTCTTCTTCTTCTTCTTTTTTTTTTTTTTGGGGGGGGGGGGACAGGCAGAGTGGACAGAGAGAGAGACAGAGAAAAAGGTTTTCCTTTTTTCTGTTGGTTCACCCCGCAATGGCCTCTGCGGCCGGTGCGCTGCGGCTGGCGCACCGCGCTGATCCGAAGCCAGGAGCCAGGTGCTTCTCCTGGTCTCCCTTGCGGGTGCAGGGCCCAAGCACTTGGGCCATCCTCCACTGCACTCCCTGGCCACAGCAGAGAGCTGGCCTGGAAGAGGAGCAACCGGGACAGAATCCGGCGCCCTGACCCGGACTAGAACCTGGGGTGCCGGCACTGCAGGCGGAGGATTAGCCTATTGAGCCTCAGCGCCGGCCACGAAGATAGAATTCTATCTTGGATTCAAGCTATTGTTCTATTTGACCAGAACAACATAGTCTGAACAGAAATTGTGCCCTCTAGAGATGGCACTAATACCAGGAGTTGAAAATAGTGGAATATTGGGGCCGGCGCCATGGCTCACTTGGTTAATCCTCCGCTTCTGCGGAGGCATCCCTTGTGGGCACCAGGTTCTAGTCTTTCACTGTCTATGACTCTGCATGTCAAATAAAAAAAATTTAAAAAAGTAGAAAGAATGAGATCCAGAATACAAGTGGATTTTCCTGTAGCTTTGGCTAGAATCCAGATAAGGAAGGAAGGAAGGAAAGAGTGAGAAACAAAGGGAACAGAATGGGTCATGATGGAACTGGTACAAATTAGAGAATCTAGATACAAAATATCATCAGCAAATAAGGGAATTTCTGAACTCTCATGATTGGGTGGCTCAGGTATGAAACTGGCATCCATAAAGCTAGAACCAAAGCTTTCAAAAATCCTGACAACTGTGAAATTGGGGTTCTTGTGCTGCTGGATTAATTTTGTTTTTCCATTAGCTTGGTGATCATTGAGAGGCCCAGGTTCTAGTCCTCCCATTTTACTTCACAGGGAAAGATTTTTCTATTCTCCATAGGAATCCAAAGAAGTTCTCTGCTTGTCCTTTCCTGGCCTTTCCCGAATAGTAGTTATTGAATCACCACCAAATCTTTTCAATCCTGAAAAAGTGATATTGGGTGAATGTCACCTCTCTATGATAGCATATAGCATAATGATTGTAGCTTTAGGAGCACAGACTCTATAACTAGACTACCTTATTTTGAATGACACCTTTCTATACATCAATATTATCATCTGAAAAATAAGAATACTATTTATAGCCTAATAAAAACAGTATGTATCCCAAGATACATTTGTGAAGCTTAAATAGCTCCCAGATTACAGACATAGATGAGGGTGGGAAACTTTTTGTAACCCAGCCAAGATCATGGGGGATGCAGATAGCTGAGAAAAGACCATTGGAAACTGTGTGGGACAATGACAAAAGCGCAGCTGTCCCCAGCAAAGCAGAAAATTTTGAATGATTTGAGATGCCTGAAGTTTGAGCATGTGAATGTGTGATCATGTTTATTTTTAATTTTTGTGTTTGTATGTGTGAGAAGAGAACTTGTAAAAGTGAGGAGGATTAAAGCCAATTTCGGAAATTGCAGTTGGTGATGATTTCCAAATGGAATTGAAGAGAAATAAAAAGGAAGCTGACCTGTATTTGTAAAGAGGTGGGCATCTTGTAGGACATTTATTATCAAAGAAGCTAAAAAAGACTCTTAAATTGGATCAGAGGGATTGGAATTCATTCTGTTGCTCCAAGTGTGAGTTTAGGCAACTCGTCTCTGATCCTCTATTTTTTCTTTTTTTTTTTTTTTTTTCATTTGTACCAATTAAATCTGCCAAGCATTTGAACTAGTTACTGTACTGTGGATTCAGAGACACAGAATCAAATGAATGACTTCAAAGTGCTAGAGAAGACAAATTTCTTGGGAAATGAGTGAAGAATGGGTTTCCATTTGGAATTAATTTTTAACTTTTACTGAACAGAAAATGTAAAATAAACCAAAGTTCACTTTCCCCTTCTTGAGTTTCAAAAGATGTTAAAGATAAATCTGACATACTGGTGATGCTCTGAGTATATGCACTCAGATTTTAATAAACCAATTGAGAATATAAGAGGATTGGGTCCAAGATTTTACTCATGGGGTCTGGATAGTACTAAGACAGATTTATAGTAGTTAGTTTCTGTATCTCATTATATAATTACCCGATCAAGGACATCAACAGGATTTAGTCTGATTAAATTGGTAGTGAATGCAGTAAATTTTCTAATTAATCAATAGAAAATCTCTGGATAATTTGGCTAGGTGATAGTTCTTGCTTTTTAATTATTCCACTTAATTAGTCAATCACTTATTTAAGTCTCTAAGCTCTTCAGATAAATGTTACTTGAATTTAGAAATATATGGTCTTTGAAATTCCTAGATGACAGCCAGACTCCAGACTGTATAGCTCATTTGCTTATCACAAGAAAAGTAAAATGAGATCAACTGTATATTGAGTAATTAGTGTTTCATGAGCAAATGAGTTTGTGGGGTGTGCATGGATATGGACATATGTACATACATAAGCCCTGAAATTGCATTAATTGTATGTCAGGTATTCTGAAAAGTTCACATATGTTGCCTCATTTAATCTTCACAAACATGCCTTAAAATAGATATCATTAGTCTTAGTAGGCTAGAAGGTGTATACTGATTTTTCAGATAAGGAGATTGAGGTAAAGAAAATTGGCATTCAAATCAATGCAGTCCTATTTTAGAATTTGTGCTCATAAAGATATAATGACTGTGCTGTAAGTGTATGCTATTTTAGAGAGGTTATATACACACAATTTCACTTTTCTGGAATAGATTAGATTAGGCAGTGATTTATAACAGCTAAAGGAATATTGAGGGAACAGTATTGTAGCACAGTGGGTTCTGGTTCATGGTCCTGCTGCTTTGCTTCCATTCTAGCTTCCTGCTAATGTATTGGGAAGGCAACAGATGATGGTCCAAGTACTTGAACTCCTGCTGCCCATGTGACTTTGATAGAGTTTCTGGCTTCAGCCTGGCCCAGTCCGTTGTCTGTCATGACATTTTGGGAAGTGAACCAGCAGATCGAAGATGTCTGTTTCTCTCTCCTTTTCTGTTACTCTCTATGCCACTCTTTTAAAGAAATAGATATGGAAAAGAAAAACAGGTATTGTATTACAGGATCTCCTATTTTAAAACCAAATTTATTTTTCTGATTAAAAATAAATCACTTTGGAAAATATTGAAAAAAAAACTATTGCATGAACACTACAATGAAGAACTAAGATAGATTATTAATTTTAGATCATTTGCTTCTACTGTTTTTAAGGTACTGGTTTATTTTTTATTTTTTATTTTTATTTATTTTTTAAATATTTTATTTATTGAGAGGTAGAGTTACAGACAATGAGAGGGAGAGTCAGAGAGAAAGGTCTTCTGTCCGTTGGTTCATTCCCTAAATGACCGCAATGGCCAGAGCTGTGCCGATCCAAAGCCAGAAGTCAAGTGCTTCTTCCTGGTCTCCCATGTGGATACAGGGGCCCAAGGACTTGGGTCATCCTCTACTGCTTTCCCAGGCCATAGCAGAGAGCTGGATTGGAAGAGGAGCAGCTAGGACTAGAACCGGTGCTCATATGGGATGCCAGTGCCGCAGGCGGAGGATTAACTTACTGCGCCACGGTACCGGCCCCTGATTTTTTATTTTAAATAATTTGGATCAATTTTAAGATAAAATTTTGTATGTTGCTTTTTAATTTAACATTCAATGAGGCCCATGTTCTTCAACACTTCTCTTATTCTGCAAATTATTTGTTTTCAGGTATGACCTTTTTATATGACTATATCATAATACATTAAATAAGACTTATTAGTGAATGCCTGGTGAGGCCCAGTCATTTGTGTCTTAAATAATAATGTAATATTATTATCATGAATCTTCTTTCTTTATTTTTCCCCCAGAAGAAAGCTTTTATTTACGGAATACAAACTTCATGCATTTTATTTTATTTTATTTTATTTTATTTTATTTTATTTTATTTATTTTTGACAGGCAGAGTGGACAGTGAGAGAGAGAGACTGAGAGAAAGGTCTTCCTTTGCTGTTGGTTCACTCTCCAATGGCCGCCGCGGCCAGCGCACTGTGGCCGGCGCACCGCGCTGATCAGAAGGCAGGAGCCAGGTACTTATCCTGGTCTCCCATGGGGTGCAGGGCCCAAGCACTTGGCCATCCTCCACTGCACTCCCTGGCCAAAACAGAGAGCTGGCCTGGAAGAGGGGCAACTGGGACAGAATCCGGTGCCCTGACCGGGACTAGAACCCGGTGTGCTGGCGCCGCAAGGCAGAGGGTTAGCCTAGTGAGCCGCGGCGCCGGCCTTCATGCATTTTAGGAATAAGTGATTCTTCCCATCATACCTGCCTCCCATCCCTCTTCTTCCCTCTCTATTCCCAGTCCCATTCTCCACTAAGATCCAGTTTTGCTTAACTTTATAGACAAAAGACCAGCTGTATACTAAGAGTTCAACAATTTGCATGAAAAGAAATAACAAAACTGTTCCTCAACAGTCAAGACAAGTGCTGTTTGAAGTCATTGCCTCTTGAAGATAATTTCACTTCTTTTTTTTTAAAATAAACCTAACTTTAAAGAAGCACCAAAGAATCATACATCTTTTGTGAACACTACGACATTATTATAATACAAATCTTTGAGGATAGAGATCCTGTATGGGAAGTTAGTGCACAGTGACTCTTGTTGTTAATTTAACAATTAACACATTTATGTATGACATCAGTGATCATCTGAGGCTCTTGACGTGAACTGCCTAGGTTAAGGAAGCCTTTGAGATCCACAAACTCTGTCAGTATTTAGAAAAGGCCATAAGCAAAGTGAAATTTCCCTCCTCTCTTGAGAGAAAAGTACCTCCTTTTTTGATGGCCATTTCTTTCCAAAGGGGTCTCACCCACTGAGGTCCTTCATGGAGGGCATTTTTTGCACAGTGTCTTGGCTTTTCTTGCCTGAAATGATTGGCCAGACCAGAATGCCTTAAAAGGCTGATTCTGAGGTCAGAGGGCTATTTAAAGCTATTCTCATTCTGAGTCTGCTATGTGTACTGCTTCCCATGTTGGAATATTCACTCCTTTTTAATTCTATTTATTATTATTACCAGGCAATCAATCCTATCTATATGATCACTTTAACACTTAAGATGATATTTTTACCACCCAGCCTAAGGGGATTTGGATTCCCATGGCAAGTTTTAAACTGTACCCTTAGGAGTAAGTCCATAGGAATGTGTGCAGAATTATATAGCTTTATAGTTAACAAACTTTATACATTTCATAATTACAACTTTTTTATTTATTTTTTTTGGCCTGTGCCGTGGCTCACTAGGCTAATCCTCCGCCTTGCGGCGCCGGCACACTGGGTTCTAGTCCCGGTCGGAGCGCCGGATTCTGTCCCAGTTGCCCCTCTTCCAGGCCAGCTCTCTGTTTTGGCCAGGGAGTGCAGTGGAGGATGGCCCAAGTCCTTGGGCCCTGCACCCCATGGGAGACCAGGATAAGTACCTGGCTCCTGCCATCGGATCACCGCACTGGCCGCGACGGCCATTGGAGAGTGAACGAACGGCAAAGGAAGACCTTTCTCTCTGTCTCTCTCTCTCACTGTCCACTCTGCCTGTCAAAAAATAAATAAATAAATAGTTCAATAAATAATATGAAAAAACAAACCTTTTCCTCAACAGTTGAGATAAGGACTGTTCAAAGTCATTACTTCTCAAAGTGGCAATTTCACATGTATAGATTATCTTTTAGGTGCTCTATTAGTTATCAGGTGAGGAAAAACGTGGTATTTGTCCTTTTGTTACTAGTTAATTTCACTAAGTATGATGTTTGCCAGATTCATCCATTTTGTTGTAAATGACTGGATTTCATTTTTTTCACCACTGTGTAGTATTCCATTGTACATATATCCCATAATTTCTTTATCCAGTCTTCAGTTGATGGGCTTTTGGGTTGATTCCATGTCTTAGCTATTGTGAATTGAGCTGTAATAAACATGGGGGTACAGATAACTCTTTCATAGGCTGATTTCATTTCCAGTGGGTAAATTCCCAGTAGTGGATCATATGGTAGGTCTATATTCAGATTTCTGAGGTATCTGTTCCGTTGGTCTATCCGTATTTTTTTTTTTTTTGGAGCAGGCTGTTTTGATTATTATTGCCTTGTTTTTTATTTTTTTAAATTTATTATTATTGCCTTGTAGTATGTATTGAAATCTGGTATTGTGATGCCTCCGGCTTTTTTTTTTTTTTTTTTTTGTATAAGATTGCTTTAGCTATTTGGTGTCTCCTGTGTTTCCATATGAATTTCAATGTCATTTTTTTTCTAGATCTGAGAAGTTCCTTGATATTTTGATTGACATTGTGTTGAATCTGTAAAGTGCTTTTGGAAGTATGGATATTTTGATGATCTTGATTCTTCCAATCCATGAGCATGGAAGATTTTTTTCACTTTTTTTGTGTGTCTTGGTCTATTTATTTCTTTAATGTATTGTAATTCTCATTGTAAAGCTCTTTTGACATCCTTGGTTAAATTTATTCCAAAGTATTTGATTTTTTTTTTGTATCTGTTGTGAATGGGATTGATCTTAGAAATTCTTTCTCAGTCATAGCATTGTCTGTGTATACAAGGTCTGTTGATTTTTGTGTATTGATTTTATATTCTGCTACTTGACCAAACTCTTCTATGAGTTCCAGTAGTCTCTTGGTATAGTCTTTTGGATGCCCTATATATAGAATCATGTCATCTGCAGATAGGGATAGTTTGACTTCCTCCTTCCCAATTGCTATGAACTTTCCTCTTCATACTACTTTTGCTGTGTCCCATGAGTTTTTATATGTTGTATTGTCATCTTCATTTGTTTCCAGAAATTTATGATTTATCTTTTGATTCCTTCAATGGCCCACTGTTCATTTAGGAGTGTGTTGTTCAGTCTCTATGTGTTTGCATATGTTTTAGATATTCTTGAGTTGCTAATTTCCAGCTTCAATTTACTGTGGTCCAAGAAGATGCATGGTACAATTTTGATTTTTTTGAACTTGCTCAGACTTGTTTTTATGATCTAGTTTGTGGTCAGTCCTAGAGAAAGTACCATGCACTGTTGAGAAGAAGGTGTATTTGCAACTGTAGGATGAAAAGTTCTGTAGATATCTATCAGGGCCATTTGGTCTATAGTGTTGATTAACTCTGCTCTTTCCTTGCTGAATCTGTCTGGTTATCTGTCCATTGCTGAAAGTGGGGTACTGAAGTCACCCACTACTACTGTATTTGAGTCTATGTCTCTCTTTTCCCTTAACGTTCTTTTAAATAACCATGTGCCCTGTAAGTAGGTACAGATATGTTTTTAATAGTTACATCTTCCTACTGAATTGATCCCTTAATCATTACATAGTGCCCTTCTTTGTCTCTTTTAACAGTTTTTGTGTTAAAGTCTTTTGTATCTGATATTAGGATGGCTATACCATCTCTTTTTCTATTTCTGTTAGTATAGAGTATCTTTTTCTGTCCTTTAACTTTCTGTTTGCATGCATCTTTGTTGGTAAAATGTGTTTCTTGTAGAAAGCAAATGGATTTTTTTTTTCTATCCATTCAGCCAGTCTGTGTGTCTTAACTGGAGAGCTGAGGTAATTTATATTCAAGGTAACTATTAATAAGAAACAACTTTGCCCTGCCATTTTCCCATAAATATTCCTTTTTTTTTTCTTTGGATTTACTTTGTACTTTTACTGGGAGATTTTCTTCCTCTACCTTCTTGCATGGTTATGACCATGTTTCTGTGTGCAACACAACCTTAAGCGTCTTTTTGCAAGGCTGGATGGGTGGTGACAAATTCTTTCAATTTCTGTTTGTTATGGAACGTCTTTATTTCACCTTCATTCATAAATGAGAGCTTTGCAGGGTACATTTTTCTGGGGTGGCAGTTTTTTCTCTTAAGACTTGGAATGTATCCCACCATGGTCTCCTAGCCTGTATGGTTTCTGATGCAAAGCCTGTTGTGAGTTTAATGGGAAATCCTCTGAATGCAATCTGACATTTCTCTCATGCACATTTTAGAATCTTTTATGTTTTACTGAAGAAAGTTTGATTACAATGTGCCATGGTGAAGATCTTTTCTGGTCATGTCTAGTAGGAGTTCTCTGTGATTCCTGTACTTGAGTGTCCCTTTCTTTCTCCAAACTAGAGAAGTTTTCTGTTGTTATTTCACTAAAAGGGCCTTCTAATCTTTTCTCTTTTTCCACACCTTCAAGAACTCCTAGAACCCATATGTTGGGTCATTTGATAGTACCCTGTGGATTCCCAACAATGTTTTTTAGTTTTTCATTTCTTCATTTTTTGTCTGACTGTAAAATTGCCTGGAATTTGTCTTCTAAGTTGGATACTCTTCTGTCTGCTTCATAGATTCTGTTTTAAGGCTGTCCACTGTGTTTTTTATTTTTTCTATTGAATTCTTTATTTCCAAGATTTCATTTTGCTTTTTCTTTATGATATCAATTTCGTGGGAGAAATTTTCTTTCATGTCACATATGGACTTCATGAGTTCATGTGTCTGCTTCTGATTACTTCTATTTAACCTTGTGATCAATTTTTGAAATCTATTTCTGGCATTTCTTCAGTATCTTCATTTTCACAATCTGGTATTGAAATATTGTGTTCTTTTGGGATCATCATGTTGTCTTCCTTATTCTTGTTCCTTGAATTGTTGTGTTTATTATTCAGCATTTGTGATTTGTGGAGATACTCATTAGTCCCTCCCTCCCTCCCCCTCACCCCCTCCCCCTCCCCCTCTCCCTCTCCCTCTCAATTTGCTCTCTCTCTCTCTCTTTTTTCTTTTTTTTTTTTGACAGGCAGAGTGGATAGAGAGAGAGACAGAGAGAAAGGTCTTCCTTTGCCGTTCGTTCACCCTCCAATGGCCACCGTGGCCAGAGCGCTGCTGCTGGCTCACCGCGCTGATCCGATGGCAGGAGCCAGGTGCTTCTCCTGGTCTCCCATACGGGTGTAGGGCCCAAGCACTTGGGCCATCCTCCACTGCACTCCCTGGCCACAGCAGAGAGCTGGCCTGGAAGAGGGGCAACCAGGACAGAATCCAGTGCCCCGACCAGGACTAGAACCTGGTGTGCCGGCAAGGTGGAGGATTAGCCTAATGAGCTGCAGCACTGGCCCTTAATTTGCTCTCCAGGAATGTTATTATGCCCGTGTACATTCTCACCAGCAGAATGTGAAAGTACCCACCTCATCACATGCTAACTAGGGTGAATGTTTTCATTAAAAAAAAACTTTGAAGGGCCCGTGCTGTGGATCACTTGGTTAATTCTCCACCTGCGGTGCTGGCAACCCATATGCTGGGTTCTAGTCCCAGTTGCTCCTCTTCCAGTCCAGCTCTCTGCTGTGGCCCCAGCACAGGCATGGGAGACCAGGAGGAAGCTCCTGGCTTCAGATTGGTGTAGCTCCGGCCGTAGCGACCATTTGGGGAGTGAACCAATGGAAGGAAAACCTTTCTCTCTGTCTCTCTCTCTCACTGTCTAACTCTGTCAAATAAATAAATAAACAGAAACTTTGATAAGTGAAAAAAATAAGTTTCATTTGTGCTGTAAGTTTCATGTGTTTGCTATTAGTAAGATGAAACATTTTGGTGAGTTTCTTTTATCAGTTGGTGAAATGTTTTTATTATTCCTTCTTAATAATTTATATATAGGGAATTTGTTTCTCAAATCCCTCTGTACTCTTTCTAAATTGCCATTGATCTCCCAGTTTTGTTTGTGGTGGTGTTTGATGTTTATAATCAGATCAAGCAGTCTTTTACATGTTACTTTTATTTTGAAGCTGTATATGGAAATGTCTTCTTCATTCTAAGATTATGGAAATATGTATGGCCTTCTAGTGCTTTGTGTATTACCTCTAAATTATTAAAGTTTGACAATTCAAGTTTCTCTTTTATATAAGGTGTGGGGAGGAATTCAACATTAATTTCTGAAGTATTTTTGAAATAAAAATTTTAACTTGATTTTCCCCCATATGGATCTCTCTCTTCTGGCTTCAGCACCATTAAACTCTTGTCTTCGTGCATTACCTGTATTTCCACACTTCTGTTGTAGCATCAAAATTTGCTGGCTAGGTGTTTCTGCCATTGTTAGTTATAGGAACATCTTTCTAATTTCACAGAGGAATTTCAACTTAAAAATGGTTAATTTTTTGGAATTTTGAACATATATATTCATTTTTGAGTGTTTTTCTTGGATGTTATTTTCAATTTGTGCTGAGGAAACATGGCCCTGAGAAGATGTCAAGTAGATAGAGAGGCCTGTGCAAAGAGAGGGATAGAATCAGAGTAAAAACTGTTCCAAAGAGAGTCTAACTCCCATGTCAGGATATAGTGGTTATACTTCTAACTCTTAAATCTTAGCACATCCTTTTTCCATTAGATATGTAAAATTTTCTTTCTGACCTTTTATGACTTGATAGATATAGGATTTCATGAAGGTCAATAGAGTTGGATACTATTGTTAGATTATATAGAAAATTAGCAGATAATTAAAAAATATATTTTACCTATCTTGGGAAAATTTTCAGTCACTGTTTTAAAAATTTGTTAAGTCACAATTGTTTTTTTTTTTTTCCCTCTCTGGAACTTCTATTAGGTGATCTTTCAGCGTTTCTCTTTGTTTATATTTCTCTGCATTCTATTTGGGTAAATTCTTTCTGTTCAACTTTCATTTCACTAATATTTAAAGTTTCAATATTAAATATATTAAATATTTAAATAGATTTTTTTCCCTCATAGCCTTCTGTTTACTCTATCAGCCTTTTTCTTCATGGCTCTCACATATTAGTCTTTGAGGTTTCATTGCTGCTCATAGTATTTCTAGCAGTTTTATCAGTCCCAGGGTTCAGTTATCTCACACACATTTAGAACTTCTATAGCTGTCTCTCAAGGATGATTCTTAGAGTGTCTTTTTGATGCTTCAAATGCTCCCAAACTGAACATCATCTCCTTTCCTAAATTTGCTCTCATTTCAGCTCTCTGTAAAACTACTTGCTGAAACCAGTTTGAGAAGTCATCCTAAATTGCCATTAATCCTTCAACCATGTCATTAATCACACTATATAAAACCCCTCACCAAAATTATATTCAATCTACTATTTAACTGTGGTCTACCTTTAAGCTCCCAGTGCCTTAGCCCTCACCATTTATCATTTGACCTCTGCAGTTCCTCGAATGGATAAGAGACAAGTTTTGTAGCAAGGCAGAGTGGGTTGAAGTACATTCTGACTTTACCCTGTGATCTTTTGTATGATTTTTCCAAGTCTCAGTCTTCCTATCTAATGCAGGATAATAGCAATCACATCATGAAGTTGCTGTATTATTAAATAGAAAATGTGTAGAAAGTGTTTAGTGCAGCACCTGTCATATGGTAGTCGTCAATGTCTAGCAACTTGAACTCCTGCTGTGAGTAGGTCTGCCTGATTCTGCCAACAATACTTCTGTGTAAAGTGGAGCTGTCATATATAATCACCAATGAGACTAAGCTTGGAACATAACTCTCTTAGATATGATGCTTAATTCACTTAGGTTTAGAAAAATAAGTATAATAATTGTTATATCTACAATATTTCTGCATAGACATAGAATTCTTATAAGTCAATCAAGCAGTATTTGAATGCAGAAAGATGAAAGTTATAAATGATAACATTAATTAACTTAGGGTCTCATGTATTTGTATATATTCTGGGCAACTGTGCATATATACAATTCATGTTTCTAATGAAATTAAATTATGAAGATATTAGAATATAATGACAATCATAATTGCATAATAATTCAAAAGGGAAGATATGTTAAACATATGTAATCAAAATCTATTGCAAATGCAATGGTTCACTGTATTAGGCCAATCGAGAAGGAGAATAGTTTGGAAGAACTTCAAAGAAAGATGAATGAACCTATAACCTTTGATTATATTAGGTGCACTGAAGTATTAAAGAACATGATATAACAAATTGTGCTAGCACAACTGTCTGCTTTAGGCTTAACATTTGGAATACTGATGTTCTAACATGGCAAATGTGGCAATTTCCCTGGGAGTTCTGTTAGAAGGCATTTTCTGGAATTTGAGTCTCTAACTGCAGATGAATTATAAATGATCTCTGAGACATCTTACTATTGAATACCAATAAATATTTCTTGAGCTGTAAAAAAAGAGCTCCACTTATTGAGTTTATATTATAGGCCATACTTAGTATTAAAATTTTACATACAGTAAATTTCATATGTTCCTTAATGTATGCCCATAGGGTATTATCAACCTCATTTACAAATGAAGGAATTGAAGTTCAGCAACATTAAATATCATGCCCCAAGTCACACAGCTGTTGAGTCACTTGTCTGAGAATTCAATGCAGGCGTGTTTATGAGGTATGAACCACAGTCTACGCCTTCTGAACAAATGCCATATTCTGCCTAAAGAGCGAAGGGATTCATTTTTACATGCTCCACACTCCAAAGAATATATAATGGCATCATTTTAGTCTCTAATAACAGATGAAATCTTTAATCATTTGAATTTGCTAATAACGTCAGGGATTAGTTACTCCACAACATGAGTGGGTATGTCATTCAGGTCTCGCATGTTGGTGGTGGGGCCCAGGTACTTGAAACATTATCTGCTGCTTTCCCACAATCAGTATCAGGGAGCTGAATCTGAAACAGCACTCAAGCCTCAGACTGTAGCAGTGCCACAGTTGGTGACTTAACCCAGGAGCTAATATTTTAAAGGATGTATCATGTGCTGGGTGGAAGTTCAAGAGCTTTACATGCAGAATCCCTTCCAGTGCTAACCACAGCCACGTGGAAATCATACCCTTATTACCTGAGTATTACAGGTGAGGAAAATGAAGCTCAGAGACACTGACTAGTTTGTGTACATTCATCTCATCTAACCAGAAAGAGAAAAACTCATGAAAATCAGGCAGTGAAACTTAGGAATTTAGACGCCACTCCCACTACTCTATAAAACAAATACAAATCAGACATATTTAACACATGTGCAGTAAGTGATTTAATTGAAAAAATATGGGTGTAGATAATGTTTCTTTAGGACTTAGACTCTTTTAAAAAGATTTATTTATTTGAAAGATACACAAAAAAAGAAGAGAGAGGGAGGGATATATATATATAGTTTTTCTGGATCTCACAGGTAAGTGTGGGGGCCCAAGCACTAGGGCATCTTCCACTGCATTCCCAGGTCATACCAGGGAACTGGATCAGAAGTGGTGCAGCTGGATCTTGAACAACATCCATATGGAACTTATATTCTTACTAAACTGAAGGAAGAAATTCTTGGGGTTGGCACTGTGGCATAGTGAGTTGAGCTACCGCCTGACACTGGCATCCCATATGGGCTCTGGTTTATGTCTGGGCTACTTCACTTCCAATCCAGATCCCTGCTAATAGCCTAAGAAAAGCACAGGAAGATGGCCCAAGAGTTTGGGCGACTGCCACACATATGGAAGACCCAGATAAAGCTCCTTGCTTCAGTCTGACCCAGTGCTGGTCATTGTAGCCATCTAGGAGTGAACCAGCAGATCAGTAATCTCCATCTCCGCCCTTTCTCTCCACCTCTGTAACTCTTTCAAATAAATAAATAAATATTTTTAAAATTTTGAAAAAAACTGAACAAAGTTGAAAGATCTCTATCACATTCCCCAAATGCTCGCAACCCCAAGTCATGGCCAGGAACCTAGAACTTCATCTGGGTCTCCCACATGAGTGGAAAGGCCCAAGTACATGTGCCATTCCACTGCCTTCTTAGGCACACTAGCAGCAAACTGAACTGGAAGTGGTGCAGCCATGACTTGAACCAGCACTCTGATAAGGAACGCTGGATTCACAAATGGTGGCTTCGCTGCAACCCCAACCCCTTATTCGTTTTCTTGATATTGTTTTAATTAGTAGAACTTTCTGATTTGCTGAATTCTAATATGTATTTTCCCTTGACTTGCTTTTTCTGATCTGCCTAAGAAACTTTAGATTATTCCCAATTATGCAGGCATTCTATGTTTTTCTGTAGGATCTTTTCATTTTGTGTTATGTTTAAATGTATGATTTGACTTTTCTGATATGAGATAGGGAGTGAGTCATATTTTTCTATATGGATATATAGGTATTCTAGGACCATTTGTTGAAAAGCCTTTGCTTATTTAAATACTTCTGCATATTTGTTGGATATCAGTAACAAAATAACTAAGAATTTAATTTCTGTGCTTACTGTTCTGTTGTCTTTCTTAAGCCATTGCAATAAAGTTTTGATTAATAGTAGTGTTATACCAACTCTTGAATTCAGTTAGTACAAATTCTCTTTATTCTTTTTTTACTAAATTTCTTTGATCTTCTAGATACTTTGCATTTCCATGTACCTTTTATATGTCCTCTCAGTTTCTATATACTAGCTGCTGGAATTATTTTTAAAGTTATAGTTATTGTATCTTTTCCTACTCAAGGAGCATTGCTATATTGACTATTTGCTGTTTCATTGCTTGAGCAGATTATAACTATGTCATTTTTAATATCTTTTAGCAATGTTTTACTCTTTTCAACTGATTAGTTTGCTTGTTTTGTTTGGTTTATTTTTAAGATGTAGGAGTCATCTGATGGTTCATTCCCCCAAATGACCACATTTGCGAGGGCCAGGCCAAAGCCAGGAACTCCATCCGGGTCTCCCACATGGGTGCAGGGGCCCACGCACTTGGGCTATCATCTGCTGCTTTCTCAGGTGCATTGGCAGGGAGCTGGATCAGAAGTGGAGCAGTGGGGATTTGAACTGATGTTCCCAGTTTGTTTTGAGGATGTAGAATTTATCACTTTTTTTGTGTTTATAATTTTAGTGACTAATATTAATAAGATTTCTCCAATATAAAGTCAGAGACTTTAATGTTTTATTTTGTAAGATTTGTTCTGAATATCATATGCTCTGACCTATGAACCACTTGGAATTTTTTCATATTTACTACGAGAAGTTGGTTTAGGAATGTTTTTCTGTTTGAACATATAGCCATTTCATTTTCATTTCTTGAAAAACTGTCTACTCACACCCCTCCCATCCAATTACTTTGTCATCTTTGTTAAAAATCAGCCATAAATGAGTGAAACCACTTTTCTGCTTCATTGACCTATATGTCTAGCTTCAAGCTGCTTTGACATCCTTTTGATTATTATAGCTTTATAGTAAGTGTTAAAATCAGGTAGGATAAGTCTTCCAATTTTTTTCAAAATTATTTTATCTGTTCAAGGTCCTTTCTGTGTAGATAGACATTTTACAATCTGTCAGTTTTTGCAAAGAAGCATACAGGGATTTTATTCTGAATTTCTCTGAATCTAAAGATTAATTTAGATGAATAAGCATTATTCAACCTAAGAATATGGCTTACTACTCCGTTTATTTAGGTCTTTTTTAACGTTTGTCGGTAGTGTTTTATGAATTTCGGTGTCTTGCATAGATCTTTCATGTCCTCTGTTAAATTTACCCCTTCATGTAGTGATGCTATAATATATGAAACAGCTTTTAATTTTAATAGTAGTTTGTCATTGGTCCACGTAAAAGTTCTGTTTCATATTGAACATATATTCTGCTATTTGAAAGCACATTGTTTCAATTTAATATTAAGCAGTTTTTTATTATTTTCTATGCAAATGATCATTACTCACAAAAATTAAGTTTCTGTAACTCTCCTCCTTCTTGTCTGGTATCAATTTCCTTACCTTGTTGCACTGATTTGGACTTCCAGCACAGATTTGCATAAAAACAATGAAAGCAGATATTATTGATTTGTTCTCAGTTTTAAGGGAAAACATTATCTCTTTCTTAATTTTTCAACAATTTAAGTGGTTTGCTAGCTATGGTTGGGTGCACCCAGGTGAGTGTTGTTACTATCATTTTTAAAAAAGATTTAATGTATTTATTTGAGAGGCAGAGTTACAAGGAGAGACAGAGAGGAAGGTCCTTCTTCCATTGGTTCACTCCCCAAATGGCTGCAATGGCAGAGCTAGGCTTATGCAAAGCCAGGAGCCAGGAGCTTCTCCTAGCTCCCCCATGCGGGTACATAGGCCCAAGCACTTAGGCCATTGTCTACTATTTTCCCAGACCATTAGCAAGGAGCTGGACTCAATACACAATTCTTCTTAAGTGCTGAAACTTAACTACAAAGTGATCGCTGTTAAATATAAGAGTGGGAATAAGAGAGGGAAGAGATGTGCAATTCGGGACATGCTCAAGCTGACTTACCTCAAACGGTAGAGTTAGAAACATACCAGGGGATTCCAATTCAATCCCATCAAAGTGGCATGTACCAATGCCATCTCACTAGTCCCAGTGATTAATTTCTGTTCACAATTGATCATAATGATAGGACCAAGAACCAAAGGGATCACATAAACAAGAATAGTGTCTGCAAATACTAGCTGATAGAATAAAAAAGGGAGAGAATGATCCAACATGGGAAGTGAGATACACAGCAGACCCATAGAACGGCAGATGTCCTAAACAGCACTCTGGCCTCAGAATCAGCCCTTAAGGCAGTCGGATCCGACTGAAAAGCCCATGAGAGTATTTTAGGCATGGAAAGCCAAGACACTCTGGGGGGGAAAAAAAAAAAAAAAAAAAAAAAAACCCTAAATGAAAGATCTCTGCGAGTGAGATCCCAGTGGAAAGAACGGGTCATCAAAGAAGGAGGTACCTTTCTCTGAAGGGAGGAGAGAACTTCCACTTTGACCATGGCCTTATCTAAATATGATCAGAGTCAGTGAACTCAGGGGGCTTCCATAGCCTTGGCAGCTCATGACAAGAGCCTAGGGTGATTACTGATGCCATAAACAAGAGTGTCAATTTGTTAAGTCAACAACAGGAGTCACTGTGCATTTACTCCTCATGTAGGATCTTTGTCCTTAGTGTGCTATACATTGAGATCTAATGCTATAACTAGTACTCAAACAGTATTTTTCACTTTATGTTTCTGTGTGGGAGCAAACTGTTGAAATCTTTACTTAATGTATGCTAAACTGATCTTCTGTATATAAAGAGAATCGAAAATGAATCTTGATGTGAATGGAAGGGGAGAGGGAGTGGGAAAGGGGAGGGTAGCGGGTGGGAGGGAAGTTATGGGGGGGAAGCCATTGTAATCCATAAGCCATACTTTGGAAATTTATATTCATTAAATAAAAGTTTTAAAAAAAAAAGTGATCCAGGCATCATATGGGATACTGGCATTGCAGGAGGAGGCTTAGCCTACTAGCGCTGGCCTCATTACTATCATTTTTAAATAAGTTTTTACTCATTGAATTCATTATTGCTGTTGTTTTAAATGTGTAAGAAGATATCTGCTGGCATTTGTTTAGCTGGATGGCTGTTTAGCTTTTGTCACTGTACATTCAATTTCATAAATATTGTCTGAACAATCTAAGATTTCCAAACAGGATTTCAGTAGAAACCCACCTTTCATACTTGTTTTCACTCACCAGCTTATTTTTTCAAATAGCTGCTTATCATCAGTTTTAGCAAATTTCCCTATATTCCTAATTTGCTGAAACTTTTTTTCCTAAAATCATAAATGAGTCCTTATTCTTGTGAAATGGTTTTGGAAAAATATTGAGAGAGACATATTGGCTTTCTTTCTTAGTCATCATAGTTAATCTGGTGAATTACACACTGATTGAATAAGCCCTACTTAATCAAGTTGTAATATTGATTTTGCATATTGCTGATTTTAATTAAGTAATATTTTTTACTAAGGATCTTTTGCATCTGTGTATGGGCCTGCAGAATGTTTTTCTTGGAATATCTTGGTTTTGATATCACAGTAAGTTTGGCCCCATAAGTGGTAAAATTTTGATTGCTATTCTCTGAAAATGTTTTTGTAGGATTGATATGAGTTTTATAATTGTTTAGTAGAATTCATGAGTTATGACATCTTGGACTGCAGTTTTATTTGTGGGAATACTTTTTGATTATTTCAATTTTAGTTTATTTATTCTTGACTGACCTTTGATAGATTTTTGTGTTTCTTCAAAATTTTCCATTTTATCTGTTATTAAATGTTATAAAGCTGTTCATATTATTCCCCTGTTGCCCTTTCTATGTCCTGTCTGATTTCTTCCTTGACCTATGGATTCTTAGAATGTTTTAATTTTCAAATATTTTTATTTTTAAATATTGTGTTGTTATCATTTGTAATGCAGTTTTGTTCTTGTCAGAACATTGTACATCAATAATTTTTAAAATATTGAAATTTTGCTTTTAATGGCCAAGTACAAGATGTACTTTGATGAATGTACCATATTAATTTGAAGATAATGTGCCTTTCTCAACAGTTTTACCCTCTGATCTGTAAATATAAATATCACTCTAGTCAGAATCTTAATAGTACTGTTTACATCACCCATGAGCTTACTATATATTCATGAGAAAAAGTCATCATGAATTAAATTAAAACATGCTGTTTTAATGCATGTTTTCCCTTCAACTCTATTTATCTTTGTTTCACGTATTTTAAGATTTATGAGGCTCAGCCTGTCTTTATATAAATCTATAATGATATATAGTAATATTATATGTAATATAGTAATATATAGTAATAAATGTAAGTATATAATAATACCCTTTGTTTTGAAGTCTATTTTTCTGATAATTTTGAGACATGTTCCTTATATATCTAATTTCTTAAGAACTTTTTCATGAAGTGATGTTGAATCTTATCAAATGCTTTTTCTGCATCTATTATGATGATCCATATTGGTTTTGGTCTTTATTCTGTTGATATGATTCATAACATTGATTTGTAAGTGTTGAACCACCTTTTGATCTCTGGAATAAATCTCAAATGGTAATGATGTATCATCTTTTGATGTAGTGTTGGATTCAGTTTGCAAGTTGTTTGCTTAGCAGTTTTGCATTTATGTTCTTAAAAGATATTGGTCAGTAGTTTTTTTTTTCCTGTTGTGTTTGTTTGGTTTTGATATCAGAGTGATGCTGGCCTCATTGAAAGATTTTGGTGGAGTTCCATCCTTTTCAATATTTTGGAATAGTTTGAAAAGTATTGAGGTTAGTAGAGTTTATAGTAAAGCTATCAGATCCAGGACTTTTTTTTTTTTTTTGATGGGGGAATTAATCACTGCTTAGTCTCATTACTTGTTATGAATCTGTTTAGATTTTCTATATATTCTTGATTTAATTTTGGTATGTAATATATCCAGAAACATCCATTTCTTCAAACTTTTCCAATTTTTTAGCATATAGATAATAGTTTCTTATGATTTCTGTGCATTCAGTTGCTTTTCTTTGCATCTCTAATTTTACTTGAGATTTTGTTTTTTCTCTTTGGAAGTCTGGCTAAAGATTTGTTTGTTTTGTTTATCTTGTTAAAAAAAAAAACCTAGCTTTTTGTTTTTATTTTTTTGGTATTTTTTTAGGTTCAATGTAATTTGTTTCTGCTCCAAATCTTATTGCCTCCTGGTAATTCTGGGTTTGCTTTGTTCACTTCTAAGTTCTTAAGATATATATCTTTAGATTGTTTATTTGAAACCTTCATTTTTTTAAATGTAAGAACTTAGTGCTATAACCTTCCCTCTGAATACTACTTTTATTATATAAAACAGGTTTCGATACATTGTGTTTTTATTTTCATTTGCCTTAAGAAATTATTTCCTTTTTAATTTCTTCAATGATCAATTGGTTATTTAATAGACGTAATGTCCATATATTTTTAAATGTCCTATTGTTTTTGTCATTGATATTTTGCTTTGTGAACTGAGAAAATATGTGGTTTGATGTCAATCTTGTCGCTCCCCGTCTTCGTGGAGGAACGACACAGGACCCTGCGCTGTTCTTTCGTCTGCTCGGCCCTCCCCGGGTTTGCTGCTGGTTCTTCCCGGGTTGGCTACCGTCCCTTCCACCTCCGTGGAAGGGCGGTTCCCCCTGGCCACTTTCCCCACTTCCGCGGGGGAGCGGCATACCGCCGGCCAGCTCTCTCGGGGGCTGCACAGGTGTTCCTTCAGATAGATGTTCCCCTTAGATGTTCCTGGTGCATGTTGTCTCTCTCCTCCTTTATAGTCCTCTTCCACCAATCCCAACTCTGCTACCCACACGCTGAGTTCGCTGCTCTCCTCCAATCAGGAGCAGGTCCTGCTGCTTATTGGTTGAACTGGAGGCAGCTGTGTAGAAGCTGTTTCTCCCTTCTCAGCGCCATATTGTGGGAGAGCAGATGCATAGAATAAGTCTTAATTCCAGTAACTTAGTCTAGTCCGAGTTGCTCCCCACAAATCTTTTCAAAGAATTGTCACCTAATACATGGTATGTCCTAGAAATTTTCTGTGTGCTGATGAGAAGAGTGTGTATTCTCTAGCTGCTGGTTGAAATGTTCTATAACTGTCTTAGGTCCATTTGCTCACAGCGTGGTTAAACTCTGATGTATCTTTGTTGATTTTCTGTTGGGATGATCTGTCCATTGATGGCAGTAGGCAGTTGAAGTCTTCTACCACTTAGGTCTAATAATATGTGCTGTATATATTAGAGTGCTCTAGTGTTCCATGCATACATGGGACATGAGTCTTATCAATATATAATGTCCTTTGTCTCTTTTTACAGTTCTGACTTAAAGTCTTTTCTATGTAATATGAATATAGCTCCTTCTGCTTGATTTTAGTTTCCATTTCCATGATATAATCTCTTCCCAAACCTTCATTTTCAGGTTGTCTGTATTTTTACCTATTAAGTGTCTTGTCTTTTGTTTTTTAAAAACTTCTTTTTAAAAAAGAGTTACAGAGTGGTAGAGAGATGTTCCATTCAGTGGTTAACTCCCCAAATGGTCACAAGGCTGAGGCTGGGGCAGTCCAGAACCAGGAGCCTGTTACTCCATATAGGTCTCCCATGTGATTGCAGGGGCCCAAGCACTTGAGCCATCTTTTTCTGCTTTCCAAGGTACGTTAGAAGGGAGCTGGATTGGAAGTGCAGCAGCCAGTACTCGAACTAGCATCCATATGGGATGCTGGCATTGTAGGTAGTGACTTAACCTGTTATGCCACAATACCAACCCCATAAATTTCACAGTTCTGTAAATTATTTGATAATAAAATAGCTTTGCTTATTTATTATTTCTTCCTTGAATCTCTGTATCTATATTAACTATTTCATTAATATTGTCACAATCATTTCCAATTTACATTTTACTTATTGCTTTTTTATAATTCTTATCTCTTTTCATCTTTATTTTTGTGGGGAGCAACTCGGACTATACTGTTACTGGAATTAAGACTTATTCTATGCATCTGCTCTCCCACAATGTGGCGCTGGGAGAGGAGCGTACAGCTTCTACCCAGCTGCCTCTCACCAACTTGACAAGCTGCAAGAGCCGCTCCTGATTGGAGGAGAGCGGCGCGCTCGGCGTGTGGGTAGCAGAGCACGGATTGATGGAGAGGACTGTATAGGAGGAGAGAGACGGCATGGTGGTGCGGGTTGGTTGGAGAGTGCGTTGGAGAGTTCGCGGGGAAGTTCGTTACTTCGTTCTTTCTCATTTCTCTCTACTCATTCTTGCTTTGGGAGTTTGCTGTTTACTTATTCTTACTTTACAAGGACTTGTAAAAAAAGGGAACAACAAGCGTCCGGTCCGGTGCGGCTCCTCTGCATGCGGAGGAGCAGCAATTTTAAATACATTTTAAATTTTTAAATAATTTATTTGAAAGGCAGAGAAAGAGTGAGGGTTGCTATCTCCTGGCCAAGGTTCGGCCAGATTGAAGCCAGTAGCTCAATCTGGGTTTCCTACATGAGGCAGGGGTCCAAGTACTTGAGCCATCAACTACTGCCTCCCAGAATGTGCAGTAATCCAAAACTGAAGTCAGAAACAGTGCCAGGGTTCAACCACAGGCACTCTGATAGGATGTGGGTTTCCCAATGGTGTCTTAACTTCTATTCTAAATACCTGCTCCTGTAATAGTTTCCAGTTTTTTGACTCTGTCCTCTTGGTTTTGCTAACAAGCTACTTGTATTTAAAACTTTAGTTTTTGTTGTTTGATGTCTTTTTTCCTTTATGACTTAATGCCCTAAATTGTAGTCAACTAAGGATTTAGGCTTGAGCTCCCCTCTCAATCTTTATGGACCAATGGTACTTCTTTTCTCTGATCTGATTTTCCTCTTAACACGTCCTGGGTATCCCACTTGTACCTTGCCACGCTGCTTCCCTTCCTTCCCAATCTAAATGTTAAAGCAGTAACCTGAGATCCTCGGGTCTTTCCCACTCTTCAGATGAAATAATAATAATCAATAAAAGATTACTATGGGAGTTAAGAATAACTGGCAACTATGGATTTTATTAAATACTTTTGAAAGTTTACAACTAAGGGTATTTTCTCAGTTAATACTTAGGCCAACAATCAGCAAAAAAATGCTGCAGAATCATTATCTGGATATTCGTATCATACTCATCATTGGGGAAATTCAGACAAAGTTCCTTATGTATTTGCCCAGTCAGAAATGGCAGAGTTAAACATGAGTCCCTGCTACAGGCCTTGTTTCTTTATATATGGTATAGGACCTAAAGCTGTAATATGCTCCTCTAAGACCTTGTTGATAGATTGATGGTTCGACAGGTGTTTCTATATTTGCTTACATGGCTACTATATGATATCAGAATATGACTAATTATAAGATATTTCACAGTATTCTGAATATTGTTATAACTACATTGGACACAAAATTTGGAATTTTACTTCTTAAAATAGTCTTGGTATGAAGAACAACAACCAAATTATTAGATTATGGAGGATGTTTGGCTTATAATTAACTATGTAATTAGCTTTCCTTTTTCTTTTTCTTTCTTTCTTTCTTTTTTTTTCTAACAGGCAGAGTGGACAGTGAGAGAGACAGAGAGAAAGGTCTTCCTTTGCCGTTGGTTCACCCTCCAAAGGCCGCGGCGGCCAGCGCGCTGTGGCCGGCGCACTGCGCTGATCCGATGGCAGGAGCCAGGTGCTTCTCCTGGTCTCCCATGGGGTGCAGGGCCCAAGCACTTGGGCCATCCTCCACTGCCTTCCCTGGCCACAGCAGAGAGCTGGCCTGGAAGAGGGGCAACCGGGACAGAATCCGGTGCCCCGAGCGGGACTAGAACCCGGTGCCCCGAGCGGGACTAGAACCCGGTGTGCTGGCGCCGCAAGGTGGAGGATTAGCCTATTGAACTGTGGCGCTGGCCAATTAGCTTTTCTCGAATGAAAAAGTCAGACTCTTCTTTGTCTCTGGATGATAACTAATAAAATAATTTCCCTTTTATTTTTGTTGCATCTGCAGTATTGATTCAGTTTTATATGTACCCCTGTCTTTCCTTTTCAAAATTTTGTACACTGTGCCCCTTTTTTCTTTTGTTCATTTTAGTTTTCTCTTCATTATATTTGCTCTATTTCCAATTAATAAAAATTATGCAATTTCATTGCTTATTATCCATTGCCCATTTTGTTATTTCCTCATATTGCTGATTCTGGATGTAAAATCACCTGCTTTCTTCAATTCTCAGCTCCTTGTTTTATAAGGATTAACTTTAGTCGTCTTCTCACCTTTCCTCATCTACTATTGATTTTGTGCTATCAGTTATAGTGAGCTGGATGTTCGTATTTCCATGCTTTTTCTTAGGTTTGTCAGTAGGAGGATTCTATTCTCTTCAAAACTCATTTTGAGACAGTGGTCATGTCTTTATCATTTTTTCAGTCTATCCTTTATTGAGTGCTATACTGTTCCTATATTTTTATGGGAATGTAGAATGCGACTATACAGTTCCTATATTTGCTTCTGTGGATACAAAGTCTTTTATTCTTTATCTCCATCACTGTTATCAGTCCCTAACATTTTCTGCCATAAAATAAACCATGTTTTACTGAATTGAATAGGCATCAGGCATGTAAATACTATAATCCATAACTAGGTGTAGCCTCATTAAAACTTTTTATTATATTTTTCAAGGATGTGCTAGATTATCACTTATGTAAAATTTGATCTCTAGACTTAATTAATTGAAATTAATCTTAAGAAAAATTACTCATGGGGCAAGCGATGTGGCAAAGCTGGTAAAGCTACGGCTTGTGATGCTGGCATCCCATGTGGGCATTGGTCCATGTCCGGCTGCTTCACTTCCCATCCAGCTCCCTGATGATGTGCCTGGCAAAGGTCTGGGTGGCAGCCCATGTACTTGGAGACCTGGATGGAGTACCAGACTTCTGGCTTTGGCTTGGCCCATCCCTGGCCTTTGTGGCCATCTGGGAAGTGAACTAGTGGATGAAAGATCTTTCTGTTCCCTCTCTCTAACTCTTTCAAATAAATAAAACTATTAAAAAAAGATCCTGTTTAAATCAAAACCACCTTTACTTCTAGCAGTTCATGGAGAATTATTTTAATCTGGTAAATGAGACAGTTGTAAACATCGCACTAATAGTTTATTTATAGGGATACTTATAGTTCTATAAGATGGCTCCATAAACTTGAGCATTCAAGTAATATGATTTACTTGCAGATCCTGCCAAGAAGATTCCAATTCTGAAAGTCTAGGATGGGTCCAGGTTTCTGGGTGAGGAGCTCCTGAGTGATGACAGTTCTGGTTTAGGAACCACATTTTGAGTAGCAGGCTTATAGAGTAAGCTGGTGACCTGGGGAAGAGTAAAAGTTAGATCAGTTAATAACTTCTCATTTGATGCAAATCAATGACATGGATTCTCCCACCAGGGGCATGTTATTATTTAGCCTAACTGACATTACTTATCACAATGGACAGAAATACTTTTGTTGTAGGTTTAGAACTTTACTTAATAATAATCATATCATTAACTCTGCACTAAGTAAGAGAGTTCAACAAATAGTACAAAGACAGAAAAACAAACAACTATTCCTCCACGGAAGAGAAAAGGGCTATAAACAATCATCCAATCTCAAAATGTCTATTTCACTCCAACACATTACATTTCAGATACTCTTAGTTACCTCAGATCAGGGAAAACCCATAATATCTGTCTTTCTGGGACTGGCTTGTATCACTAAATATATTGGTTTCCAGTTGCATCCATCTTGCTGCAAAAGACAAGGAAATCCTGACATTTTCAACAAAAGGAATGCAACTGTAGATTATTATAGTAAGTGAAGTAAGCCAGACTCTTGCCCCCAGATGATATGATTAACAGCTTGCTCCCTCTCAAATTCTTATTAATTTACACTGCAACCTGCAGTGTAGTGATGCCAGTTTTCTTAGAATTCAGTAGTATCATTCTTTTTGTTGTTGTTCATAAAGATTTATTTGTATATTTGCAAACAGAGAGGGAGAGAGAAAGAGAGAAAGAATATGAATCTATCTGCTGATTGTCTTCCCAAAGGACTGCAATAGGAGTCTGGAACGCCATCCTGGTATCCCATTGGGTTGCAGGGACCCAAGCACTTGGACCATAATCTGATGCTTTCCCAGGCACCTTAGCAGGAAGCTGAGTTGGAAGTGGAACAGCCAGGACTGAAATTGGAGCTCTGATATGGAGTGCTAGTGTTGCAAGTGTTGTGCCACAATGCCCATATTTCTTTTAAGTAGCTTCATTTTCATAGTGAAAACTTCATTTTCACAGTGATAACTGCCCACTGTGGGTTTAGTTCCCTTCCTACAAGCTCTTGAGATACCCTGGTTTATACTTCTCTGATCAGAATTCCCAGCACATTAATGGTATCACTTGGCCTGTCTGTGTTCCCTGCCATGTGGTGAACTTTGCGAAAGCACACACTAGGGTTTCTCTTTTACTCCAGCACCTGCCCCCTTTGCTTGCCACATGGTAAACACTAAGAAAACACCTGATTTATTTTTGCAATGATCTAATGAGTATATGTCTGTACCTTCCAAGCTGACATCCTTCTGGATTGTTGAGCTCTTCCCAACAAGATCCTTCAGATCTGTCAGTGGGTAATGGGATGAGCTATAAAGGTATATTTTCTAGCTTTCATAGTTATTAGTAATAATTACTTTCTAACAACCTAGAGAATATTTAAGCAACTAAACAAGAGCAAAACCTGAAGTCCAAAATTAGAAATTTTTCTTAACTGCATTTCACGTACAAATTCTCCTTTGTCACATCACTGTAGTTCTATTTACTGTGTAGCATTGCTGTTACTGCTCTTAATAGTGATTTTGAATGATTTGGTCTGGTTTGGAGAAAGAGGAAGGGAAATATAAAATGGCAGATTATTCCATGTATATTAAGAACTTATTTTTATGCTCAGTGTATGTTAAAAAAACTAACAGTGTAAACAATAGATAACAAGTTTTTTGAAAGTCAAAGTCAGTTTCTCTCTCAATCATTAAGTAACTGCTGAACAATCATTTAATGCACCGTTGTTGGAAAGCTGGTTATGACAACAGGGTAGTTTATCTGAATACCAGCAGTGTTGAAGTTCTACCAGATCTAAACACGCTATCATCTTCTTCATGTTTGATTTAATGTTACTTGCCCTAACCTTCTCTGAGGTTGCTAGACACTTACAACTCTGTATTTTAAGTCATGCTATATTTTTCCACAAATATTTTTGCAAGTTTAGACATGTCCAACGATACATAGTTGATTTTGATCGCAATCAAACTATTATCAGGAGTGGATATTCTATTTTTCAGTGTTCAGAAGTGATTATTAATTTTTTTTTGGCTATGAGCATTATATTCTAGTTCTTGGCAACTTTCCTGGAGACTTAGGAAGAGAATATCTAATGTCCCCAAATCCCTGAAGTATATAAATAAATCTTCAGGTCTCATGGAGTAATTTCATTGAAATGTGATACCTTTATTCATGTGCAAACTCTTAGATGGCACAAATTAAGCTGATTTGCGATTTGTGCCATGTCAAGCTATGGATTTAATAAATGCTTCCAGAAAATATAAGACTCTACTCTGAAATTGCCACAATTCTGTTTTCTGCATTTAACAAGAGGGATGTATGAGTTTTTTTAGCTAATGTTTTCTTTATGTGCATACATGCTTCAAGTTTATTTGTGTCTCTTTTACCAAATACTTAAGTTTATTCTTTACACTGAAACGTGTATATAGTGTTTCTTTTCTTCTATAAATTTATTCACCTGCAGGAAAGATACTAATACTTTGATTCAGCATATAAATATTATGTGTTGAACAACTGGGAAAGAGAAATAGCAAATGGAATACATTGCCGAATTTTAATCAGTACCCGCACTCCTAGCAGTACTTCTGTGTTCCTATATGACCTTCACAATGGAATTTTACATTGAAGTATTTAGAGGAAGTGAGAATCAAGCTAGCAGCAGAGCTAAAATACATTTCCAGGTCTTAGTACCTACATATATTTGAATTGCTGTTTATAGTTTATATAATACCTAATTGTAGCTTATATAATTATATATTAGCTACAGTATATTGATGAATTATATATATTTATGAATTATATATGTATATTATATCGATGGATTATATATAATATGTATATTATATACATTGATATGTGCACATATATGTATATATATAAATATATATGAATTTATGGAAAGTATGTATTATGAAAACAAATGCATGAATTTCAAACTGCCTTTACACCAAAATGAACTTATTTTTTCATGTTATTTTTCCACAAATTTTTTGAAATACATTCGTATTTTGTGTGGTTTAACCCTGTTTCACAAATGATGTTGAATAACCTGAGACCTTATGTTTAAGTTCCGTATACAATGACCTAGAATTTTATTTAAAGTGTACCAAGTAAATGTAAGAATGAAGCAGTAAGACAACAAATAGAACAAATGCATCGACAAATATTTGCCGAGTGCCTACTATGTGCAGAACAGTGGAGGACCCTCTGTTTCTCAGCACCTAGGCTGTTTTATAGTTGCATTTTCCATCATTGTAAAGGCATGACCCTCTTCTGGGCTTCAAGCCAAATACTGAGCAGCATGAGATAATGTGCAAAGACTTATTCTTGTCATCTCCTAATTTATAAAAATGAACTTGTCCATGGGAAAAATTTCTATAAATATGTTTTATGAAAAATCATTTGTAAAAAGTTTCATTTTTTGAATTAAAGTATTTGTTTTCATTTATATGTTAAGATTGTTGATGACTGTGGCCTTCTGAGTTGTTACCAATGGCAGACATTCCCAATGGCTGCAGTTCTCCCTGGAAATGCTTGCTGCACGATAGGAACCATCATGTGCTTGAGGCCTCCTGGGGAGAGTTTATTAATTTGTTGGTTTACCAGTCTCTAATTATCCTGGAACACTGAATGCTGGTTCCAGAGGTGCTGCAAGTGGCAGATTCTAGATCTGATCCTCGCTGGTAATTTTCACTTGAAGATATCTTTTGTGGGAAATTCTGAATGCATGTTCAGAGGGAAGCCTTGACTGGGGTCCTTTTCTGCTTTGTTATCCCCCATTAAAAGTATGTTGTTTATTGTTTTCTTTGCTCACTGAAGAGGAAAAAATAACACATGAATTATTGGCAGCAAAATCTGAGTGTAGCAACTTCAGAAATGTGGTATTTAGGAGGCCTGTAATAGCACATATGTGTTATGAATGACCAATTAATCTTTATAAGAAGTAATCAACTTTAGTCAACTTTAGTTACCATAATTCCTCTTTTCAGAAGATCGAGACAACTGTAAATGATTTGTGCAGTTCTTAAAAAATTTATTTTCATTTTATTTGAAAGGCAGGGAGACAGAGATCTTCCATCTGCTGGTTCACTTCCCAGATACCAGGTTGGCCTGCTTGAAGCCAGGAGTGGGAACTCAATCCAGGTTTCCTGTTTTGGTGGCAGAGATCCAAGTGCTGGAGCTATCTCCTGCTGCCTCCTGAAGTGTGCATAAGCAGGAAGTTAGAGTCAGGAGCAGAGTTAGGATTCTAACCCAGATAGTCTGATATACGATGCAAGCTGTGTCCCAACTACTGCTCCAAAACACCACACTATGTACTTTTTAACTTTACCTCTGTTTCATTGACAGCTAAGGTGCACATTGGCAAGAAGCAGGAATTGGAATTTAAGAGAGGACTTAAAACAGGCACTCTGATATGGAATGTGGGTGTCTTAACTACTGTGCCAAATATCCACCCCTAGTTAGCACATTTTATCCATGAATCCTCCTTGAATTTTTCTTTTCCCAGTTTCCATTGCTATAACCTGAATTCATATCCCTTTCCTCACTTACCTAGGTCAATGCCTTGACAGAGCCTAACTGAGCTCCCTATGCCTAATCTGGCTGCAACATTGCAGCCAAAGTGAACTTTTAAGAGCATGACCAGTCACATAACTGTATTTAAAACTGCATCAATTTCCTATAATTCTTAACGTAAGAATAGACTGTTTAATACAGTCCATGATGTGTGATTGCATTTGATCTTGGCTATTTCACCAGACTGGTTCTGTACTGTTCTCCTTCTACTGTCTTTCAATGGACCAAGCTTCTTTCTATCTCATGACTTCAGCATATTCCATTTCCTCAACCTTGAATGATCTCTGCACCCTTTGGACTCTATCTCATCTCGCTTCACCTGTGGAATACCTACGTGCTCTTCAAAATTCGGCCAAATGATCACTTCCACAGAAGTCTCTCCTGACCACGTAGCGTCCTCTTGCGTTGAAATCTCACAACAGGTGGTTTCTCTTGGCTGTTGTATTTTGCACAGTAATTAAATAATGCCTTAACCACTTGGTTGGAGACTTTCACCTCCTATACTCTGTGCTCCATATGTTACAGAACTATATTTATATTGCTCACTGCTCTCACACACTCACATAGTGCCTTCCCATGACAGAAGTGTCATGTATATGTATTGAATGAATAATGAAATGAACAAGAACAATTTTAATGATAACTGATACTTGGCATTTCTAAAACCACCAGCACTATAATAAATGTTTATAAATAAGTTAGCATAATAAAAATCAGATGTTTTTGCTCAAATAATGTTGCTGATAAGCCTTTTGCCCTGAACAGAATTTGAACTATCTATTTTATTTTCAAAATGAAATTTGTTACCTTTTACTTTGGTGACTTTTTTTCTCTTCTTGAAAACATACTTATCAGAGAAGATGTTTGGACATGCTTAGATGTCAATATATTAATGGCAATCATTTTATATTTAGGAAGTTTTTTTCCTGTTAAAGTTTGCATACTTTAGATAAGACAAAGTTTATCAAAATTTTCAAATTTAACTAATTATATCATATTTTTCTAAACTTCCTTTTTAATTATAAGATTCCATGAAAAAATATCATGTTTTGCTGAATGGTGAATTTATCTTAATTATGATTTAGGCAACATGCCACACTGGTGCTAGCTATAATTGTGATTTCACTTAAAATCATATAAACACTTCATATTTTTTATATTTGTGGACATTTCAAAATATTTTCAGTCATTTCTACATTAAAATCAAGTTATTAGACCTACTGCTTTGTTATTTAATTGGCTAAAAAGCACATGAAGTATCATAGTAGAAATTTATTTAGCTAAAATGTTGCTAAACTATGACTAGTCGATCTGAAATACTAACTTTGACCTTTTTTTAAAAAAAATGAATTTCAAAACATTATTCAGAGAAAAACACATTGGCTTCACAACATTGCCAAGAGGTCCTTTTTTATTTTTTATTTTATTTAATTAATTAATTTATTTTTTTGACAGGCAGAGTGGATTGTGAGAGAGAGAGAGAAAGGTCTTCCTTTGCCGCTGGTTCACCCTCCAATGGCCGCCACGGCTGGTGCGCTGCGGCTGGCGCACCGCGCTGATCCGAAGCCAGGAGCCAGGTGCTTCTCCTGGTCTCCCATGGGGTGCAGGGCCCAAGTACTTGGGCCATCCTCCACTGCACTCCCAGGCCACAGCAGAGAGCTGGCCTGGAAGAGGGGCAACCGGGACAGAATCTGGTGCCCCGAGCGGGACTAGAACCCGGTGTGCTGGCGCTGCAAGGTGGAGGATTAGCTTATTGAGCCGCAGCGCCGGCCAAGAGGTCCTTAATAATAGGAGTCCCTGTACTATGCTATTTTTTTTTTTTTTTTAGTTTTATCATTTATTGTATTTGGTGGTCCTTAGAAAAACTTTTATATGTTTTAATTTTTAGGTTTTAACAGATTCAATGTGATTTGCCAATAAATTCTAAGAACATAATGATCCTTCCCCCATCTTTCCCTCTCCGTCCCCTCCTTCCCTCTGAAGGAGACAAATTTTAAAAACAGGTCACAGGCGCCAGCGCCACGGCTCAATAGGCTAATCCTCCGCCTGAGGCACGGGCACACCGGGTTCTAGTCCTGGTTGGAGCGTCAGATTCTGTCCCGGTTGCTCCTCTTCCAGTCCAGCTCTCTGCTGTGGCCCTGGAAGGCAGTGGAGGATGGCCCAAGTGCTTGGGCCCTGCACCTGCATGGGAGACTAGGAGAAGCACCTGGCTCCTGGCTTTGGATCAGCGGGGTGCACTAGCCGTAGTGCGCCAGCCACAGCGGCTCTTGGAGTGTGAACCAACAGAAAAAGGAAGACCTTCCTCTCTGTCTCTCTCACTGTCCACTCTGCCTGTCAAAACAAAACAAAACAAAATAAAACAAAACAAAACAAAAACAAAAAAACAGGTCACATGTGCCTTGTGGTGCAGCAGGTTAAGCCTCAGCTTGCAATACCAGCATCTCATATCAGAGTAGTGGTTCAAATTCAACTTCTAACTCATGAGCCTGGGAAGGCAGTGGAACGTGGCCCCAGTACTTGAGTCCCTGTCACTGTAGGGGAGACTCTCATGAACTTCCTGGCTCCTGGCTTCGGCTTGGCACACAGCTTGTTGCTGCCACTGGAGAAGTGTTTCAGTGGACGGAAGTACTCTCTGTCCCTCTACATTTCACATCAATCAATCAATATTTTGAAAATAAAAGAATCGCTGTGGAAAAGTAATCAAAATCCCAGCATTGAAATTAAGTAATAAAACTTCTTAGTTTCCTGGATGGATTTATAAACTGTTTGCTTAACTATGTAACGTTCTTTTATATCCTTTTCCTGCTTTGTACCCAAACCCTTCTAACTTAAGACGGAAATTGAAACTGGGGCCTTACTTCACACTTTCCCACCTCCACGGAGGGAATAAATACATGTTTGCAGATGATGTGAAAGAATGAACCTCAGGCTTACTCTATTCTGGGCCACATCAAATGCCTCTGAATAGGAGGAGGATCCAAGCAGCGCCCTTATCATTTTGTCACACTGAGAATAGAGGAATTCGTTGACGAACCTTTTCACAGACCTTAAGGACAATCAAATCCACCCAATTAAAATGAAAAGAAAACAAAAAGCAGAAAAAAAAAAACCAGCACAATTAGCCTTCTGTTTTTAACTAGATTTTATTGTTGTCTGAATGGAAATTTTCTTTTTTTTTTTTTTTTTGGTCAGTTATTAACTGTCAACAAGAGAGAACATTTGAATTCTGGTATTTCTGTTGAAATGATTAGGTTTCCACTCAGCATATCCATCATGGCCTTAAATTAGCAATTATCCATTTGTTTTTGTGAAATTTTCAGGTAATTTCTGATTATATAAATGTAAGAAATTTTATTACATGTGTTTTGTTGGCAAAGTTATTCCTAAATACAATTCTTCTGTCCTTGTTTTCCTAAGCAGTAGGGATATATGTGTGTGTGTGTGTTGTGTGTGTGTGAGAGAGAGAGAGAGAGAGAGAGAGAGAGGAGAATTCTCATCTACATTTCAAAAATAATGTAATCATGACAATAGTATTATGTTACATTAATTATAGTGAACCTTTCCAACGTGTGTTAGGTGACAAAAAACGGAGTTTGGGGGCACATTGGCTTTTGAAACAACACATCAGGGTTTGACTTTCTGCCTCCTGTGTTCAACAGGCAGATCCGTGACCATGGACAATTTATCCACAACTCAGATTACTGAACTACAAAATGAGAGTGTTGATACTACTACATGCTACCTCATTAATTGAATGACATAGTAGATGCACATTGAGAGGTATATGTTAGGTGCTCAACACATGGTAGTGACAGACTTAATGTGCTATAAAATTTTGTTTTCAGGACAATGGAATATATAGTGTTTTTTCCTATACTAAGGATCTACATTAGTGTTTTTTGTGGGCTTTCAGTGGCTAGCATATCATTGCTGAAAGTTTGTTATAACTTATGGCTTCTTCCTTAGTCTTACCTTGGCCTCTTCCTCTGTTTTTAATTTTGGTCGACAATTTTTGGTATTATTCATAGTTCTTTTGTTTCATAGACTAGGTTGTCACTGCCTGCTCATTCTAGTTGATCAGTGAACTAATGAACCATGTTATGATGCATGTGATTATTTTTTCTCAGAGATCTTATTGTGTCTTATGTGATTTTATGTTGTTCAGGGACTTTAATTTCTCTTTCCCTTTGGTCTTTTTTTTTTTTTTTTTTTTGACAGGTAGAGTTAGACAGTGAGAGAGACAGACAGAGAGAAAGGTCTTCCTTCTGTTGGTTCATTCCACAAATGGCCACTACGGCCGGCACTGCACCGATCTGAAGCCAAGAGCCAGGTGCTTCCTCCTGATCTCCCCAGCGGGTGCAGGGCCCAAGCACTTGGGCCATCCTCCACTGCCTTCCTGGGCCACAGCAGAGAGTTGGTCTGGAAGAAGAGCAGCTGGGACTAGAACCGGCGCCCATATGGGATGGTGGCGCAGCAGACGGAGGATTAAGCTAGTGAGCCATGGCGCCGGCTCCTCCCTTTGGTCTTGTTTGAGATGATGGAAACTACTGTGAAAAAGCATCTGTAATCCAGAGATGCTTCCCTGTGTAACTTCCATATCTCCTAGGCTCTCCAGATTACGCATCTAAGGTCACATCATTATCCCATCAGGAGTGCCAGGAGATAGTATGTTGGGAAGGGGACACAATTTTTCCCGAGAAAGTGCCTGCAGTTCCCTAGTCCATCACTGGAGTTCACTGCTCCTGCTTTCCCTCTGCTGGAGCTGTGGGACATTTGCCAGGCTCCTCCCAGTTGAGCAATGTAGTGTCCTTGTCCTGCCTTTAACAGAGAAGTTTATAGCTCCTCAGTTTGTTCCACCAGAAGTACAGTTATCTAGTTGTTTCATACTCACCTCTCCATGGCTAATAGCCATGGAATGGGGTTGTAAGAGGCAAGTTGGTTCCTGTGTGTCCAACCCACCCTCATCTCTGTGGTTGGTTGAACTGTTCAGCTGCTCCCTTCATTCTGTGGCTCCAGCTCAAACCAGCCCATTTCTGCCAGGTGTCTTTTGACCCAGTGCAACAGTTTTCTTTCAAATTTTTCATGGTCTTCTAACATGTCAGCCAAAGCCATGGTGCCATCATCCCAAGTACATCAGAAAGGTGGTACTTCTGGAATAGATTCAAATTTCTTTCATACAAAAGTCTGTATTTAAGAATATTTGGATATAGGAAGTTCACCAAATATTCTTCAGTTATCAAAAAGCCAAGGCAATAAGAAAAATTCTAACCTCTTTAGCTCTGGCTAAGCCAAAACATGTTAAAAAAAAAAGTATCTATATATAAAATCTTGATGTTTTTCACATTTAGATATTTTAAAGAAATACGTTAAAAGTTGTTTCCATCCCATTATATGTTTTTCCATATATACAGTTCCTATTATTGTGTCTTTTTAGATTTGCTTTTTTGTCTCCAAATATTTTCTCTCAAAAATGTATTTAAATTATAGTGTTTCCATTTTCATTGATTTTTCATGCTATTTTTTACTATTTTCACACAGTTTTTATAGGTCAGGATATTTAAATAACACAGCCAAGTTACACAGTGCAAAATTCTTAAATAAATTTGAAAACATCAAAAATTATAACTCATGGAAAATCAGATTTATGTAATACATGTTTTTGAATTTTCAAGATATTGTTTTATAGTTTCTTTGTCTCTAGATATATGAATTGACTGCATAGATGTGTTTTTCATCAACAAGTTAATCTTAGGAGAATGCATTTGCTTTTGAACTGTGGGAAATATCTAATTTCAATGTTCAAATGACCCATGACTTGAAGACAATAAGCACATGCAGTATGCGCCAGTACACAAAACAGAGTTTAGTGTTAGGAATAGATTTGATACATATTCTGCTGTAACAGGAATTTACATATGGAGCAACGTAGCAAGGTAAATTCTTCACATAAGGTTTCAGAATGCAAATGCACAAAGGATTTAAATATCTTCCAGTTTACTGGCAATATTGTTATTTCAATGTTATTCTTTTCTATGATTTATTTTTGTGTGTCTGTGAAGGAGAGTTCTGGGTTTTTCTTGTTTTTGTTTTATTATTTGTGTAAGCTGCTTGTTTCTTCATTAATGTTTCACAATTTTATTCAACAAACTTTTGTTCTATGCCAAATGTATAAGAAATTTTTCAGGTTCTACAGAGCAACAGAAGTGAATAAATTCCAAACCTGCTGCAGCTCCGAACCTACTGAGCAGAAGGATACACAGATAATTATTCTGTGCAGACCCAGAAGCAAGGGGAGCTGTGGTGCAGGTGTAGAGGGGCAGGACCAAGCCTGTTATGGAGAAGGTTATGTATTGGTTTCATGGGCAGAACCTTGGGGAAAGGATGTGATCATGGGTGCTAAAATCTGGCATTCAGTAAATAGTGTTTGAATAATATGGATTGTCAGGACAGAGTGAATTTTCATATTCAAGTGTAGTACATGAAAAAAATTTAAAACTATCTTAACTGAAAATTGCAGCCGTGTCATAGTTGCTTTTGTCAGTACAGTATGAAGTCAAGTCAGAGAATGGAAAAATTGTTCTGTGTGGAAGGATTCCAGAAACCATTAACATTTATGAGTTAAAATTAGGAAGAAATGCAGCTTTAATCTCCATGATCACATGTAACTCCCAGACAACCCATCTAGTAAACATAAGCATGACATTTCACATGGCTCAATGTACATAGGGACTCTTTAATTGCCTGCTCTTGCCACTGTGTCATTTTGGACAAAAACTAACTGAATTTCAAAGGTGTTTTTATGATAAATCCAGCAGATCTTGAAGAGCTTAAAAACACATATTTTTTTATTAGTATTTACTTTTAGGTAAAAGTTCAGAATGTTTTATAAGTTTGATCATGGGCATAGTTATATTCATAAACCAAACAGATAAATTATTTTAATTAAGAACTGTTTTGTCATGTCTCTAAATCTCCCTCACATCTGTTGGATCAGTCAACAAGGTTGGTGCCATTCCACGATGGCGAAACTTTAGGGAGTGCCCCATTTCCTTCTTTTGATTGTTGGGCTTGAACAAGATGTTAATTTTTTTCCGTACTATATTAAGTCATTGGTCCAATCCAGAAAAGAAAGCGACAGCAAAAACAAGGATATAGGCAATAAGTTGGAAATTTAGAATATTATTTCTCTACAAGTTTTATAAACCTACATAATCTTTATGAGGGATATTATTTTCATGTTCATAGCATCAGATAACATGATCCTAACACCTGAAAGGTACTTTGTAAATATTAGAGTGAACCACTTACATTCTTGTTTACCTGGGATCAGAAGTGATAAAATGATTCAATGTGAATTGTTGAATGAAGAAATGAATCATAGTGTATAGATTGTTGTTGCTGCTGCTGCTGTTCATTTTGTTTGAAAGGCAGAGTGATGGAGAGAAAGAGACAGAAGACAGAAAAAGATCATTCAATCCCAAACGCCTGCCACTGCTGAAATTAGGCCATGTTGAAGTCAGGAGCCCAGAATTCAATCCTGGCCTCTGATGTGGGTAACAGGGACCCCCATTCTGGATGCATCATCTGCTGCCTCCCAGGGTGGGCATTAGCAGGAATCTGCTGTTGAAGCAGAGTAGGGACTTGAACCCAGATACTCTGATACTGGATTCTGGCAACCTAAGAAAAGCCTTAACTGCTACGCTAAATGCCTGTCCCCTATGGGTTTTTATCAAATAATTTGGAGTTTTGACAATATGGTATACATTACTGAGTCTTGGTGATCAGAAAAATTGCTCTCTGATTTCTTTTGATCATGTATGCCTACCAATAAAACATTTTTGAAGGGACACATCTAGGTAAATATTTTGCTATAACTTGCATTTTATTATCATACTAACATATGTATAAATAGGTAAAGTAAAACAATATAAAAATACAAGAATATCAAGTAATAGAAAAATTTCTCTCTTCCTCTCTTTTTTTTTGTGAGTTCACGTATCCTTTATCAGTGTCCTGGGATATGTACAACTCATTTTGGAAAATACCACTTCCTGTTGAATTATTGTCTCAAACAACTGAAAGCTTATTATAACTGCCTTTCAGATTCCTAATAATCTAATAAAAATAATTTCTGTATAAAGTCTTAATGATGGATACTAATCAAAGTGAGGGGAGGGATGTTTGTCATCTCTAGACACATTAATTAATTAACATGGGAGACGTCAAGAGTTTGAGCAAGTTTTCCTTTTTCAAGTCTATTTTAGGTCAATCAAATACAATCACATTTTATTCTGAGATAAGTTGTTTCCAATTTGCATCTATTGGCTCTTCCATAAATTGCAACACATACTACACAGGATTAATGATTTGTATAGTTTATACTGTCTCATAAAATATCTTGAATGTTTTAACCTGAATTTATTTCCTTCTATAGATTCTAATAGCTCGTACTGTCTAACTTGGCCAACCAGACTCTTAATCATGTATTTGCTTTTGTTAGGGGTAAGTTTGATTGTAACATCTGTTGCCTCTCAATTTATGAAGGTGAAAGTCTTAAAAAGGTCTTGAAAGTCACCGATTTGTTTTAGACAATTATTGCAGACCTGGTGGCTTACAAATAACACAAATTCATTTCTCAGATTTCTGAAGGCTGAGAGGTCTCAGAATAAGGCACCGGCGGATGTGTCTGGTGACAACCAGCATCCTGGGAAGTTTATGCTCTCACTGTAACCTCACATCTGAGGAGGGCAAGGGAGCTCTTTGTGATCTCCTTTATGAGGCTCCTCCTTCAAGACCTGATCGCCTTACAGAGGCCTCATTTGCAAACACCATCACATTATGGATGAATTTCAACACATGACTTTGGGAGGAATGCAAAGATTGAGCATATAAATTTGAGAGGAAATACAAACATTCAAGCTATATCAGTCAGCTTTCTCGATGTATTAAAACCATAACTAAGTAATATAGTTAATTCTCTTTTTTATAGAAACAATAAAAGGCTTCTGGAAAACAATTAGAGAAACTGAGACCCTAACTCTTTCTTTAAACTTGGCTTCCTATTCAATGTGATGATTGATATCACTCATCTGCCATTAAACTTAATACTCTACTCTTGGCAAGGGTTAGTTTCCATTAGACTCAGTAGGTGATATCACTGCCTATATGATTAAATGGCACTTAGTAATATGGATTTCCCAAATTGTGTAATATCTTCCTGGTATGTCATCACTATCCTCATTTTATAGCAGGAACATGGGTGAATTTGGATCTTCAGTGAAAGGTTCAGATAGATAACTATGAAAAGGGAAGCTTTTCATTTGCTACTGGCATTGTGTAACATTCATTTAAAAAATCGTTTTACTGCCCAGATGTTGGAAATTTATTAATTATCATATTGGCTCTTGGGCCTGATTTTTGCAAGCACAACAGTAGATGCCAGAAGCTAAATAACCTTTTGTCATTCTGTTGAATAAAGGATTGTTTTTGCTCTCTAGTTGATAAATTATCTCTGTGTCTTGTCGTTATAAAAAGAAACTCATCTTGTTCTCTAGCCTGGCAGGAGATGAGAAGGCCCTGGAGAGAGAATTTTTACTTTGACCAATCAAATGTAACATGTAGGCTGTGGGTCCTGTCTGGAAATAAATATGGAAAGCACCCAGGATGGAGCCATACTTACTACTTAGTGTATGATAGATTATTCCAAACTTGTAGGTTTAAACCTTTGTTTTTACCCATATTAAATTATTTAAATGAATAAATCAATTGTATCACAGACAAATGCACTTTTGTACATGCTTTGGAAAGGAAAAGAAAGCTTAAAATTCTAACTTGCTAAATAATATCAATACTTTTATGATTTATGACACATTCATGGAAACATTTAGTATTAAGGCATAGCATATATTAAAGATAAAAAGCCCAGTAACTGCATAAAACCACCATGTTTCCACCAAATATATCAAAATTTTCAGTTAAAAATGCTTTTGCTGTTCTATTTTTCATTAATCCAATAACTTTATTGTATAGAGCAGTTTTAGGATAATAGGAAAATTCAGGAGAAAGTACATAGGGTTCTTGTATACATTCCAAGTCTTCTCCATTGTTGACCACCATCCTAAACTATAGTGGTACATTTCTGACCTTGAATGGACATATATTGACATAGCATCATCAGAGTCCACAGTTAACAGTAAGGTTCACTCTTGGTGTTGTACATTCTATTGGTTTGAACAGATGTATGCATTTCCACAATAAAAGTGCCAGGCAGAATTGTTTCGCCAATATTCCTGCAGCCACTGATCTTTTTACTGTCTCTGTAGCTTTTCCTCTTCCAGGAAATCATACAACATAGATTTTTAAAAAAATTTTCTTCATTTAGTAGTGTGCATTAAAGTTTCCAATATGTTTTCATGGTTTGGTAACTAGGAATAAATTTTCCATTTATCTAGCATGTGGCGAGAGACATCTTGGGTGATTTCAAGAATTGCCGATTGTGAATCAAGCATCTATAAAACTTCACTCGACTATGGTCACTTGATACTATGTTAAGAGTATATTTAATTTTGAAAGAAAAAGCCCAATTGTCCTCCAAAGTGGCTATACTCTTTTTTATTTCCAATGGAAATTAGTGAAAGGTCCCATTGCTCCACATCTTCTTCAAAATTTGCTGTTGTCAGTGTTTTGAATTTTTGCCATTCTAGTAGATATGTAATGGTGTCTTATTTTAATTTTGATTCCCTAAAAGACATGTGATATTGAATACATTTTTATATGCTTAATTGTCATCTGAATATCTTAAGAGAGTTTTGTTGTCTCTTGGGCTCATTTTATTTTTTTTTTAAGATTTTTATTTGCAAAACAGAGTAACAGAGACAGAGATAGAGATTTTCCATCTGCTGGTTCACTCCCCAAATGATTTCAACAACTTCGGCTAGGCCAGGCTGAAGCTAGCATACAGGAGTTTGTTTTGGATCTCTCATGTAGATGTAGGGACCCAAGTACTTGTGGCATCCTCCACTGTTCTCCTAAGCACATTAGCAGTGAGCTAGATTGGAAATGGAGCAACCAGGGCACAAACTGGCACTGAAATGAGATGCTGGTATGACAGGCAGCAGCTTTACCTACTACACCACAAGGCTGACCCCTTTGGCTCACCTTTTAATTGGGTGAATACTTTTCTTATTATTGAGTTTTAAGAGTTCTTTGTATTTTGGTTAATTATTTATCCTTTTACCAGTCTCATACTGACTTTATTACTGTACCTTTCTAATGAGTCTTAAAGTCAGGTAGTGTCACTCCTCCAATTATGTTGTTCTCTTCAAAGTTGAATTGATTCAGGATATTTTGCCTCTTTATGTAACTTTAGAATCAGCTTGCCAATCTGCACAATAAGTTAGTGGGATTTTGATTTGGATTGTATTGAATCTATACATTAAGTTGGGAAAAATTGTTATCTTAAAAATATTGAATCTTCCTATCCATTAACATGGAATATCTCTCCATTTATTTAGTATTTCCTTGGTATATTTCGTCAGTTTTGTAGTCTTTCTTGTAGTGAACTTGTATGCACTTTGTTACCTATTTTACACATATTTTGACAGGTATCTTGATTCTATTTTTATTTTATTTAACTTAGAATGCAGAGAGAGGGAGAGACAGAGAAACAGATCTTCCATCTGTTGGTTCAGTTTTCCAAGGCTGCAATAGTCAGTGCTGGGCCAAGAAGCTAGGAGCCAGGAACACTTTCTGAGTCTTCCATGTGGCTGGAAGGTACCTAAGTACATGGGCCCTCATCAGCTGCCTCCAAGGATGTATATAAGTAAGAGCTTGAAGTGGAGGTGGAGGTTGGCATTCCGACAAGGAAGGCAGGTGTCCCACGTGGTTCAAACTGCTGTGCCACGATATTCACCCATGTTAGGTTTTTGAAGCAAGTGTTTAAATTTTTTTTTAATTTTTGCAGAGTTCTAATGTATATGCTAAAGTGTTTTTAACTTCAAATTCCACTTATTGCTGGTATATAGGAACATGAATGACTTGCATATTAACTTTCTAACCTGTAACATTGGTATCATGGCTTATTAGTTCCAGTTCTTGTTGCTGCTGTTGCTTCTTTTGGATTTTCCACGTAGGAAAATCTGTGAACAAACACTACTATTTCTTTGTCACCATTATGTACTTTTTTCTGTTACTGTATTATCTAGAAATTCCATTACAATGTTGGAAATAGTGGTAAGAGGGGAGATCCTTGCCTTGTTCGGGATTTTGGTGTAAGGGCTTTGAGTTTCTCATGAGAATTGCAGATTAACTGTAGATTTTTTTTGTAGATGTCTTTATCATGTTGAGAAAGTGTCTTTGCACTCCTGGTTAGCTGAGTTTTTATGATTAATGTGTTTTGGATTTTGTGATATGTGGCTTATTCATCTATTGATATGATCATGTGATTTTTCTTCTTTAGTCTGTTGATGTGGGTATTACATAAATTAATTTGCAACTATTGAACCAGCCTTGCCTGCATAGGATAAATTCTTCTTGGTTTTGGTGTATAAGAATTTTATATATGGTATGGTTTGATAATGCCTTGTTGAGGGTTTTTGCATATATATATTCATAACAGATACTTTTCTATAGTTTTCTTGTAGTGTCTGTGGTTTTATTGGGGTAACACAGATGTTATAGAATGAGTTGGGAAATGGTCTCTCTGCCTTTTTTGAAAGGGAATGTAGAAAATGGAGATCATTTCTTCCTTAAATGTTTGTAGAATTCATTAGGAAACTCATTTATGCCTGGAGATTTGGAAAGTTATTCACTATAAATTAATGGTTATGAGCTTATTCTTGCTGTGTATTTATTGTTACAAAAGTTTTGACAGACTGTTTTAGGTTATCAAGTTTTTGAGCATAGAATTGTTCATAACTTGAGTAATTCAATGTCCAAGGAAAATAGAATGAAAAGATTAGTTTTTTGGGGGTGCATTTTTTGTTTTTTGAAATCCCTACGTTTAAAGGGTCCTCAGGAAGAGATTTGCAGCTCCCAGCAACCACAACCCTATTTTTTGCTTCCATGGGGTTGACTATATCTCATGTAATTTTCCTCTTATTTGCTTATTTCATCTATATTATGTTCTCTGTTTAATCAATGTTGTCACAAACAGGAGGATTTTCTTGTTTAACATTGAATAGTATTTCATTGTATGCATTTGTCAATACTTTTCATCCATTTATATATTGACAAACATTTAGGTTGTTGCAACATTTTGGTTATTGTGACTAGCACTGCAATGAACTTCAGAGTGCTATTATCTCATTTAAATTCTAATTCTGTGTACTTTGAATAAATAGGAGTGGAATTGTTAGATTATATGGTAGTTCCATTTTAATTTTTTTTTGGGCGGTGGGTAACTTCCATAGAGTTTTTCATAATAGTTAAATTTATTTACCTTCCCCTGAATAGTGTGTAAGGATTCCAGTTTTCATAATATCATCATATCATATTTATAGTATCATCAGTGTTTGTAACAAGGGTCCTGGGGGTGGGTTGCGGTTCAGCTGGTTAAGCTGCCACAGAAGACGTCCACATTCCACATTATAGTGCTTGCTTGAGTTCTGGGTACTCTGCTTGCAATCTAGCTGCTAGCTAATGCAGCCCGGGCGGCAGCAGTTGTTGGCGAAAATGCTTGGACCCCTGACATTTGCAGGGAGATAATATAATATATCAGATGATGTGTAGAATTATTTCTTGGCTTTCAGTTCTGTTTGATCTATATATCTTTATGCCAGTAGCATACATTTATTTTTTATTGTATCTTTATAATATCTAATGAAGTCAGGAAGTATCGTGCCACAGAGTTTCCTTCTCTTAACATTGCTTTGATGTTTCAGGATCTTTTGTGGTTTCATATGAATATTAGAATTGCATTTTTTGTTTTTGCAGAATGCTATTTGGATTTTGATACATACTGTAATGAATATAGATTGCTTTGGATAGTACAGCATATTACTCCTATTAAGTCTTCCAATCCATGAACATGGGATATTTTCTGTCTGTTGTGTCTTTAACTTTTAAAAAATATTTATTTGAAAGGCATAGTTACAAAGAGAGAGAGAGAGACAGACAGATAGACATTTTGAGATGTCGGTTGATTGATCTTTCCTCCACTGGCTGACTCCCCAAATGGCTGCAATGGTGAGGGCTGGGCCATGTAGAACTCAGAAGCTTCACTGAATCTCCCATGTAGCTGCACATGCCCAGCTACTTGGGCCATGTTCTGCTGCTTTCCCAGGGGATCAGCTGGGAGCTGGATTGGAAGTGGAACAGGCAAGATCTGAGCCAGAGCTCACACGGGATGCTAGCATTACATATGGCTGCTTAACCTGTAAAACTGGGGTCCCTTCTTTAATTTCTTTGTTGCTATGATTTATACAAATTTAAACTTATCAACTTCATAGAATTATACTTAGGATGAAAATATCTTGTTTAAAAACAAATGCTCTGTTTATGTATTATCACTGTCTACTTAATTTATTACCACTCTATTCATGTACTTTAAGTTTTGTATTTGTCACTTAGTTGGCAATCAATAAATTTATTTAGATAATTACTCTTTATTTTCTTATGCTCTCAACACCTTCTGATTTCTGTTAATGAGTTTATGGGATGAATTATTTTGTCTTAAGAGGTGTATTTACATATTGTTTTCTAGCTACTTGCTTCCAATATGATCCTAAAGTAATTAGAAGGTAGGTATGGGAAAGTTATGGAGGCTCTAGTTGGGGAAAAAAAGAAGGGACAAACACAGATGAATCATGGAAGTTCAGTCATACATACTATTATCTTTACTTTCTCTCATCCTCAGAAAAGTTCTTATAAAATTTCTCTCATTTTTCCTATTTCTCACTATTCTCACTTATTTATCAACCAAATAACGTATAAATTCTGAACATGTTACTTACTGATAACTTGGCCCTTGTCCAATGAACTAATTCTGGTTTTTATCATATGAATCTTTCAGCTATTTTTGACATACATAGACTAATCCCTTCCTATTGAAATATTCTCTTATTTTTGCTGCCTGTGATGATATATTATCCTTATTCTTTATTTTTTATTAATATTGTATACTCTCTTATTGTATAAATCATGGCTTGCTCTATGACATTTCCTTAAAACTTCCTCTCTACCCTTCCCACTTCTGAGCTTTTAGCTTAGGTCATTCTCCATGAATTTCAGGCCAGCATATTCAAAGGCTTACTGAATAGTTCCACCAAGATATCATTAGACAACCCAGAATCCAAGTACTGAATGCCAAATTCAAAGATGTTTCTGTCTCTAGTATTTTTTCTGTGTTCTTTATCTCATTGAATGTATACCTTGTAGCTCTTGGTAAATAAATGGAATAATTCTTAACTTCTACCATTTTCTCATCCCCCAAATCCAATCAATTGTCAAATCTTGTGTATCACACTTGTCAAGGGATTATGTATCTGTTTAATGTTTATCATCTTTTAAAATCTCTATCATTGTCATTTTTGTATAGAATTCTATCATTATCTCCCAATTTGACTTCAAACGTTCTTCCAATAACGGCTCTCTCTCCTGAGTAAGGATACTTTCTAATTATTTCCCTTGGATGGAGTCCATTCCCATTACCTCCTTTTCATCATTTTTGTCTTGCTCAAATATTACTGTCTCTGAAGATCACTTAGTAGGCATTCAACATGTGAGAAAGGTGCCATTCCCATAAGCTCCTCTATTGTCATGTATTTTCTGTATTTTAAAACTTGTCTCCTGGCGCCTGGCTAACTAGGCTATTCCTCCTCCTGCGGTGCCAGCACCCCAGGTTCTAGTCCCGGTTGGGACGCCGGTTCTGTCCCAGTTGCTCCTCTTCCAGTCCAGCTCTCTGCTGCGGCTGGGGAAGGCAGTGGAGGATGGCCCAAGGGCTTGGGTCCCTGCACCCCCATGGGATACCAGGAGGAAGCACCTGGCTCCTGGCTTTGGATCGGTGCAGCATGCTGACCGCTGCGGCTGTTAGGGGAGTGAACCAACAAAAGGAAGACCTTTGTCTCTCTCTCACTATCTATACTCTCTCTGTCTCTCTCTCTCATTATCTAACTCTGCCTGGCAAAAAATTTAAAAAAAAATCTTGTCACACTATTCCATGAGAGCCTGATTAGTTTCCCCACTGTTAGACTTCAAGCTGTATGAGAACACAGATACCAGCCCATTCTCATATTGTGTCCCTAGAATCTAATGTAATGCATGTCGTGGAGCACATACTTTAAAATATTTTCTTAATTGGGATATGAATCGAAGAGAGCAGACCAAAAAACATGAATGATTTCAAGGGTTTGTTTGTCTGTTTCCATTTTTTGCCATTCATTCCTACCAAGATTATTGATATTTAAATGGAGAGAGGAGAAGCTATATTTGGAGATGTTAAGGAAAGGAATAGAAATAGCTAAAGGATGCTTTTTTAAAAAGAGGTGGGAATAAAAGTGTTGGAGAGAATAAAGGGCTATCTTTTACTTTAGATTTTTGAAATAGTTTTTCTTGCAATTTTCTTCAGTTGTTGTATACATATGATAAAATGTTCAAATATACAACAGTGAAAAGTTAATTGCCTCGTGACCCTTGTCACGATTTCTTGTTTCTTTCCCACTGTTCTGTAGCACAATCACTATGGTCAGTTTCTTTCTTATCCTCCCATTTACAGAATATGTATTTTAAAATATCTATATGTTTGTGATTGTTTAAAATATCTTATTCATTGAGCAGCTTGATGCGTACCTTTCTGCACTTTGTTTTTGTAATTATCTATCCATGTTTGTATCACATATCAGTAATGCAAGTATAGCATTGTCTTATTCTTTCAGACTTTCAAGGAGTTCTATTATATGAATGTGCTGTATTTTTTTTTAATCTTTTCCACTCTGATAGACCATTAGACCATGCTTTTATTTTGCAATAAGAAAATAGCATTGCAGTGTATATCATTATACATTATAACCATCATTTTGAACATATGAAAAAATATTTAAAATTAGAAATTTTAGATCAAAGGGTAGGTACATTTTTAATCTTGAAAGATCTTACAAAGCAGCCCTCATTAACAGCTGTCCTGGTTACACTCCCACCAGCTGGGTCTTCAGTTGCCTTTATGGGCAATGAAACCAATGCAGTATGTAACTCAGCAAGATTTTTTGGTCAAATTGATAGGATAGTATCTTTTTTTTTTTTATTAGACAAGCAGAGTTAGTGAGAGAGAGAGAGAGAGAGAAAAGTCTTCCTTCTGTTGGTTCACTCCCCAAATGCCCGCTAAGGCCAGCACAATGCTCCGATCCGAAGCCAGGTGCTTCCTCTTGGTCTCCCATGTGGGTGCAGAGCCCAAGCACTTGGGCCATCCTCCACTGCATTCCTGGGCCACAGCAGAGAGCTGGACTGGAAGAAGAGCAACTGGCACTAGAACCCAGTGTCCATATGGGATGTTGGCGCTGCAAGCGGAGGATTAATCAAGTGAGCCACAGCACCGACCCCAAATTGATAGGATAAAAGATAAATTGATCAGGTCAAATTTATAGGATAAGATACAACATCTTATTTTTATTTTAATCTTTAATTTAATTGCTGCTAATATAAATAAAATAGAAGTTTTTTGAGGGACACGTTTTTTGATGTTTTTTTCATACTATCTTTACACTATTTATTGAACTTAGTGTAGGGTTAATCTTTTTTTAAAAATATTTTATTTATTTAATTGAGAAGTAGAGTCATAGACATTGAGAAGGAGAGACAGAAAGGTTGGTTCACTCCCTAAATGTCTGCAATGGGCAGAGATATGCCTATCTGAAGCCAAGAGCCAGGTGTTTCTTTCTGGTCTCCAATGTGGGGGCTAGGGGCCCAAGCACTTGGGCCATCTTCTACTGCCTTCCCAGGCCACAGCAGAGAGCCAGATTGGAAGAGGAGCAGCTGGGACTAGAAACAGCGCCTCTATGTGATGCCAGTGCTGCAGGCGGAGGATTAACCCCCTGCACTATGGCACCAGCCCCAGGGTTAATCTTAGGAGTATACAGTTAAGCTTAGAATAGATCTTTGTGAAAAATAAGAATGGGGATGGGAGAGGGAGGAGGAAGAAGGGTGGGAATATAGGTGGGAGGATGGAGGAAAAGTGAGAAGAATCATTGTGTTACTAAATTTGTATATATGAAATACATGAAGTTTGTATCCCTTAAATTAAATATATAAATATAAATTTATATATGTGAATATAAATGTATATAATAAATGCTATGACCATAGGCAGGAAAATAAAAGAAAATGAGTTTACCACCTCCTTTCCATCTTTTATTCATTTTCCTTAATTATGTTAGATAATATTCTACCTATAACAAAAATGTGTGAAGTGTGCATTACTATCTTTTTTCCAGCAGTAATGTAAGTGATTCTAGTATAAAGTCATTAAGTGTGTCATGCGTTTATGGTTTTGTTAGGTAGGAAGTCAGAAATTGAGCCTATGTGTGTATGAGAAAGACCTGAAGGCCAGCACTTATTGCAGAAGCTCCAGAAGCCCAGCATCTTGTACTTCCAGGTCCAGCCCGGATCCTGATGACCTTCCAGGGGGTCCTGCCCCTTCTACCTGGCCTGATAAACAACCTTCCTCTAAGGCAGGGCTTCCCCTGTCTGATAACTTCAAGGGGAAAAACTCAGAAAGGAATTTTTCGTATTTACATCCCAAGTCCTTTGTTCAGGAAGATAAGAAGGAGAGGGGGAGAGAAAAGGTGGGAAGGCAAGACCCATCCCCTTAAAAACCCCAGCCTAAATATGAACTGCACACTCTCTCTCAGGTTCTGTCTGGAGAGGTGCCCATCCATTCTTACAGATGTCCCTACCCTAATAAACCTTGCTATTTTGCTTTCCACTGCTCTCTGTGTCACGCCTGAATTCTTTCTTTCGTGAATTCTTTGCTTCTCCGGTAACATTTCCAGGTGAACATTTCATCATATTAATGAAATAATTTCATATTTTTGTTATTAAGAAATATTCAGTGGATTTTGATTATTATCACATCTTTCAGCGTATCTATACATAATCATATAATTTTAAAATTATATTTTACCTTTATTTTGGTGAATTAAAGGAATATGTTTCTTTTTAAAAAAAGATTTATTTATTTCAAAAACAGAGTTACAGAGAGGCAGAGGCAGAGTGCTGTCCATCTGCTGGTTCATTCCCCAAGTGGCCATAACGGCCAGAGCTGGGCCAATTCTTCCTGGTGAGTGCAGGGGCCCAATCACTTGGGTCATCTTCCATGGCTTTCTCCAGCACATTATCAAGGAGCTAGATTGAAACAGAGCAGCCTGAACTCGCACTGGCACCATAATAGGATGCCAGCATGGCAGGTGATATCTTTACCCACTACGCCACAGTGCCAGCCCCAATATATTTCTTAATATTTAGCTTTATTTGCATTTCTAGGTGAAAATCATGTTTGTTTTTTAATAAGCTGCTGAATTCTCTTTTACTTAGACTGGTATGATTATTTTGAGATGAAGATGAACAAATGTGTGAACTTATTAATAACCCTTATTTCACTTAAGTAAAAGAGGATATCTTTTTTTTTTTCAGTCACTGAACATTTTTAAACCTCGCACTAGAAACCAAGTACACTCAAAAAATCATAAAGCTGTATGGCCAGTGTTTTCACAGTGAGAAGGCTATGGAAATTCAGGGGCCAGGATAGCTGGATATTTGGGAGAGTAGAGAAGGTATCACAAATGGTGACCTATGATCTGGTTTGGAAGGTTAAGATTAAGTTTGCCATGGGAAGTAGAAGCAGAGAAATTCCAAGCAGAAGATGGCATGTTGGAAAACTTGTAGTCATGATGTCATGCTTGAGATTGAAGATACTCCCTGGGTATATGGCAATTGGGACCAGTGCTTGGGTGGAGTTTGCTAGAAAAGAAAAAGAGATGTTGGGTACATAAAATATTAACTTGAATATAAAACATCGTATGAATTGATTTTTGCATCTAGAAGTGTCAAATATAAAAGGTGAAAGGAAACTTAGAACTCATCTCATTTGTGTATGCCCTCATTTGTGTATGTCTAGTGTGAAAGCAGAATAAAGATGGTGCCAGAGGGGAACAAATATGTAACAAGACATGATGGGAATCAAGGTGCACAAGAGTTTATTGAAGTTCTACTGCATTCTAGGGATGTCCTTTACAAAGATGTAGAGATAGAAACATTGAAAATAAACACATTCTGATGTTGTGAGCTCTAAGAAAGAATTCAGATAAGGAGACTGTAGCTAGTATATAATATACTTGATGAATGTATGGCAGATAGGGAACACATGATGTCCCCAAACCAAACAGTAATTCCTAGTGATCAGTATTTCATACACTCAACAGCTATTTATCCAAGATGGAGAGCTAGTAAATGAGCGAACCAGGGCTAAAAACCCTGGTTAACGTGGTTCTGGGATATACTCTGAGAACAGAAGCTGCGAACACATTACCAAACCAAGTGATACCTTAGGATATCACATTGCAATGCATGACTATGGTAGTGTGGAACTATGAAACCAGAAGTCAGGTGGAGGTAAGTGGAAGACCTCTCTGGGGAGACTAGCCTTCTATCCCTACAAATTGATCAGTACAATTCTACTTCTTCTAGCCATCATTAGCCTGTCAGTGTGGAATACCCACATGCACAGCAATTCTAAGAGTGGTAAAGCTGAGTATCGATGCTGAAATTATAGGCTGGTTTCTTGCTTTTCACTAATATTTCAAGTCCTGAATTCTGAGTTTTTTCTTTTTTTCTTTTTTCAACTTTTTTTTTGATAAATATAAATTTCCAAAGTACAACTTTTGAATTATAGCAGCTTTTCCCCCCATAATCTCCCTCCAACCTGCAATCGTCCCATCTTCCACTCCCTCTCCCATCCCATTCTTCATCAAGATTCATTTTCAATTATCTTTATATACAGAAGATCAACTTAGTATATACTAAGTAAAGATTTCAAGACTGCACCTACACAGACACACAAAGTATAGAGTACTGTTTGAGTACTAGTTTTACTGTTAATTCACATAGGACAATACATTAAGGACTGAGGTCCTACATGGGGAGTAAGTGCACAGTGATTCCTGTTGTTGATTTAACAATTGACACTCTTATTTATGATGTCAGTAATCACCCCAGGCTCTTATCATGAGCGGCCAAAGCTATGGAAGCCTCTTGAGTTCACCAACTCCTGTCTTATTTAGACAAGGCCACATTCAAAGTGGAAGTTCTCTCCTCCTTTCAGAGAAAGGCACCTCCTCCTTTGATGGCCCGTTCTTTCCACTGGGATCTCATTCACAGAGATCTTTCATTTAGGTCATTTTTTTTTTTTTTCCACAGTGTCTTGGCTTTCCATGCCTGAGAAACTTCTCATGGGCTTTTTAGCCAGATCTGAATGCCTTAAGAGCTGATTCTGAGGCCAGCGTGCAGTTTAGGGCATTTGCCATTCTATGAGTCTGCTGTGTATCCTGCTTCCCATGTAGGATCGTTTTCTCCTTTTTAATTCTATCAATTATTATTTGCGGACACTGGTCTTATTATGTAATCCCTTTGACACTTAATCCTATCTTTTTGATCAATTATGAGCTTAAACTGATCACTTTAACAGGTAAGATGGCATTGATACATGCCACCTTGATGGAATTGAATTGGAATCCCCTTGCATGTTTCTAGCTCTACCATTAGGGGTAAGTCCGAGTGAGCATGTGCCAAATTGTACATCTCCTCCCTCTCTTATTCCCACTCTTATATTTAACAGGGATCCCGTTAAATTTAAATGTCTAAGATTGTGTATTAATTAAAGAGTTCAACCAATGGTATTAAGTAGAACAAAAAATACTAAAAGGAATAAAATAATAAGTTGTTCCTGGACAGTCAGAACAAGGACTAATCAAGACATTGTTTCTCATTTCAATTGTGTCCATTTCATTTCAACAGGGTTCCTTTTAGGTGCTCAGTTAGTTGTCACTGATCAGGGAGAACATGTGATATTTGTCCCTTTGGGACTGGCTTATTTCACTCAGCATGATGTTTTCCAGATTCCTCCATTTTGTTGCAAATGACTGGATTTCATTTTTTAACTGCTGTATAGTATTCTATAGAGTACATACCCCATAATTTCTTTATCTAGTCTTCTGTTGATGGGCATTTAGGTTGATTCCATGTCTTAGCTATTGTGAGTGGAGCTGCAATAAACATTGAGGTGCAGGAGCTCCTTTATTTGCCAATTTAATTTCCCTTAGGTAAATTCCAAGGAGTGGTATGGCTGGGTTGTACGGTAGGGCTATATTCAGCAATATTGAGCAATCTCCAAACTGACTTCCATAGTGGAAAGTGAAGAGGCAACCAACAGAATCGGAAAAAATATTTGCAAATTATGCAACTGATAAAGGGTTAATAACCAGAATCTAGAAAGAGATCAAGAAACTCCACAACAACAAAACAAACAACCCACTGAAGAGATGGGCCAAGGACCTAAATAGATACTTTTCAAAAGAGGAAATCCAATGGCCAACAGACACATGAAAAAATGTTCAGGATCACTAGCCATCAGGGAAATGCAAATCAAAACCACAGTAAGGTTTCACCTCACCCCGGTTAGTTGACTTATATAAAGAAATTGAATAACAACAGATGCTGGTGAGGATGTGGGGAAAAGGGACACTAATCCACTGTTGGTGGAAATGCAAGCTGGTAATGTCATTATGAGTTTTTGCTTAATCTCCTTGTTGTGCCTGTCCCCAAAGAAAATTTGGTCTCTTGTCCATTAACATTATTTGTGATATCCCTGAGTTTTTAGGGATTTGGAAATGATTGATCATAATAATGTTAATAATAATAATGTTTTGTAGTGTGCCTCATTTGCTTGAAACTGTTCTAAGCATTTTATGTGGTTCAAGTTATCTAATCTTCACATTTATACTAGGAGGTAGGTACTATGGCAGCAGGAGCTGAATCAGTAGTTCCTAATGGTAGAGCCGGATTTGGAGTCAGATCTTAAACTTACTAAGCTCTTCCAGTGTGGCAAAGTAAATGCTTTCCTACCATTGTTAACTTTCAATCTCTCTAAATCTGAGGTAGGTATTTTGATCTCCATTTGGTGAGTGAGGGAGGTAAGCACCATTGAAATTCAACTACTTGCTAGTAGTAGGTAGAGCTAGGATAGTTGAGGTCCAGGTCTATTTGTCTACAAAATCTCTGGAGCTACCTCTCTCCAGTTAGGCTTAAAGCCTACCCCACACTCTGACTGAGTCCTCCTCATCCATGGTGGGTTATGAGAGAGTAGAAGAAACAAATGACGCTAATGAGTGAGTTCTTGTCAGCCTGGATATTAAGGATAGATAGTGGAGGGATGAATGGACAGAAGTGGAAGTTACTTAGGCGAAAACTACACCATCTTGCTGTAAAGCAGCAGCGACAATGGTCTCACATACAGAAGCTGTTTGGTTAATTCCCTGATACGAATTTAGTTGTATTAAGTCCATATACTTTAACACCTGAATGAATTAAGAATTTCCATCATGCTTATTTAATTTAACACTTTTTATTGAGAGTTGCTGGTGTTGGTTTTCTATCAGTAGAAAATACATTATTGAGCTAATTGTCACTTAGGTGTTAATCTGCTGGTTCTTTGATTTCTCACCTTTTTGCAAATCTGATCTGATGTGAATCCTGCTCTTTTGCTTTAATTCTGAAAATACAATCTAAATAATTTCTTCATAGATGATTTTTATACTGTGTTATTTTTCTTTTATCAGTTGCTTAGTGATCAAATACTACTTAATCTTAGTTGAAATTCTTCATATTTCTTAATGCTGTTTTTTAAAAATGTTTATGTATTTGAAAGACAGCAATAGAGAAATAGAGATCTTCCATCCCCTGGATTCACTCTCCTAATTCTTACAACAGCCCAAGCCATCCAAAGACCCCATCTAGGTCTCCCACATAAGTGGCAGGAACCTAGGTTCTTGGGCTGTCATCTGCCACTTTACAGAAACGTAAGTAGGAAGTTGGATCTAAAGTGGACATGCCAGAATTGAAAAGTTGCCCTGTGTTACTGAATCTAGGCTTGGCCTAATGCAACATAACCCCTCCCCCCAATATTTTTTTTTTGAGATTTATTTAGTTATTCGAAAGGTGGAGTTACAGAGTGAGAGGGAGAGACAAAAACAGAGGGAGAGAGAGAAATTCCATCTGCTGGTTCATTCCCCAAATAGCCACAATGGCCAGGGCTGGACCAGGCTGAATCCAGGAGCAAGAACCTTCCTCTGGTCCTGCAGGGGCCCAAGCAGTTGGGCCATCTTCCACTGCTTTCCCAGTCCATTAATGGGGAGCTGGATCGAAAGTAGAGCAGTCAAGACTTGAACCAGTTTAACCCACTTAAGGTGGCAGCTTAACCCACTAATGCAACAGTGCATTTTTTTTCTTTTAAATTAGGTTCCCTTAAGTATTTTTTTTATTGTCTTAGGCTCCATTTTAGTTGATGTAACTTTCCAGTTTTGCAATTTGTTGAAGTTTTTAAAATATTTTTTCCCAAATCTTTGCTGTTTTCAATTTTCTTTGACCTACAAAGCTGTTCACTTTTAGCATATATTGTTGTCCTGTTAGGAAAATTGCAGGACAATCTGTGTGATACTTACTGTCCTTGAAACTAACATAACTTTTATGTTTAGGCATTCAAATCTGTGGAACTGTTTTATGCCTCCATTTTTATTTATTATTATTAATTTCCCAAACATATTGATGACAAGAATTATGGAAATTAGTAAGAATATGTAGATTTATATACCTTTGGGATTTTGACTTTTTGAGACCTTCGAGGCTTGGTATATCATACATTCATAAAGTATTGTTGCATTGTGGTAAGCATTGCCAAAACTTTTATATAATTTCATAGTATTGCTTTTCCTTAGGATGCTTAAAAGACCAATAAGCCTTTATTGTATTGAATTTTTTAGTGGAAAAAAACTCATAATTTCTTTTTAAATGCTGGGTTTTTTTAAAGCTAATTTTAGTTCATATTATGGACTTGATTTTGACTTACTTTTATTTTTCCTAAAATCTTATTTTTACCTATACAAAGAAATATTTACACATTTCAAGTGAAATAATGTTGTTAGTCAAATTCTCATTTGTTTATTCCAGCTGTATTTCCAACAGTCTGAAAATCCTGTGCTTCCTTTCATTCTAAGACAAGGTAACCAATTATTTAAAGATGTAATTCTCAGCAGATCAAGGATTTCACCTTTGATTGGCAGCCAGTCCAAAGCTCTATCTTACATTTCATTCCTTTAAGCCTCTAGATAGGGTATTTGATCCTTGTGTGAGTCCTCTGCTATTTTTTGCCCTCATGCCACTCATCTCCTTGTAAAACCCTGCATTTCATTATTCACTTTACACAGACCCACAAATGGCTGTTTTCTCTCATTATGTTTCCCTGAACTTTTCCGTTAAAATGGAGTTCCATTTTACAGAAGTTCATTTCTCCTCATACTGTTACTATTTTCTTTCATTCATTGCTTCAATTTTCTGTTCACTAGATTTCCATTGAATTTCCTTTCAGTCTCTTAGCTCATGAATTCAACATAACCATAAGTCCAAATGTCACTAATAACCATTTATTCTTAAAAGCCCAAAGCTATTATTCTGTTCTTGTCTATCATTCACTCTTGATTACTTTAGATATATTTAAAACTCTGTCTTCATTTATTACATGTTTTCTCAGCTCCAAGACCCCGTGAAACAGTAGATATTTAACGCTATCTCTTCAAGATATGTCTTAAACTTTTAAATAATCACTTACATCATATGATTTCTTACAGCTGTAGGTATTTCAAGGTGTAGTTGAGCATTCTGCATTTCTACTTTTAGGGACTGAAAAATAAAGTATAATTGGAGCTGAATTCATATATTTTTAATGCTCTGTGCTTAACTGGTTCCAAGTTTTCTCACTGTCTGGATTATACATCTACTTGTATAACTCATTGCCATCTTAAAGCAAACTAGAATTTACCAACTCTCTGCTATTTCTAAGTTACTTTCATTACTATATTTATGTGTGCATTTGAGGAGGTCTTAGTGATTGATTCTATTATGATATATGGTCTATTTATCATAATAAGCAAAGTTGGCTGTGTCTGATAGGGTAGTTACTAGCCACATGTGGCTACTGAGCATTTGACATATACTTTTTGCTTAATTTCTCTTTGTGTTTTTTTTTTTTTTTTGCATTTTAAAATGTAGCTACTAGAAAAGTTAAAACTACAGATGGTTCAGGATATGGTTTGGTTCAGTAGTATTGGTAGGGTAGAGTTAGACTTTCTGTTATTGCTAGGGTTTGACCTACAACTAGGATTACATTTGGAACTAGGATTGAGATAAATGGTAGAGTTAGTAATTGGGTTAGGACTAGGTTTGGGGCTAGGGATAGGTTTACTGAACAATGCTGGTATGTTGTAGCATAATCACAGCCACCAAATCTTAGTGATGCATAGCTATGAAGGTTTAATTCTCCCTGCAGGTTGACTGAAAGTTCTGCTCTCTAATCCCTCATTTCCAGGTCTGAGTTGATTGGCAGCCACCATTGCAAAGTCTAATAGGCAGTGAGATACAGGGATTGGTAACTCCTGGTGTTGTACAATAGTAATGAAAGGCTCAGCCATGAAGTGACTCACTCCACATTTGAATTCTGGATTCATTGATCAGAAGCAGTCACATGGTCCAACACATCAACAAGATGGTCAAGAAATAAAGCACTGCTATATACCAAAAAGATAGGGATCGGAAAACACATGGCAAATAGCCTAAGGAATACTACATAGTCTTTGGAAAGTGTTGTTTTTCTGATTGATTTCCCAATTGATATAGTCTCTTTCAGCAAAATGCCTAGATTATCTGCTTTCCTCTTGGTTATTTGGAAATACTATCTTGGCAATCATACCATTTTTATAGATTTGTGATCATTGTTAATTTCATATTTAATAGTACCTTAAATTATTTTAAATTTCTGCTTAAAACATCAATATTGGATAAGCCACTGTTATATTTAAACTGAATATGTATCAGAAAATTTAGAAAAGCTAACACTGGGAGGTTTTCACTTATCCTCTTTGCTTATGGATTCTTTCCTTCATGGATTTTCCACAAATGGAAGTATTTCGGATTCTTCTGAATACTACAGAGATGTGTTTCCAGTGTAGCAGAAATTTCATAGCACTGAACAAGTCTTCATCTATAATCACTAAAAAATAAACAGAGGAAACATTGGGTTTTATTGCCCTATGGACCATGAACACTACCGCTATTTCTCTGAGTCTTTAGAGGTATTGCAGCCACAAGCTAACTGTTTCCTCTGCAAAGTGAAGCCGGTAATACTGTTTGATCAAGTTCACTAAAGCTCTGTCAGAGAATGATTTGGAAATCCTAGTTGGGCCCCACTCTCCATAAAAATGATCAGACCTCATTGTTTTGCCACAATCATCACATAAGCTCCCATAAGCTACAGTTATTTAGAAAGACAATGGATCATTGTCATCTTTTTACTTAAAAAAATCACAGGCTTTGGAACATGGACTCTGTAGACAGGAAGCATCTCCACATCACCATTTGTTAAGTACCTTTAATCAAAGTACCTAAACTTAGAAAGACTCATTTCCTGCTCTGGCATATGGGTGTAATTCTTGCCCTTTAGGATTGCTATGTGCCTAACAGACTCCTGGCACATAATTCCATAGTAAATGCTTGCTATTTTGAAAGAGCTGTAATGTAGCTTCATATTGTAAATGTTGGCAATATAAAGGGCATAGCACCTTTCACACACAGATTCCTTTGGAAGAGAAAGTGTTCTCATTCTTAGTTTCTTTTTGATATCTTTTTAATTTTACCTTGAAATTGTACAGCGTGTTGCAGTGTGTCCTTGCACCCTGAGTCTTAATGTGCATTTACTGTGCCTTCTCCAACTTAGTGGTATCCTTTCCGTTAAATCAATAGAAGGTCCTCTTCAAGCTGCCTCCACAGCTGGGGCTCTAGCTTTTATCATTTCTCTCCATGTTCTCCTCTGCTCCATAACGCTTTGCTTATGCCACTTTCATGGCATTGGCTATATATGTCCTTGAGCTATAGTTTTCCATGTTTCACTTACTGTTTTCTAAATTGTAGGTTCTTTGGAGCAGGAATGATTATAACAGGAATCAGGTAAAATGGATGTAAAAAAATTCGATACTAAGTTCTATAGTTTCTTTATCTCAATTTAAAAATCTAAAGGACACAAGGAGCTGGATGCTAATGTTATTTCTGTTTTATAGATGTGGGAAATTGAGGCTAAGACAGTAAATACCTGAGGTCACACCAGTTGGAAGTGGCAGACCCAGAATTCAAATCTAAGTTGTTCTTTTCCTGAAATTTGAGCTTGAAAGTCCTGCACATATTTGCTATCCTCACCCTGCCCAACTTCTGTGTTTCCATCTCCCACAACATTCAACATAGTAATTTGATACATGCTTCTAATAGACAAAAATAGGTGGCTCACTTGGCTAATCTTCCACCTGAGGCGCCACCATCCCATATGGGCACTGGGTTCTAGTCCTGGCCGCTCCTCTTCCAGTCCAGTTCTCTGCTGTGGCCCGGGAAGGCAGTGGAGGATGGCCCAAGTGCTTGGGCCCTGCACCCCATGGGAGACCAGGAGGAAGCACCTGGTTCCTGGCTTCAGATCAGCGTATTTCCGGCTGTAGGGGCCATTTGGGGAGTGAACCAACGGAAGGAAGACCTTTCTCTCTGTTTCTCTCTCTCACTGTCTGTAACTCTACCTCTCAAATAAAAAAAAAAAGACAAAAATAAATTCAAATTTTATTAAACATTAATTTTATTAGAAGGTAACTTGTGTAATAGGCAAAAACTGAAGGGAGCAAACGCCCTAACAACCTGTAAAAAGTTTCTCCCTCTCCTCCAGGAGAGAGGGCCTGTGTGACCAGGCAGTTGCTGGCTGACCTATAAGCCACAATGCTGTAGTCTTGATCCTCCCTCGCAGGCACAGCTCATTTATCCTGTGGCTAATGTCTTCTCGTCTATCCTCTTTTTCCTCCTCATTTTTTTTTTTTTTTTTGTCTACTTATGTTTTCATAGTCCTGCTGATGTGGCTTCTAAAATTACATATAAAAAAAGGAATAATAGGCCAGCGCCGCAGCTCAATAGGCTAATCCTCCACCTAGTGGCGCCGGCATACTGGGTTCTAGTCCCGGTCGGGGCGCCAGATTCTGTCTCGGTTGCCCCTCTTCCAGGCCAGCTCTTTGCTATGGCCCAGGAGTACAGTGGAGGATGGTCCAGGTCCTTGGGCCCTGCACCCGCATGGGAGACCAGGAGAGGCACCTGGCTCCTGCCTTCGGATCAGCGCGATGTGCCGGCCGCAGCACGCCAGCTGTGGCGGCCATTGGAGGGTGAACCAACGGCAAAGGAAGACCTTTCTCTCTGTCTCTCTCACTGTGCAGTCTGCCTGTCAAAAAAAAAAAAAAAAAAAAAAAAGGAATAACAGATGAAAAATTGGAGTATAGGAAAAGTAGAAAAACCAGATACTGCAGGAATATTAGTTAACAATGATACAAGATAGAAGACCCTTGGAAAGTGAAGAGTAAAAGACTACAGATTTGATAATGATCTTGACACTAAAGGAAAGTAGAAATAAGATCAGTTACAAAATTAACTATTCCTAATATGGAAAAGACTGCTCAAATAAAACTTGTTAAAGTACATAGGCAAATTTTGGTATGGTGAAAATATCACCTCCATTAAATAAAAGAGGCCTTCAAAAAAGTCATGGAAAATGTGTGTTATGAAAAATTTGATTTCAAAAATTTTTTGTATCACAATAAACTTATCTTTTAGTTCTTTTAATTCCATTTTCTATGGGCTTGTAAGAAGACTTTATTAATACACTAGATTCTCAGGTTCACAGCCAATGCATGATAATTACTACCACATAAATCTCATGATAATGTGATTTTTATACAAAGAAAACATTCAATGTAGTTCATAGATAAAATACTAAGAGTATAATATTTCCTTTCCTATCTCCAACCCTCTTCTTCCTTACTTCCTTCTTATTTTTGAGATATTTTAAATTTAAGTTATAATCAAAAGCTTAATGCTCCACTAAAGAGTTCAAGTTAAAAGGCCCTAGTTCAACAGGAATATAGGCAAAGGCTATAAACAATAATCAAATGAGAAGATGTCCATTTTACTCAAATACAGTAAATTTTAAAATCATCAGAGATCATTAAAAGTATGGTGCTGTGTCATACTTAACCACTGGTTGGACAACGATATAAATCATAGTTTGGGCTGGCACCGCGGCTCAATAGGCTAATCCTCCACCTTGCAGCGCTGGCACACCAGGTTCTAGTCCCGGTCGGGGCGCTGGATTCTGTCCCGGTTACCCCTCTTCCAGGCCAGCTCTCTGCTGTGGCCAGGGAGTGCAGTGGAGGATGGCCCAAGTGCTTGGGCCCTGCACCCCATGGGAGACCAGGATAAGTACCTGGCTCCTGCCATCGGATCAGCACGGTGCGCCTGCCGCAGCCGTGAACCAATGGCACGAGGAAGACCTTTCTCTCTGTCTCTCTCTCTCACTGTCCACTCTGCCTGTCAAAAAAAAAAAATCATAGTTTGACAAAACTATATTTGCAACAATATTGATACACTCAGGCATTTTCTTTTTTGTTGATTTTCTTTTTAATTTTAGCTTCCACATAAAAGGGATAGAGGTAGTATTTCTGTATCTGGCTTATTTCACTCACCATGTCTTCCTGTTGCTTTCATTTTGATGCAAATTGTAGAATTTCATTTGGTTTCATAGGTGAATAATATTCTTTTATACATATGTGTATGTATCTCACATTTTCTTTATCCATTCATTGATTCCATATTTTGACTATTGGGGACAGTCCTGTTATAAACTTCATGGTGCAGATATCTCTTTGATACAATGTGTTCATTTGTTTTGAGTATATAATCAATCAGTAGTGGGATTGATGGATCATATGGCTCATCTCTTTCTAAGGTTTTGTTTTAAAGATTTATTTATTTGAAAGGCAGAGTTACAGAGAGAAAGGGTGAGAAGACAGAGAGATAAAGAACGAGCATGCACATGGAAGAGAGAGCAATTTTGCATCCACTGGTTCACTTCCCAAATAGCTGCATCATTTGGGTCTGGGTCAAACCAAAGCTAGTAGATAAGAACTTCATCTGCAGTTCCCACGTGGATGCAGGGACCAAAGGGTTTGAGTCATTTTATGCTTTTCCAGGCACATTAACAGGGAGCTGTATTGGATGTGGAGCAGCTGGCACTAGAACCAGTGCCCATATTTGATTCTGGCTTTGCACGCAGTGTTTTAAAACCCACTTCCCCACACACTCACCACAGCAGCAGTGTTCCCTATTTCTAGGTTTTTTTTTTTTTTTTTTTTTTTTTTAGCAATCTCTGTTCTGTTTTCCACAGTGGCTCCACTAATTTAGATTCTCACCAATACTATATTACTTCCACTTGTGCCACATCCTTGTTGGCATTTGTTACTTTCTGTCTTTTGGATAATAGCCATTCTGACCAGTGAGGTGATATTTCATTGTGGTTTTAGTTTGGATTTCCCTGATGGCCAGTGATGTGCGGGAGGGGAGATTGATTGATTGATTGTAGCTATTTGGCTTACATGATTATGGAACTGAGAAGTTGCTGGATCTGAAGTCAGCAAACTGGAGACCTGGTAAAAGGGTTGATATTGTTCCAGTCTGAGTATAAAGGATTGTGAGACACTAGAACTGATGACATTATATCCCAATCTGAGTCCATGTCTGAAGGTAACAGAAGAGTAGTTTTGCAGCTTAAAAATATAGAGATACTCCCTTCTTCAACCTTTTATTTCTCTGTTCTGGTCTTGCATGCCTTGGATGGAGTCTAGTAACATTGGGCAGGAGAAGCTGTAATCCAATGATTCTAAATTAATCTTATCTACCAGCTTTTTCACAGACACACATAGAATAATATTTGACCAAATATCGGGGCACCCTGTAGCCAAGTCAACATATAAAATTAACATTGCGAAGCCAACCCTTTGTCAACTTGGCATCTGTATTCTTTCTAAGCGGTTTGTAATCTCCAAATAAATACAAGTAACAAGGGCATAGGTCCACTTAACTGATAAACAATGCTGCATGCAACTGAAAATACACTGAGTACATAATGCACTTGAGTGATATTTACTCTTCTATTTGATATCCCATAATTTAAATCCTATTATGTAAAATTAGTAATACTTAAACCTTACAGGTAAAGTCATTAATCTTATATTATGTGATAAGGAGGGAAGAAGAAATGATACTTGCTATGATTTTGCATAAATATATATATACACATATATATATGAACATTTCATTATTACGGGTATTTATAGTGACTTTCTTCCACTGTTCATTCTGTATTCTCTTTGCCTTTGGCAGGCTCCTTAGCTGAATATAGTTCTTTACTTTGTAGAGTATATAAAACCCTCATTTCTAAAGGATCCAGGCCATTAGTCTTCCTGAATTGATTGAGATTTTTTTTTTTTTTTTGACAGAGTGGACAGTGAGAGAGAGAGACAGAGAGAAAGGTCTTCCTTTGCCGTTGGTTCACCCTCCAATGGCCGCCGCGGCCGGCGCGCTGCGGCCGGCGCACGGCGCTGATCCGATGGCAGGAGCCAGGAGCCAGGTGCTTTTCCTGGTCTCCCATGGGGTGCAGGGCCCAAGCACCTGGGCCATCCTCCACTGCACTCCCTGGCCACAGCAGAGGGCTGGCCTGGAAGAGGGGCAACCAGGACAGAATCTGGCGCCCCGACTGGGACTAGAACCCGGTGTGCCGGCGCTGCTAGGCGGAGGATTAGCCTAGTGAGCCGCGGCGCCAGCCCGAGTTGTTGTTGTTTTATATTGCTCTTAATCACAGGACATGGTAATCCTAAGAGATGCCCTAGGGTGTTTCTCCCATCTCAGGTGCGCTTTTTCTTATTTCTAATGTGGTATTGCTCTCTACTTATCCCTTAGTGATTAGGATCAGTCAGCCCTGCCAGCATAGTAAATTCACTTTTTAGTATGTTGATTCAGATGCTTGAGAAATCTAAAGTGGTTGTACAACAGTCTCAACAGTCAGTTCAGTGAAATCATGGTTGTATCTTTGGTGGGAGTTTCCTCCCTCGGACTTAAGATCTTTAAACCAACAAAACATAAAGTTTTGGAGCAAGAAGAAAAAAAAGTATTGCTGGTTGGTCACTAGGGGAGTGGAGAGTGGCGTTACTCCCATTTCTGCCCTTTGATTCCTGGGCCCATGGATCTTGGCTATGGGGAAACAGAACTTTGTGTTGGATGATGATTCAGCTGTTCTACAGGTAGTCTCCCTTTAATGTGCAGTGGAAACTTTCCCAGACCCCCAGGGGGTGCCTGAAACCATGAATAGTACTTAACTTTAAAAAGACTGGGTTTTCCTATATATATACATGCCTATGATAAAAATTTAATTAGAAATTAGGTACAATCTGAAATTAACAAAATAACAATACATTCAAATGATCGTAACAATATGTTGTAAGCAAAATTATTGGAATGTGGAATTGCCCTCCCTCAACGTATTTTTCTGTACTCACCCTTCTTGTGATGATGTAGATGACACCATGCCTGTGTGTGAGATGAAGTGAAATGATTACTATGCACTCATCAGACACTGTGGCTGTAACTTAGTTTGAGGGGCAGCAGCAAAACTAGCAGTTTTTTTCTTTTTCACAATTTCACAGATAGAAGGCTCATTCTTACCATTGATCTTAGCAACTGTAGCATAGGATTGTTTTTCCTTATTCTATTACAACTTTTACCTTTTCACCTGAAAAAAGAACTTTGCAACTTGTTTGTGACGTATCTAACTCTCCAGCATCACTACTCTTGTGCATTGGAACCATGATTAAAAAAAATAAGTTACCTGAACACAAGTGCTGTGTTACCATGACAATAAATCTGATATAGAGGACTACTGTTAAGGGGCTAATGGGCACCCATCTGTTGTAGGATATACACCATGTATACGCTGGACAAACGGATGATTCACAGCCTGGACAAAATGGTGCAAGATTTCATAATACTGGTTAGAATGATGTACAACCTAAAACTTATGAATCATTTATTTCTGTAATTTTCCCTTTTATATTTTTGGAAAGTGGTGACTGTAACTGAAATCACAAAAAGGGAAAGCATGAATAAGGAGGAAGTGGCTACAGTCCAGCCTTCTGGAAAACCTTGCCCTAGGCAGGCAAGATACTGCCATCTGACTGGCACTGTAACTGAGCCTTCAAAAGGACACCTCGCCATTCTATTAAACCAGCTGCTTCATGATAATAGGAAATGTGGTGAGACCAGTGCCTTCCATGAGCATAGGCCCCATTCAAAGCCAGGAGCTTTTTGAGTCACTTGGTAAATGGACTGGAGCAATGCACATGAATGAAGAATGTGCTGTCTCCAAAACACAAAGAAGTCCAGTGGGGTACCATGCCTTTGTTTGGTTGTATTAGGGACCGTATGTGACACTCATCCTTCAAGAGAGGGTAGTAAATCGTGCTGTGGCTCTTAAATTCTCCAACAAGAAGTGACATATGTCACTTTCACTCAGTAGTCACTGGCAATGTCTATTTCTATAGGCCCATGTGATCTTAAATTGGTCAGGATTGCAGTCATGTTTTGTTCTCAGGGGGCAGAAACTGGGAATATTTGGTGAACAGCACTGATAAAGTTATATTGAAAAAAAAGGGTGCTTTTGTTATCAGTTGTTTAGGCTCTATCCCCAGTGATAAATAAAATTATCTTGGACTTTAGTTCTTCCAACACATATCTTAAAATATATTGACACTTTAAAAATTATATTTTATGCATTGACTTCTTGCTATATATGAAGAGGTTTAATTCATTCACATAATCAACTTTCTGCTTCCTGAATTTGAAATTTCTACTCTACTATTTGCTTTCTTAGGAAATTAATTAAAGATGTACTTGTGTAAAAAATAGTATATATCAAGAAATATTCTTGATCATGGTGACTTGCTATTCCACTATGATAACTATATTGCTGACTTGCAGAGCAAGAAAACAAGTGACTTTGGATGGGAGACACTAAGAAATATAATGGGGGATATATAATACATAAAGAATGACTTACAGCTTATACAAAGTTGAGAATATGGTAAAGTCATTTTGCAGAGGCCAAAAGGAAAATTCTTTATAAATTGACACGGAAGAGTTTTTGTTAAGCATAGGAGCTCTTAGGAAATTAGCATAGGAAAATATCCTAGCATATGACTCAAGATTACAATAAACTATATTAATATTATAATTTAAAAAAAAGATTTAGTTTTTTGAAAGGCATAGAGAGTGATGGTGGGGGAGACAGGGAGGTAGGGAAGGAAGGAGGAAGGGGGAGGGAGAGAGAGAGAAAAGAGGTGAGAGAGAGAGACACCTTCCATCTGCTGGTTTACTCCCCAAATGGCCACAACAGCTGTGGCTGTGCCAGGCTAAAACTAGGAGCCAGGGGCTGCTTACAGGTCTCCCACATGGGTGCAGGGGCTCAGGTACTTGGGCCATCCTTTGCTGCTTTCCCAGGCACATTAGCAGGGAGCTGGATCAGAAGCAGAGTGGCTGGGTCTCAAACAGGCACTCATATGGAATGCCGGCAGTACAGGTGGTAGCTGAACATGCTATGCCATGGCGCCGGTTCCACATTGTTGTAATGATAATACATGTTAGACTTGGAAATTTGAAACTAAAATAAATACAAAAATCAATTTAGGGGTTTCAAAATTTGGATAGAGGGGTGAATGTTGTGGCACAGTGGGTTAAGCTGTTTTTTGGGACACCTGCATCCCTGTGACTAGGATAGAGTCCTCTGCAATTCAGCTCTCTACTACTGTACCTGGGAGGAAGCAGATGATGGCCCAGGTACTTTAGTTTTTCCTTTCTATATTAAAGATCTGGATGGGGTTCATGGCTCTTGAATTTTGCCTTAAGCATCCATTGCTGTTACAGACATTTAGGGAGTGAACCAGCTAATCGAAGATTTTTTTTCTCTGTCACTTTGCCGTTCAAACAACAAAACAAAATACAAAATCAAATACAAAGCAAATACAAAAAGTGTTATTTTTAAAATTTTTATGTAAGGTATACAGACTTCATATATACAGGTTTAAGAACATAGTGATACCACCATACCCTCCCGCCTGCCCATGATTCTGCCCTTCCTTCCGCTTCCTCTCCTATTCCCTTTCTTAACTTTTACAATAAGTTTTTTTAAGAAGAAATGTGAGTAGAGCAAAAAGAGAAGGTGAGGAGAGAGCAGTAATATTAATAGCCTTGTACAAAATGGGGAGTCAGTACATGTTATCTGTGCTTTGTAGAGTTTTAAGTGACAGTGTGGCTCTGCTATTTGAATTTGTACAGGTATCAGTTAAAGGACTGAGGATTATGGTTTAATTATATGTGATTGGAGAAATTAGCTTCCTGAGAAAGAAAGTAGGTGTGGCACAATGTGCAATTCTTTACCTGTCTAGAATGATCTCTGTTCTGCCCTTCCACACAGGTGATAGTCTCATTTTTTTACATAGAAATCTTTTTTTAATAGTCCACTACTTGAAGGCTTTGGTCCATTTGTATTCATACATCCAGTATTTCTGGAAACTAGTTTGATTCCTTTTCCTTCACTGGAGACCTCTTTCTCTGTCTATAAAGGAGTTTGTGATATCATCTTTGAGCTCAGTGTTAGTTTTTACAAAGCTGTGTCTCCGTGTAGTTCTTGTCTCTGTCCTTATTGGTGATTACTTGCTGGAACCTTTGAACCAAAAAGCTGTATTTCACACCGCAGGAAATTCTTTTAATTTTACTTCAATAATTTTCCCATATAATTTGTCCTTATTTTCTCATTGCACCCTGGTTACTGAGTTATTGCACCTTTTTTTGACGCCAGCATTAAATATTTTCTCATATTTTTCATCATTTTATATATTTATTTCTGGGATATTTTCTTAAATGTGGCTTTAATTTCTTCCCTAGGATTTTTTACTTTGAAAATTTTATTTCTGTATTTTAAAGGCTTTATCTAGTTCTTTAATTACTCCATTTTTGTCAATTCCCCTCTTATTTTATTCATGCTTACTTTTATTAAATGTTCTCTAAATATACCAATAAGAGACTATTTAAAAGTCTTATTCCATTCTCTCCTTTTGTCTCTTCTGCAGTTAGCATTTCTGTTTGCTTAGTGTTGCTTCCCTGTTGCCTGCTTTCTTCCCATAGCCACTACTCATTGCTCAGCTTTAGGGTTAGAGATGAAGTGCATCAAAGGTTCTAGAATCTAGCCTGAATCTTTTGAAATATTAATGAAAGTGATTGAAAATGGATGCAACATGTAGGTCATCCCTTCAGTTCTCCATTATTGTAGAATCCTTGCACTTCACTGGTTGTAGCTGGTGGGATTTCTCTCTAGACCTCTGAATATTTCTTCTAACTTTACTACCACATTATGTCTGGATGATTTTTTTAAAAAAAGATTTGTTTATTTATTTGAAAGATAGAGTTACAGATTGGGAGAGAGAGAGGACAGAGAAAGATCTTCCATCTACTGTTTCATTCCCCAAATGGCTCCAATGGCTGGAGCTGGGCTGATCCTAAGCCAGGAGCCAGGAGCTTCTTCTGGGTCTCCCACATGGATGCAGGGGCCCAAAGACTTGGGCAATCTTCTGCTACTTTCCCAGGTGCACTATCAGGGAGCTGGATTTGAATTGGAGCAGCTGGGACCAGAACCAGTGCCCATATGGGTGCTGGCACTGCAGATGGCAGTTTTACCCACTATGTCACAGACTGGCCCTAGGTGATATGTTTTAACTCTTAGTTCAGAGTAGATGGCCTAGTAGAATATACTAAAGAAAACTCTATTTATTTATAGCATTTTATGTAGTTCTCTTGCTACCTTGCATTTATACAACTCAGATAAGCATATGATCTTGCTTAATTCTGTTCGATTCCAGGACCACAATATTGGTTATTTTCTTACACACTAAAATGTCAGAAAAATACATCTTTGAATCAGAACTCTTCATCCAGCAAAAAAAATGTTGCTTTTATAGCTTCCAGCTAATTTCACAACATATGTTCTGATTTTCTACTTTTGTCTATTAGCATAGCACTTAACAGTGTTCTACAAAGATAGCAAAAACGGATGTACTGCTAATGAAATCTGTCACTTGGATATGGGGCTTCCCTGACACAACTTAGTAAAGAACTTTGAGCTTTTTGAAGATAATGATTCATTCCTAGCAATACTCTGTCTTTTTAAAGCAGCACATAAACTCTGGACGTATACTTATGAGCATACCCATTGGGATAAAGCAGTTCTTGAATAATTGTCTTGCAGATTTTTGATGACGTTGACAATGTCCACTGAGTGGAAATTTTATCAGATGATAGCAATCATATTCTGACATTATTTCTGAAGAATAGCCAAAAGAGATTGAATAAAGTCATATTACAAATGAAGTTCTTATAGGGGTAGCCAGTGATCTCTGAATTTCTGAGAGTAAAACTTCTAAATGATTAATGATGATTCATTTTTGTGCAATTAAAAATATTAACTTGTTGAACCCAAAATATGTGCTTATCACTGCATTAGAAGGCACAAACAAAATAGAGAAAATAGACACAACAAAATAGCTTTGTTATGGGAACATAGATGAGTGACAATAATCAAAGATATGTGAGGAGGAGTAGAAGTCAGGGAATAGTATCTTAGCTGAGATCTAAATCAAGTGTCATTAGATGACATTTAGGAAGTCAAATGCATGTCTTTCAGAGAAGATGAACATGGAAAATTCTGAAGCATAGGTAGGACCATGGTATCAATGAATATAAAATAATTTTCTCAGTGACTGGAGTATTGTGCTGAATGGCTAATGAGGGTGGAATAAGGTAGTAGGACATAATAGCATGCTAAATCATAATAAACACATTGTTTTGTTCTAAAATTAATGGGGAACTCATATCTAATTTCAAGTAGGAAGGTATCCAGCTTTTGTGTGTGTGTGTTTTAATTACTCTGCTGTATGGAAAAGGGTTTAGAGTGAAACAGCATGGAAAGCCAGGGAGACAGAAAGCTATGCGCTTTTTTTTTTTTTTTTTTTTTTTTTTTTTTGTGGAGGATATAAGGAAGTGGCAATGAAGACAGAAAAAGTAGATGTCTTAGAATTTGTGCATGCTGGCCGGCGCCACTGCTCACTAGGCTAATCCTCCGCCTTGCAGCACCGGCACACTGGGTTCTAGTCCCAGTCGGGGCACCGGATTCTGTCCCGGTTGCCCCTCTTCCAGGCCAGCTCTCTGCTGTGGCCAGGGAGTGCAGTGGAGGATGGCCCGAGTACTTGGGTCCTGCACCCCATGGGAGACCAGGAGAAGTACCTGGCTCCTGCCATCGGATCAGCGCAGTGCGCCGGCCGCAGTGCGCAGGCCGTGGCGGCGGCCATTGGAGGGTGAACCAACAGCAAAAGGAAGACCTTCTCTCTGTCTCTCTTCTCTCACTGTCCACTCTACCTGTAAAAAAAAAAAAAAAAAAAAAAAAAAAAAGAATTTGTGCATGCCAGTAAAGAATTGGATATAATGAATGAGTAACTATGAGTTCTGTTCCCTAGAAAAGGGAATACAAAGAAAGAATTTAATCTGAAGAAATTTATTGAGTCAAGTTGGAGATACTTTGAGTTTGAAATGCCTGTGGGATATCCAAGTAGAAATATGTGATAGCTTTTAAGGAAAACCTGATTAATAAATGATTCAGCCTCAGTATATACATTTGGATTTGTTGAGAATATAAATGGCAAACGAAGCCATAGAAATAATGACTTAATCTGGGAAGAGACAATAGGGTAGAAAGCAACAGGGCTCAGGAGAGAAATCAAAGGGACTCCAACCTTGAAAATTAGGAGAAAGAACAGGAGGACGTGGTAACACAGAAGCAATGAAAGAATTACTACAGGACAGTGGGTGTAAATGATCAAGAATTTGAAATGTTACTTAGAGCTCACAATATGATAAAAAGTATAAGTTATCTGCAGATTTAACTATAAGAAGGTCACTGATGACTCTGCAAAGTTTTTATTGTCAAACATGGACTGAAGCCTCAGAAGTGGTGTAAAAGCAGAGATTTTTAGAAGATCTATAACTCTAAGAAAGTATGTGGGAATGGACTTTGAAACCCTGCTAAGATAGAATATGGATTTGGCTACACTGAAAAATAGATACATTTTGAATAAAATTGGAGACATTCTTTCATATATGACAATAAAAATTTGTGGTTAGATTCTTTACTAGATCTCTAATGTCCGTGATTCCTTCTGTGTGTAGTTCTTAGATTCCACTATGTTTCTTCTGTTTCACATAGATATGATAAGCCTTGACATTCATTTTGTGCTATTAAATTCATGCCTATGTACTATTAAATTCATTGTTTAACTGGCAATGAAATGATAATAAGTGCTCGATATCACTCTCTAACAAATGCTTGTACCTATTCATATCAAATTGAACAGTCTCCACAAATACTTTTCCTTCTTGCATGAAGAAGAAAATAGTTAAATATATTCCTTAACATTATGAGCCGCACTTTGTCAATGCCATTTTTCAGTTAGAAAAATAATACTGGTGCATGCTAAAAAAAAGCAAACAGTGACAAATTAAGAGACATTTTAAAAATAATCTCTTACTATATGCTCCCTGCTCACTTCCCAGAGGACCCCATGGTTTCAGAACTTTCCCTGAATCTGTATGTAAGATAGGCATTTTATGGGTGACTTATCCACTTTGGGACACTTGTTAATTAAACTTGGGGTTAAAAGTCATTTGCATTATTTAAATCATTCTTGGGTACAATAAATATTTTCTCTGAGGACTGTCTCTGGCAGTGTCAACTTGAATTTCTCCAAATCTCCTTGATTTCGTTCACAGACCACCATCACTTGTCATTTGAGTTCTCTCTCACTTGCAACTATAGTCTAGTAAATTTTTTATTCACTCAACAGGATTATAGCTGAGCTTTTGAAAGAAGTACTTCATTCTAATTAGTTCCACAGGTGCCTTTCTTGTAGAAAGGAAATAGTTTCTACAGTGTCTCCAGAAGAATGTTTTTGGGTCATTATCCCTTTGAAAAATGGACTCACTGCAGAGCCATGGATTTTCCCTGAAGGGTCTCTCTGATGCACAAAAATGCTGCGTTATAACTTTTGATCCATGATTGCCCTAAATTTCTCAATTTATCCAATATTATATCCAGATATGCAGTCCCAGATCTCCAGTGAGCCACACTGATGCTTCCTTGTTGATTTTATGTACTTGTTTTTCCTCAGGTTGCTACTAAACCTAAGTTCTCCTGTTCATACAAGGTATTATGTGTCAGCTTTTAGAGAATTGGATTGTTTATGGCATTGGTAGGAGAATAAAGTACTTACAGACAATGGATTAGTGGTTTGAATTCTTCCCAGGCTATCAGCAATCAAGAGTTGTTAGTACTCTCCTGAGGCCTATATAAAATGAAGGTGGTCTGATTATAATTCCAGGCCAGCAGGAAGCAGTATGATTTCTATCACTGAGGGCTGGAACAGAAGTCTTGGCTAGGAGACCAGATGTCTCCTTTCAATAGTTCATAAGAACAAAACCTGAACATATTTTAATTTTCCCCCAAAAGGCTATCCCTGAAATAGTGTAACGTGTTTCATTCCCTCCCCTCAATCATTTTTTCTCACTATAGTAATTTACTAGTTTATTTAGTTATTTACTGCTTTCTCCAACATACAAAGGCTAGAAAAGTTCATTGAGGTTGTTTCTATTTTCCTTGTTTCAAATCGCTGCCCACCAAATCCACACACCTTTTGCCTGCATTTAACATCTACAGCTGCCTTATTAGCAGCATTTCTCTATACCTCATCACTCACCGATTTTTCAAACAGGTGCTGTAAGACCAGCCTGCCTTTCTAAAATGTCTTGGTAGTCAATATATCAGGAAGGTTTGTAGACATTTGATTAAGTCAATCTAGGATTAAAATATATGTTAAATTATATTCAAATGCTTCCAATTTAATTAGGCAAACCTTTAAATTGTGCATTTCTTAATATAGTAAAAGGCTAAAGATAAAGCATAACGGAAGTTGAATAAACGAAATGGTGCTGGAAACCAGAGTGTTTATATTCAGGACCTACTTTTTTCGTTGTAGTTCATGTGATGATTCCACAGTGGTCGTGGAGACCCTGTGATCTCTGTGCAGGGGTAGTGGGTGCCCGTGAGTTTTAAGAGAGTTTTCTAAAGAAAATACAGCATAAAATTTCATTCTGGTAATAAAAAAACTGGGGTTTGACATTCTATTTAAAGAATTAGTAGATGGGATTTCATTTTTAAAAATACTGTTTTAAATTTCCAAAGAAGAAACATAGACATAGGGTGAGAGGGGGAGGGGGATAGGGAGAGAGACAGAGAGATAGTGCTAGCACTCCTTTCCAGTGGTTCCCTCCCTAAATGCTGGCAATGACTGGGGTTGGGCCAGACCAAAGCTATGAGCTGGGAACCCAATGCAGCTCTCCTATGCAAGAGACAGACACCTAAGTACTTGAGCCATCACCTGCTGTTTCTTAAGGTGCTCATTAGTCAGAAGCTGGACCCAGGAATGGAGCCAGGACTAGAGCCCGTGTACTTTGATATAGGCTTTCCAACTTGTGTATTAACTGCTAGACCAAGTACTTGCCACTGGGCACTGATATTATTAAAGGAGTTTTAAACATTTTTATCAGGGGCCATAAAAAGAAATATATTTTATATGTAGTACATATAAGCACATTGACAGATATGGAGTATATGTAAATATACATGTTTTATATATATATATTTGTATATGATATGAAACATTGAGCAATTCTTGCTTTACTGTGTATAATGCTGTCTGATATATTAGTCTTTATTCTACACTATACCATTAAAAAAATCACTGCTCACATCCCATTAGATGTATTTCATATGTGATTAATGGGTCATGCAGTTTAGTTTGAAAAACATTGATCTATTGTGACTCATATTTCTATACCATGTCCTTCCTTCTACAATAGCTTTCATTTCAGAAAAAGATTTGTGACAAGTTATGTTTATGCATTGGGGACTATATTTTTAAACTACTAACTGTGCATTTCTGTTAAATTAATGGCATCATATTTTGTGAGGCTACAAACATGTTCACCATCATTATAGATGGGAATAGTCTATAACTATTCTTCTTTAACACAACTTCATAGTAAATACATATAAATTATATTTTAAAAGCAAATATCAAGAGTTTTACTTTCATGCACACTTAGTTGTTCCCCAAATAAATAAAAAATCACTCCCTAAAGAATTATCACAGCATACTTACAGTCTCTAACTATTTCTCAGCAAAATACAAAAGAAAGCATTTCAAGCTTTGGTTAAGCAAAGTATATGAGTATATTTTCCCTTGTAAATCTACTTAAATTTTACTTTGTCGCCATACAGATTTCTCTCTTTTTTTGGGTCCATTCTCTTATGTCAATAAAGAAAATTGCCTCTCATTTTAGGCTAAATTTACCTTCTCCCTGAATGAAAACAATGCTTGCTTCCTCTTTTTAAAAATTAGATTAACTTACTTATAGGAAGGATGCTAAATCCAGCTATGCTGCTTATAAAAATTCTTTGACCCAGTCCTTTTTATGCTTGAATGTGGATGGAAGATGACCACGCATATTTCTGAACCAAATTTATTTAGCTGATAATGTTAGGATTTGGACAAGCCAGTCCCTAGTAAATTATCTTGGATTTCCTCTGCCTGCAAGTCTTCCTGCATTGCTCACTCTATTACAGAAGTCAGTCACCGAGTCTCTCCTAAAAGCTAACCTTTCCCAGTGGGCCATGATTGGTGACATAACCTTATCTTCTACTTCAGTGGTGAATTCCACAGGTCACTGGCAGGTGGTGGTTTTCAAAATGCAGAAGGTTATGAGGAGATTATGAGGATCTGTGTCACTTGAGTTAGACTCTGAAAGCTGGAAAGATGTCAGGAATTGTATTACTGGTTCTGTCAAGGTTTGACTTTTAATATCTCAATTGAACTTTTCCATGCTGCCGTTCCCAAACAGGATTACATTTTGTTGTAAATTTTTATTTAGCAATCTTGTATTTTTTTCTAGGGGAAATGTGAATGTGAATTGTATCTGGTAGTTAAGATGGAAACTTTTATTTTCAATAAATAATATATATTGAAATATATTTCAATAAATGTATACAAAGATATAGAACCAAAATAAGCCATAATATTCTCTTCTGAGAATAAAATTCATATATTGTAAGTGTTTGTACTAGACTCTAATATAAAATACATATATTTCTTTTTGTGACACTTATCAAAAAATTCAAAACTGCTTTAAAAATATTAAATCCCAATGCAAGTGTTTGGTCTAGCAATTGAGACACAAGTTGAGATGATTGCTTCCGGTATCAGAGTTACATGCCTTCTAATACTGGCTCCACTTCTGATTCCAGTTTTTTACTAATATTATGGGGTACAGTATAGGTAATGTTTCAGTAAATATCATGTTTAGGCACACAAGCATGTTAGCCTAAAGAATATCTTGTTATGCTTTCTATAAATACTCAAAAAGTGCTTAAGTTCAGGAAAAACGTGAGAGCAAATTAGAGGAAAAGGACTTACATGAGTATTTGTTAAGAATTATGCCAGATATTTATCTCACATTTCCCTTTAACAAAGGCATCACAGAATGGCCACTTGATATTAAGTATATTTTCTAAAACTACTGAAAAAAATTGCACTTGCTAAACATTTTGAAAATTCTCAAGGTTCGTGATCCATATTTATAAGCAGTAATGTCCTTTTTGAGACCATTATGCAGTTTCTCAATGAAATTAATTCAGTAAGTTAGATATCAATGGTAGACCAGTGATTTCAACAGGAGAATGCAAGCTACGACACTGTCCTGAAACATCTTAGACAGTGAGGGTTTCTGACTCATTAACAATGCACTGTGATCAAGTCACTTTGGACTACATAATATGAGGAATACATTTTTATTAAGTTCTCCTTCGTCCAAAAAAGTGGCCGTACAATTACCATGTCTTGTCTTTCCTCATATCAAAAGCCTTCGTAGATAAACGAGGTTTCCTTCTTTACTGCACTGTCGCTTTTCCTGGAAAAGGCCATTCAGGTTCTTCTGTTTACTACCACTTTTACCTAACCCTGTGAAGTCACAGGTGGAGTGGGCTCAAGTGGCAGAAATGAGATAAGGTAAGTTTTCTACAAAAATTAGAGTAATGTCTGTGATAGATGGTATGATTTTCAGGGTTTTAACAAAAGTTTTTTCAAAAATAATGGAAAAAAAATGAGGGACTCAAAAGTAAAGAGTCATTGCACTTTGGAAAACAAACCACAATGCTAAGCCCCCTTGGTGCTTGCTTAAACACAGGAGCTGTTAATCCTGCTAATGTCTGTCTCGTGGACTCATTAAATTGGTTGTATACTCTTTGCCACTTAGTTAAGATGTGACTTTAAACAACTTAAGAGCAGAAATTGTTTTGTGTTTTTAAAGGTATCATGTGATGTGAATTCTTTATAATGATCTCTGATCCTAGAAAGGCATACATTTGTGCCCTGGGAATATTCCACTTTGAAAGGGATCCTTTTGTCTTTTTCGTATACTCTAGATCTAGTATGATAGAATCTCTCAATTTTAAAGGTGATTATAATTGAATTCTTTGACCAAAAAAAAAAAAACCTTGCATACTTTAATATGGCTTTAAGCATCATGATTTTTTGTTGTCCAGTCACCTGCTTCTAAACCTTAACTTAATCCTTCACTAATCATGCGATCTACAAATCAAGCTCTCTTATTTCTAGGAACTTCTCTTTCTTGACCCAGATACTGGTACCAATTCTTACCTTTTCAAGATTCTGTAAGCATGAATGATGTCAGTGTTTTTGCATGAGGTGGGCACTCAGTAAATGGTTATACTTAGAGTAGTTGCTATTGTTTTGTTGTTACTGTTAAAGGCTGTGTATGTAGCCTCTATGCATTGATTGGGGTATAATTGAAAGCTAAGTAAAACAATCATACCTGGGTGATAGAGAATATTCTTTTTAAGCTATCCATGAAATGACCACTGTTAAGAAGTGGGTGATCCTTTTCTTTGAGAAGAGAAAATTACTTCTTACTGAAATGCACTCGCTGTGGAAAATTTATGCTGTGACACATGAGAAAATTTCTGCAGTATGTGAGCCTAAATCTCTGGAGAAGCAATTCATTTTCACCCTCATGAAAATGTGTAGAAGTCCTTTTTATGGCAATAGTGAGCACTGGCCACCAGGGAGGAGAAAAAGTCAGCCCATGGAAATCAGACTCCTAATTAACAGGCATCGGGTCAGAAGAAGTTATGGTGGTTTTAATTACAGCACAAGTTTTGAGCAATTATTGGCCTGTAAATAAGCCAAGATAATTTGAGAGAATATATTTTCCTGACTCAAAGGATCTGTATGTTAGATAATAATTGTTACTGGTGGAGAACTGATGTGATAGCTTCTAATTTTTTCTACAAATTTGACCTTTTTTTTAAAAAAAGATTTATTTATTTATTTGAAAGTCAGAGTTACAGAGAGAAGGAGAGGAATAGAGAGAAAGGGCCTCCATCCACTGGTTCACTCTCCAATTGGCCACAAAGGCTGGAGCTACATGGACCTGAAGCCAGGAGCCAGGAGCTTCCTCTGGGTCTCCCATGCAGTACAGGGGCCCAAGGACCTAAACCATCTTCCACTAACTTCCCAGGCCATAGCAGAGAGCTGGATCAGAAGTGGAGCAGCTGGGACTCGAACCAGCAGCCACATGGGATGCCGGCACTGGAGGCGGCGGCCTCACCTGCTATTCTACAGCACGGACCCCTTGACGTTCTTAAGTATCATCATTTATTTATATGAGGGTACTTCAAAAGTTCATAGAAAATGATTTGAAATATGTTTATGGTGGTGAAAAATATTTTGAAATCCATGCATACAAGGTATTTTCATAAAGTTCATAGAAAATGCAAGTTATGAAAAATTATAAATGGATTCCAAAATTTTTTGCATAAAAATGAACTTTTATTTCTATGAACTTTTTTGAGGTGCCCTCAATCATGTGTGGCAATTTTAATATCTTGCCTTAATTATTTATTCATATAAATACAATGGTGTGGAAAAATGTTTTGAAACTCTAATATTCATACAAGAAATTCTATTCAGTTCCCATTACCCAAAGTGTGATCTGTGGACCAGCAACATTGAAGCTTGTTAAAACTGCATATTCTCAGAATCTGCCTTAGAACTATTTATTTCCGGGTAATACAATGTACATTAAAGTTTGAGAGGCATTGGGTTAGACTACAAAGCTATTCCTGACACTAGAACTTCTTATACCTCCACATTTTAAATATGTGGAGGATTAGCTTTGCAAATCAAATTTCCAAAGTGCTAGATTATCATGATTAACTAGCACATTGATAAATAAATCCAAATGAAAAGAGAATCGCCTGTGTATATATGTGAAAAGAAAATTATATTGTTTACTGAGTCTGATTCCACCATCCAAAGAAATGTCAAGAAGAGGCCCCAAATATATGAAGGGCTGTCCACCAGAAAAAGAATTGAAATTACTCCATGTAAGTCTGCAGAGGATTACTGGGACCAACAAGTAGATTTTACAGGAAGAAAGATTTTGGTGCCAGATAATTGAACTGTGCATAAATGCAGTGCATTTCCTTACAAGTAATATCTATTTATCTCCCTTCCACAATCAGAGGTTACTCAGATATATGTGAGGGGCAATGCTGAAAGAGCTTCATAGATATGAGGTTTAAGTTGAAAGACCTTAGAGAAGTGACCGCCAATGTTGCTTTCAACCTTACAGTTGTAGGATCTGTCCACTCGGGGACTAAGAAATGCCTGTGAGTAACTGGATATATGTGACAGGGGAAAAGAGAACTGTTTGAATGAGCATAAGTAGTGGTTAGGTTTAACAGCTAATAAGAATAATCAGCCACACAGCCTGTGCAGATTCAAGAGACAAATTACATGTTTAACAAAGCCAACTAACATAGGTGCTCTTAGCTATTTTGTGAGGACTTTGAAATTCACTCATTGAGCCCTCTGCTGGCTGATATGCAGGGCAGCACTGATATTTAGATAGGAAAGGGGACCAAACTTACTCCATGGTGTTACTTACACATGAAGGAGAGGTAGTGCGAAAGAGCGGGAATAAGTTGATTCCGATGGCTCATGAGAGCTGCAACTTACTTGACTCTGGGAAATTTATTTTTATTATCTTTGTAATAGCAATTAATTCAATTGGGTATATAGCAACACCAGCCAACAATTTTATTTACTTTTCAATATGTAAACCAACTTGATTTTCAAAAATTGTGTGTAGAATTATAATTCTCTAAAGCCTTGAAATAGTATAACAGTTTCCTAAACTAAAAATGAAAGATCATTTAGAATTACTTTAGAAGAGAAGCAAACCTGTATGGAGTTTCTCCCATGGCAGTTATTTGTCCTAGTGGTAGAGATGCACACATTCCATATTGGAGGGCCTGGGTTTGAGTCCTGGCTGAATTCCTGATTCAGCTTTTCTGTTAATGTGCATCCCAGGCGGCAGTAGACAACAAGTGCTTGGGTTCCTGCCGCATATTTGGGAGAACAGGGTTTGGTTTCTGGCTCCCAGGTTTGGCCCAGCCGCATCCCGGTTATTGCAGGCAAATGAATATGAACCAGCAGATTTTTTGGAAGACCTATGGATATCTGTCTTCATTGTCACTGTATTTCTGCCTCTAAAGTCAAAATAAGTAATATTAAAAAATACTATTTTATATGTTTAGAATAACTTTGTTTATGAGTGATTCAACAATGCACATTCAATTGCTATTGTTTTCAGGTTGTAGCAGTAATAGTGAAGAGGAATGTAGTGTATGGGCATGAAAAATACCCCACTACAGAATATCTTCCTTAGTGCAAAATGGAACATTTCTCTCATCTTCAGTATCTCCTGTTACACTATTTTGTTCAATTTCCAAAACATGTGCAACCAGAAAACCATATTTCTGACTTTAGTCACACTTCAGTCATCATAGATTCATTTGTCTGTTTTTGAACTTTTGTGTAAATGAACTTTGGTTTCTTTGGATCTGAAAGATTCACTAGGCTGTTCAGCTTATCAGTAGTTTGTTCCTTTTTATTAATGTAGTATTTCACAGTGTGTTGAATCAGTACAAATGATGATAGACACTTAGCTTGTTTGCAGTTTTCTTGATTCCTGTGAATAGAACTCCTATGCATTTTTTAGATTTCTCTTAGATGAATCTCTAGGAGTAGAATTAGTTCATAGGATAAAAGGCTTACAAAACTATTTTTCATAATTGAAGTTTTCTCCCTTCCCATGAGGAATGCATTGAAGTTCCAATTGCTCCAGATTCTTACTAATATTTGATAGTTGGAACATTTTTAACTTTTACCCTTCTAGGGGATAAGAAATGGTATCTCATTGTAGTTTTAACTTGCACGAAAACTAAAGATGTTGAATACTCTTTTTGCATAAATTTTCCATTGATACCCTTTTTAGTGAGCTGCCCAAATATTTGCCATTTTGTTATTGAGCTGTTTATATAGTTATTTATTGATATGTTCTGGGAATAATTCCTTTATCAGATCAAAAATTCCATTATTGTTGGTTTCCTGATATATATTTGAAATCATGAATGGTTATAGGATATAGATTATGCTATGGATATAGATTTCTGTAAGATTATTTCCCTCTACCAATGAGATGATTTTGATTTTCACTCTTTAATTGATAAATTACATTGAATGATTTTTAATGGTCAGCCTCCTTTAAGTTAGTAAGGTAAACCTTGCAAATTTAACAGTTTCCATGTTGGCTAATATTTGCTAAAGGATGTTCTGTATATGTTCAGGAGACTGATGTCTATATTTTTTCCTGAAATATAACTTTTATGGTTGTTATCGTGATTATGTAGAATAAAATGATTGGGAAGTGTTCCATACTCTTTTATGATCTGGAAGAACTTTTAGAAGATTGGCATTATTTAATCCTTACATGCTTACAAATTTAACAATAAAGCGTCCAGGGCTGTAGTTTGTTTTAGGAAGATTTTTATTGTTGACTTTTGAAATAGATGTAAGATTGTTCAGATTTTCTATTTTTTAAATTTGATAAGCTGTATCTATTAATGTGTCTTTCTTTAAAGTTGTCACATTTATTTTCATAAAGTTCCTGATATTCATGTATTTTCCTTGTGTTATCTGAAAGATGGTTTACTGGTCAATTATCTTTCTTTCATTATAGTGATAGTTGTGCCCACCAAGTCTTCCTTAGTGTGTTTCTCTTTTTTTTTTTTAAGCATAAGCGTTTATCTCTTCTCTCTTTTTTATTTATTGATTTGAAAGTCAAAGTTACACAGAGAGAGGAGAGGCAGAGAGAGAGAGAGAGGTCTTCCATCCGATGGTTCACTCCCCAGTTGGCCACAACGGCTGGAGATGTACCAATCTGAAGCCAGGAGCCAGGAGCTTCTTCTGGGTCTCCCACGTGGGTGCAGTATCCCAGGCCATAGCAGAGAGCTGGATAGGAAGCTGGGACTAGGACCAGTGCCCATATGGGATGCCAGCACTTCAGGCAAGGGTGTTAACTCCCTGCGCCACAGCGCCGGCCCCCCTAAGTGTTTTTCAATGCTGAAAATCTTTACTTAAATGCAAATTTTAGTTTCTTTCTTTCTTTCTTTCTTTCTTTCTTTCTTTCTTTCTTTCTTTCTTTCTTTCTTTCTTTCTTTCTTTTTTTTTCTTTTTTTTGACAGGCAGAGTTAGACAGTGAGAGAGAGACAGAGAGAAAGGTCTTCCTTCTGTTGGTTCACCCCCCAAAATGAGCGCCACGGCCGGCATGCTGCGCCGATCCAAAGCCAGGTGCTTCCTCCTGGTCTCCCACGCAGGTGCAGGGCCCAAACACTTGGGCCATCCTCCACTGCCTTCTTGGGCCACAGCAAAGAGCTGCACTGGAAGAGGAGCAACTGGGACAGAATCCAGTTTCCCAACTGGGACTAGAACCTGGGGTGCCAGTGCCACAGGTGGAGGATTAGCCTAGTGAGCCACGGTGCTGGCCAGTTTTTTGATTTTTTTTCTTCTTCTTCTTTTTTTATTTAGTAAATATAAATTTCCGAAGTACAGTTTATGGATTACATTGGCTTTCCCCCCACCCCCATAATTTCCCTCCCACTCGCATCCCTCCCATCTCCCGCTCCCTCTCCCATTCCATTCACATCAAGATTCATTTTCAATTATCTTTATATACAGAAGATCGATTCAGTATATATTAAGTAAATATTTCATCAGTTTGCACCCACACAGAAACACAAAGTGTAAAAATACTGTTTCAGTACTAGTTATAGCATTACTACACATTGGACAACACATTAAGGACAGATCCCACATGAGAAGTAAGTACACAGTGACTCCTGTTGTTGACTTAACAGTTTGACACTCTTGTTTATGGTGTCAGTAATCTCCCTAGGCTCTAGTCATGAGTTGCCAAGGCTATGGAAGCCTTTTGGGTTTGCCGACTTCGATCTTATTTAGATAAGGTCATAGTCAAAGTGGAAGTTCTCTCCTGCCTTCAGAGAAAGGTACCTCCTTCTTTGATGGCCCCGTTCTTTCCACTGGGATCTCACATGCAAAGATCTTTCAAGACCTAAATGAAAGATCTCTGCGTGTGAGTTTTTTGATTTTTTTAAAAATTGTTTCTACTCTTCCACTCTTCTGCCCACAACAGTGAAGTCAGGTTGGAACTTAAAACTGATCTCCCATGTGGGAGTCAGGAAACCAGTTACTTGATCTGTCACCTGCTCCTTCGCAGAATATGCATCAGCAGGAAACAGAATCAGGAGAAGAGCTGGGACTTGAAACCAGGCACTCCTATATGTGATATGAGCATACCAACCAAGCAGTATATTAGGATCTGCACCAAACGCCTGCTCCCAATGCAATCACAAACCATCTTGAATTAAAACCTTAGCATTCTACATATAACAGCAAATCATGCTTCTTTATATTTCATGCTATTGCTTTTATTTATTACTAATCACATGACAATTTATTGTCATTTTGCTTTCATCACTTGTGTTTTAAACAAATTAAGGTGAAAAGTCCTACATATTTAACCAATGTAATTTCAGTAAATTGACTTCCTTCTGTCATCAATTCCTGAAAAGCTTTTTAAAATTTTTTGTAATTCATATCTACCAGCACCAAGTTCTTTTAACCTTTATTTTCCTAAAACTATATTTGTTTATAATTTATCTTAAAAGTATTTTTGTTTGAATATATAATTTGGCTTAATAGTTATGCTGCTTGACTCTTTGAAAACCTTAAAATTGTTTTGTTGCCACCATGGTTATATTCCTTTTGGTAGAATGTCAGTTTTAATTTTTGAATTATTATTTTTCTAATTGAAATGTATTATTTTTCTGTTTTTAAGATTTTCTATTTATAGTTGATTTTCATCACTTTATTATATTTTTAGGTGTGGTTTACTTTGTGTTCTTTGTGTTCATCCTACTTGTGGTTTGTGAAACTTACTGTGAGTGTACATTTGACATCAAATAAGAAAGTAGCTGGTATTTATTTCCGCATTTTCCCACTACTTTCATTTTATGTATCCTCTTTTCCTGGATTCCAGATATTTGCATGCTTAAGTGATTAATATTCCACAGGTCACTCAACCAGTAATTTCATTTATTTAAGATTTTTATATATTTGAAAGGCAGACTTACAGAGAAAGATAGAGGGAGCAAAAGAGAGAGAGGTCTTCATCCATTGGTTTACTTCCCAAATGGCTGCAACAGCCAGGGCTGAGCCAGATTGAAACCAGTGGCCAGGAGATTGTTCTGGGTCTCCCAAGTGGGTGTAGGGGCCAAAACACTTAGACCATCTTCCACTGCTTTCTCAGATGCATTTGCAGGGAGCTGATTGGAAGTGGAGCAGTCTGGACTTGAACCAGTGCCCATATATGATGCAGACATTGCAAGAGGCACCTTAAGTTTGTATGCCACAACATCGGTTCCTAATTTCATTTTTTTACAACAGTTTTTCTTTGCTTCAGTTTGGATAATTGCTATTGACTTACATTCAGGTTTACTGATTCTTCTACAGGGCCTACTCCTTTTGGTCCATCTGGTGACTCTCTTTTTTTTTTTTTTTTTTTTTTTTTTTTTTTTTTTGACAGGCAGAGTGGACAGTGAGAGAGAGAGAGACACAGAGAGAAAGGTCTTCCTTTTCCATTGGTTCACCCCACAATGGCTGCTGCGGCTGGTGCACTGCACTGATCTGAGGCCAGGAGCCAGGTGCTTCTCCTGGTCTCCCATGCGGGTGCAGGGCCCAAGCACTTGGGCTTCCAATCCAGCTCTCTGCTGTAGTCTAGGAAAGCAGTAAAAGGTGGCCCCAGTTCTTGGGCCTCTGCACCCACATGGGAGACCTGAAAGAAGGTCCTGGCTTCAGATCAGCACACCTCCAGCTGTTGCGGCCATTTGGGGAGTGAACCAGCAAAAGGAATACCTTTCTCTCTGTCCCTCCCTCTCACTGTCTGTAACTCTACCTCTCAAATAAAATTAAATTAAAAAAAGAATAGATGGTCATATGTTGCTATGGACTATTTAGTAAAAATGTGAAAATATATGGCAGTGTATCAACTATCATCTTTTGGCGAGGTTTATTTTTTTTTGTTTTGTTTTGATTTGTTTGCCTCTTCATCTTTTTCTTTCTGTTAAATATAAGCCTAGATTATTTCTAACCTATCCCTCAAAACCCCGGAAATAACAAGTACTTCCTTCATTTGTAACTATTGTGAAATGTCTGTTATTAATGGCCTGGAGTTTGCAGAGGCCTTCCAGATTTTCAGCATAGCCATATTTTCTAGAAAGGCTGTCGTTGGATCCTGTGCAGGAAGGCAAATTATCTGAGAATTTGGATGTGAGGAAGCCTTGCCTTTTCTCCCATAGCTCCTTCTATCTGATACAGCAGGTGGGTTGCTCATGTGCTTTTGATGCTGTCAACTCCCTTTGCCATTTTCGTACTCTGTTTTCAGGTATTATAGTTATCCAGATGCTAATTCTACACTCCATACAAAAGCTTTATGATCTTCATACAGAAACAGAGGTCATGGTGGCTATGGACATCTTTCTCATGACAAGATTCCCAGAGGTCACAAACAGCACAGGGGCTTTGACCTTCATTTTAGAAAACACAATAGAAGGCCGGCGCCGTGGCTCAATAGGCTAATCCTCCACCTTGCGGCGCCGGCACACCGGGTTCTAGTCCCGGTTGGGGCGCCGGATTCTGTCCCGGTCGCCCCTCTTCCAGGCCAGCTCTCTGCTATGGCCAGGGAGTGCAGTGGAGGATGGCCCAGGTGCTTGGGCCCTGCACCCCATGGGAGACCAGGAAAAGCACCTGGCTCCTGGCTCCTGCCAGGATCAGCGCGGTGCGCCGGCTGCAGCGGCGGCCATTGGAGGGTGAACCAACGGCAAAAGGAAGACCTTTCTCTCTGTCTCTCTCTCTCACTGTCCACTCTGCCTGTCAAAAAAAAAAAAAAAAAAAAAAAAAAAAAGAAAACACAATAGAAGACATTGATTAAATGTTAGTATGAAATAAGTTGGAATTAGAAGTCGAGTACTATATAATAAAAAAATTACTAGAAAAATTATCTGTGCAAAACAAATGTGGCATTGCTCAAAATAAATACACAATGGTACTTCAAAATTTGTGAAAAATGGAATTAGAAGATAAACTTGTTTTGGTACAAAAAAGTCATAGTTTTTCTATAATATCTATTTTCAATGAACTTTTTGAGGTACCCTTATATATTTATTACCTTATTAAATGACTTATTAATTACAAAATAATTATTGAGCCCATGTGCTATACCAAATATTAAACTAGATACTGTGAAGAATTCAGAGATTACTTAAGACATTATTGGTCTGTAAGAAATTTAACTATCCAGTAAGGAGAGAGAAAATTAGAACATTAACAAGAATACTACAAGGTATAATCTGCAGAAGTCTAAAATGAATTACAGGAAAAATGCTTCAATATTTTTTTGAATAATGCAAAAAGAGAATTGGAGAAGTTGGGCTGTCAAACATCACCATAGTTGGGCTTAGTTTTTGAGAGATTAGGAAGGGATCCAAGAAATAAAGGAGACTGATTGGCAGGCATGCCCAAGGAATGGAAGACAGTTTAACCAGATGTCATGGAATGTTGAGGTGTATAGCTAAATTCCTAGACAAGTGATAGCAATCAGATTGTGTGTATGCATGTCTTGGCAATGGGAAATGCTGTAAATTGGCTTAATTCAACCACTAAAGACAATAGTAAGTTAATTTACATAGCATATGGTAGCTTACAATGTACCATTACATGTATCATCTTAATTAATCTTCCCAACAGTGCCTCTCACTCATCATACCTTTGTTGCCTTTGTTGGTGTTTCCTCTTTCTCTAGACATATTAATGTTCAAGTACTCTGATGTCCAGTTCTTGAGTTTCATCATATCTGTTTATTCTCACTACCTTGGTAATTTCATCCAGTGTTATTGCTGAAAATTCCATGTATGTTGTTTTTCAAAGTCACATTTGTATTCCAGAAAACTATTTGGAATTTCAGATTTGTCTTTAAAGACACAAGAGTTACTATGGCCAAAACTGAAATTTTTCTCTCTCTGAACTCCACTCCCCCCAAACAAACAAAAACTAAAACAAAAAAAAAAAAAAAAAAAAAAGAAAAAAAAGGAGGGAGTCCCCTATTCAAGTGACAGAAGAGCCCAATTCCAAGCAGGGTCACCTGAGGACATGAGCTGCTCAGAGAGCAAGCCTGCAACTTTCCAGTCATCAAATATTGCATAATGAGAATGCAGTGTACTTGCTCAGAGCAAATTATTGTTAGAAAGCTTACAAATATCACAGGAATGTTGATAATGTGCATGCACTTGCTAGTTGATTGCATTAGTTGGCCATTTCAGTGGGCATTCAAGTGGGCACCACCCCCACTTGAAAAACCATTCTAATGAGAAATTCAGAATAAATGGATCAGAAAAAAAAAAAAACCAGAATGAACCATTATATCTATTGCAAAATCTAAAGGAAATTAAGTTTAGGTAGATTTGCCTTGACATCCAAAGACTGATTTAAGTTTGTCTGGCATAAAAAGAAGTAGCACAGTTAAATTTATTGCTCAAAAGATAAGAAAGTAACAACTTTATTGACTTTGGAGCCCCATCATTGCCAGGATTCCCAGTTCTCTTTGCTGGGCTTGTATCTGTTTGGGTTCAGATTCACATTGTACTGACATCTTTGAAAATGCAATAATGATCTGCCATAAGGTAATGGAACTTAGAATCATCTGTGGGCCATCTCCTTTTTACACACCCTCATATAGTCAAGCAATCTTTTAAGATTTACCTTCAAAATATCCAAGGATCTCATCCCTTTCTTGCCAGCTCTGTTCCTTTCATCCCACTTAGTGCCATCTGCATCTTCTATTGGAATTTCTGCAATAGGCTTCTTTCTTGGTTATGGAATTTCCACTTAAGCCCCTCTACGTCCAGTTTCCATTTAGTAGTCAAAATTCATTTTTATAAAATAAATTTATGCTTTTACTCTTCCACTGTTCTTCTCAAAATCCTGCAACATGTTTCCATTTCTCCCAAGACAATAGCCCAAATCCTTAAGATGGCAGACTTGATCTTCCCTGGTATGGTCATAGTACTTGTCTTGTATCATCTCCTGCCTCTCTCTTCTCCCTCACTGTTCCAGCCACACTGATCTCTTTGGTGTACTGTGAAAACACCAGATACACTGCTGCCACAGGGCTTTTGTGCCTGCTATTCTGTCTACTTAGAATGCTTTTCTTAAAATAAATTATCACACTTTCCAGTTGTTGTGGGCACAGGTTTCTGTTATACCTCCATATTTTTCTCGATGCTCTTTGTAGATAGAAGAGAAGGGAAAATAGAAGGAAATAGGAGTAGAGACAAAGAATGTAGATTTTTATTCACCTACTGTGTTTAAGTTGAAAAACATTTTGGTAGAACTATCCTGATCCTACTGAGAAATTAATATTTAAGTATATCAGAATGTATTACTAACTATAAAACATAATTAGTCTTTTCAGTTACGACCAGGTCCCCTCTCCATCCAGGGCTATGTTGAAGTTTGAGGTCACCATACAATTTGCTTTGCCCATGTGAGAAAACATTAACATATATTCTGATTGTACATTTAAAAGTCAATTTAAAACTCCTGATGCTCTTCCCCCTTTTGTGAACAAGGAAAAAGCAAAAGTTCCTGTCTTCATGGAACTGACAGTCTAGAAGTTGGGTTCAAGTGTTGAGCCGAGGGAAATACGGGGACAACCACTTGCCAAAAGGAAACCCCAGGCCAGGATGATAAGGATGGAGGAACACGGGAACTTTTGGGAACAGTTAGAGAAGATGAGGCAGGAAGTACATAAGCTGGGAAGTGGTAGAGAACCAGTAGAGGAGTCAGTTCTGAGAAGTGAGCCCGGTGAGAATGCAGAAGAGAGCAGACAATGGAAAAATATAATAGTTACCTCCAGGTTCCTTGAATAAACTTAACAGAGGAAGATAGACTATCTTACAGATGTCCTGTCTTCCAGGACTAAGTGGATATGAAAGAGATAACAAGTGTTTTGCAGTGATGGAAAATGGGAGTGGGAAGAAGTATACTGCTTGAGTATGGGATGGAAATGATTGGAATTTAAGGACTGGGCAACAAAAATTATGTTTCCCAAATCCTGATAATTCCAGGACCCAGTCTCCTGAATTCCCACTTGTTCTAATTGCTGAAGCCAAGGGAAGAGTTATAGTGCATTCAGCAAGCTAGATACCTGCTTCAAACAATCTATCAGATCTAGATTAGGAATTAAAAGATGACATATAAACATACAGAACTCCCCAGAGAGCTAGGCTTGTTACTTTGCATAGGGAAGTAGCAGGGCATGGTGCAATATTTCTTACCACAGAGAAAGGGGGAGCATTTCCAGATATAGGTCTTTGAATTCATAGTATATGTATTACCACATAAAAAACTAATTTACACTACTACCACCAAGGTGCTTTGACAGAAAGAAATGTTCTGACAAACCTGACAATTTCAAATTGAGCAGAGTTAATTGGAATGAAGATGAAGCAGATGTTACAATGGGAATTTCAATAAGACCATAGATGTATGTATTGAAGAGTGTTTTCTTTGAATGAGAGAAAATAATACCAATTAAAGCTGTTTTAGACATATTTGAATTGACTGAATTAAACCAATTTTACAATTGTGAATGGAGATTTAATCCCTATGTTCATCCTCTTCAAAGTCAAAGTAAACTGAACTATTCATAGAAGAAGAGGGGATAAAAGTTGAGGGATTAGACAAAAAAATGGTCTTTAAGGAGTGGCGTGTAATGGGAGCATGTAAGCATATAATTATGAGCACTCACAGTGGCTAATGTCATGTAGTTATTAAACAGTAGTGCTGTATTATTTCAAATTAATAAAGAGAGCTTGAAAATATCCAATAGCATATCTGATTTGTAAATGGGTTAACTTTACTAGGACATAGTTTCAGGATGATAATTGAAGTTACAAATCCTAGCTTAGGCTTTCATTTGTAGTCATTGTTCTTGATTTTACTAACCTCAACTTCAACATCATTCACACAAATTGGTTATTTTTATGGATTAGTATGTCATCAAGACGTCTGTAGTTGGACAAACTTTACAATATTAAAGACAATGAAATGGGAATTGAAAATGGCTTGCAAGTGTGGATTGTTTGATGATACTGATCAATAAAGTTTGGTGGGATACTTAGTTTGGGAATAGTATTCACTTTCTAAAGTAGTCTCTGCCCCATCTTATTTTTGCAATAATTTTTTCATCTTCCATATTTACCTTAAGTTCTTTTCTTATTCTCTCGGTTCCTCCATCCACAAATGATTAAATGTTTCTTTGTCTATGTGCTATCAGTACTTCTGCTTTGGTAGTTATCACATTGAATCATATATATCTATTTTTGTGTGGTTCCTCTCTGAGAATGGAAATTCTTTAAAGGTAAACTATATATTTGCACATTTTTATCTCTAGCACTTGGTAGAATTATTCTAACAAAAAATGATGTGATGACACACACATGTAGCACAAAGAATTGGAATTGGTTTTTATTCTGTGCCCCTGTGGGACCTCACATACTACTTTATACTTACCTATTTAAAAAAGGATAATACCTGTTTATATTAAAATATGTATTACCTATTTTTAAGAAAGCTTTTATTTAATGAATACGAATTTCATAGGTACAGCTTTAAGAATATAGCGGTTCTTCCTCCCATACCAGCCTTCCCACTCCTACTCCCTTTGTGTATTGACTTTATATCCTGCTACTTTACAAGATGTAATGATGACCTTCTATGAGTTCAAATAGTCTCTAGGTGGAGTCTTTTGGATTCCCTATGTATAGAATCATGTCATCTGCAAATGGTGATAGTTTGACTTCCTCCTTCCCAATTTGTATCCCTTTGATTTCTTTTTCTTGCCTAATGGCTCTGGCTAAAACTTCCAGGACTATATTGAACAGCAGTTGTGAGAGTGGGCATCCCTGTCTAGTACTGGGTCTCAGTGGCAATGCTTCCAACTTTTCCCCATTCAATAGGATGCTGGCCATGGGTTTGTCATAGATTGCCTTGATTGTGTTGAGGAATGTTCCTTCTATACCCAATTTACTTAGAGTTTTCGTCATGAAAGGGTGTTGTATTTTATCAAATGCTTTATCTGCATCTATTGAGATAATCATAGTTTTTGTCCAGCAGTTTTTAATGTGAGATATCACACTGATAGATTTGCAAATGTTAAACCATCCCTGAATACCAGGGATAAATCCCACTTGGTCTGGGTGGATGATTTTTCTGATGTGTTGTTGGATTTGATTGACTAGAATTTTGTTGGATTTTTGCATCTATGTTCATCAGGGAAATTGGTCTGTTATTCTCTTTCTCTGTTACATCTTTTTCAGGTTAAGGAGTTAAGGTGATGCTGGCTTGTAGAAAGAATTTGGAAGGATTCCCTCTCTTTCAATTGTTTTGAATAACTTGAGAAGAATTGGAGTTAGTTCTTTAAATGTCTGGTAGAATTCAGCAGTGAATCCATCTAATCCTGGGCTTTTTTTGTTGGAAGGGCCTTTATTACTGATTCAATTTTGTCTTGGTTATGGGTCTGTTTAGATTTTCTGTGTCTTTATTATTGGGTCTATTTAGGTTTTCTGTGTCTTCATGGCTCAATTTAAGTAGGTTGTATGTTGGCATACAGCTCTTTGTAGTAATTTCTAATGATTCTTTTTATTTCTGTGGTGTCTGTTGTTAAATTTCATTTTTCATCTCTAATTTTATTACTTTAGGTTCTTCCCTCCCCTTTTTTTGGTTAGTTGGGCAGTGGTTCGTCAATTTTATTTAGTTTTTCACTAACCAGTTCTTCGTTGATCTTTTGTATTTTTTTTTTGTATTCAGTTTTGTCGAATTCTTCTCTAATTTTAATTATTTCTTTTCTCCTACTAGTGTTGGGTTTG